>NC_091307.1:44112495-44259995 GCF_038502225.1 Cherax quadricarinatus
ATAATAATAAATTACAATCAACTGCTTCTCACGACACGAGGCCAGTCACACGACACTGTTCAGTGTACACTACAACCAGGCCATCTTCAGTGTCCCACGACACCCTTTTCATCTCAGTGTTCCACTACGGTCCTGTGCATATCTCAGTGTTCCACTCCATCATACGTTCCTAAGTGTCACACTACGGTCCTGGCCCAGTTCAGTGTAACACTCCAACCTTTTCTTCATGTAATGTCCCACTAAACAGCATCTGATGATTCCAGCCCACAGTTGATCAGCGTAGACGGTGAGTCCACAGACATCACCGGTAGTCCAGTAAATCCTTTCCAAAGCAGGTTGACACACCGCTAGCCGAACACCATGCTGCAGGCTCACTGAATGCGGCCGTCAAGTAACTGAGGCCAACAGACTCAGTGAGCTGCGGTGAGCGGTTCTTCTAACGCCAGTAGATAGGTACGATTAGGTGGTCAGGTACCTACTGCGTAGATGAGTACCCTGAGGAGTTCAGGTACTTAATGTTGCTGAAGCCAGTAGACGTGTACCCTTAGGTGTGCAGGTACCTACTGCTTAGGTGCGTATCCTGAGGCGCTCAGGTACATACTGTTACTAAAGCCAGTAGACTGTACCCTTAGGTGGTCAGGTACCTACTGCTTAGATGTGCACCGTGAGGCACTCAGGAAGTTACTGCTCTAAGGCCGGCTCAGCAGTCCCCACATTGGGTTTGATGACGTACCCAGTGGTACTGCCGGCCGGCAGGTTAACTATTTAACCGCTAGTTTGGCAGGGGGCCGCAACACCTGGTCTTTGACTGTTGTGTTCCTCCTGATGTGGCTATACAGTAGTTTCGGGTCAGACTTGACTTTCGATGTTATGTTGTTTTCATGCTGTCGTTGGGCCTCCCTCCTTACCTTTGCATACTCATTCCTGGCTCTTCAACTAATCTCCTTATTTTCCTGTGTTCTTTGCCTTCTGTATTTTTTCCATTCCCTAGTGCACTTAGTTTTTGCCTCCCTACGCCTTCAGGTAAACCAGGGGCTCATTCTGGTCTTCCAATGATTTCTGTTGCTCTTGGAAACAAACCTTTCCTCTGCTTCCTTGCATTATGTTTCTATGTATTCCATCATTTCGTTTACTGACTTTCCTATCAGTTCTCTGTCCCACTGAACCCCCTGCAAGAAGTTCTTCAAGCCTGTGTAGCCCCCCTTTTATAGTCTGGCTTTTCCTATTCAACTCCTGTTACCCTCTCCACTCATTTCTCTACTATGTATTCAAAGTACATAACCACGTGATCACTAGCTCCTAGGGGTCTCTCATATGTGATGTCCTCAATGTCTGAACTGCTCAGGGTGAACACAAAGTTAGTCTTGCTGGTTCATCCTCCCCTCTCTCTCTGGTAGTGTCCTTAACATGTTGATGCATGAGGTTTTCCAGTACCACATCCATCATCTTGGCTCTCCATGTTTTGGGACCCCCGTGTGGCTTCATAACCAGTAACGTTGCTCTCCTCGAGTGAGCTTTTCTTGCCACCTCAGCCAGTGTGTCCACCATTGTTCTGTTGTTCTGAAGAATTGAGACACTTATGCAACATATGGGAATCTTTATTGAAGAAACGTTTCGCCACACAGTGGCTTCATCAGTCCAATACAAAGTAGAAATGGGTAAGGAGATGAGGAATTTGAGGTAATCAGTCCCTCAACCTGGGATCGATGTGTTCAGTCCATCACTCTTGTAGGAAGTGCAGCATAGGGCCAGAGAGGTGGCTTATATACTGCAGTCAGATGAGTCGAAGCAGGAGTAGGTGGGATCACAATGGGACCTGCCACTATTGTAAGTAGGTCGCCGTCCAAAGGTTGAACAAGCATTGAAGTCTTTTACCAAGATCCCATGATGTTGCAGTGTCTGACAGATGTGATGAATGATTTTGAAAACCGACAAGTTGAAGAAATGAGACACTTATGCAACACATGGGACTCTTTACTGAAGAAACGTTTCGCCACACAGTGGCTTCATCAGTCCAATACAAAGTAGAAATGGGTAAGAAGAGGAGGAGTTTGAGGTAATCAGTCCCTCAAATTGGAATCGATGTGTTCAGTCCATCGCTCACTTCTGTTGCTCTCTTCATATTCCTCTCTTGGCCTCCTGCAGTTCTGTGGTGGATTATACATCACTGCCATGACTACCTCATGTTCCCCAGACTGAAGTGTTAATATGTATTCCTTTCTCCAATCTCCTCCATGCTTCCCATTTCCTCAAATTTTCATCTTTTTTTACAAGCAGTGCAACCCATCCTCCCCCTTTGCTCCTTCTATCTTTCCTCAGCATCTGATATCCTAGTGGGAAGATTACATCTGTTATTGTCTCAGTGAGTTTCGTTTCTGTGACTGCTATGATGTCTGGGGACTTCTCATTGATTCTTTAATGCCACTCTTCATATTTATTCATTATTCCATCCGCATTTGTCTACATAATTTTCAACTTCCTTTCCAAAACTGTGGTTCTGGGAGAATATTGGGATTGGGAGAGTGGGAGCCCTGGCAGGGGCCTATGGTAGGGGTGGAGGCAGAGTTCCCATAGGGGGTTGTTGTAGGGGTGGGGATTGTGGTGTGGGCAGTGGAGACAGATGGGTCAGTGTGTGATTGTTGGTTTAGATTGCTCAGTTGCCTTGGGGTTGTCGTGGTTGGAGTCCTTCTGTGGGTGTTTCTGGGGGGGGTGTGCTTGCCCTTCCACCTCTGTCTGTGTTATTCTGGTCTTCTTTGTCATTTCCTCCAGTTCCTCCTTTCGTTTTTGTACTCTCTCTTTCAGTATCATCTTTTCCTCTTGTGTTCTGTCTCATTCGAGTTACTCTCATACTCCAGTTTGTTTCTCAGTCGTGCTTTCTTCTGCAGGATCATAGTTTGAGTTGATTCTGCCTTGAAAATTACTTTGAGAGGCAGTTTCCTTCTCCTTGTGAACCACCCAGTTCTCTGAAAATTTGTCACCTGGGTCATGCCGCCCTCATCTATTGCCTTCATGATACCTTCAATTGCTTGTTTCTCCTCCTGTTTTCTTTCATTATAGGTTTCCCCTTCACCTTCCTGGAGCCCATAGGCAAAAACTGATCTCTCCCTTTCTCCCTCCCACTGTGTCCCCCATTGCATCCTCTGAGGTGTTTTAGTTCCTTCCCTTGTAGTGTTCCTTCCTTCAATCCCTTCCCTAGTTGAGGCCCCTAAACTCATTGGTCTGTCTTTCCTGCTCAGCTGTTCCTTGTCCCTGCAGGTGTGTGGTAGAGTCCCTGCATATATCATAGCTCCTTCAATGTCTTCAGATGTCTCATTTGTTCCTATTGTGCTCCTTGTCTTTGCCTTGGCCCCATGTGGGTCTGACAGGACCTTTGCATACAGTATAGCTTCCTTTCTCCCTCCAGTTCCCTTGTCTGTGACTGATGTAGAGGTTCCTGATATTATGTCTGTACTGCTATTTTACTCTTTAGGCTGTTTCAGGTTTCTCATTTCCTCTTCTGAGCACTGTATCTTGGCTTGTTGCGCCCACTTCCTGCTCTCTGCAGCTATCCTCTCCTCCATCCTTCTTCCAAGCTCTCCTAGTTTCCTTCCCCAGTTTTCCTCCCTTTTTTTGAGCTCTGCCTCCCTATCCTCTCTCCCAGATTCGTCAGCCAAACACTTGGTTCTCGGTCTTGCTCTTGGTTGACCCATTGCACCACAGAACAAAGCTTATGTATTTTCAGAGTGGTGGGTGTTTGAGTGAGGATGGTTGTTGTACGGAGGGGGAAGGGGAGGGGGTGGGAGGTAGGGCAGGGGGAGCAGCTTCAAGGAGAGATTAGGGGGTACAATGGTGTATATGGAGGGATTAGAAAGGGAGTGTGGGAGAGTCTAGGGGGGAGAGAGAAGGGGCAGAAAGAAGACTGGGGAGAGGGGAGATGGATGGAAGGTGAGGATGAAGAGAGTGTGAGAGAGAGAAAGAGAGAGAGAGAGAGAGAGAGAGAGAGAGAGAGAGAGAGAGAGAGAGAGAGAGAGAGAGAGAGAGAGAGAGAATGGGAGATGGGAGTGTAAGAGGGAGGGGAGAGGGATAGAGTGGCTGAGTGATAGAGAGTGATAGGAAAAGAAAGAGAGTGGAGTACGGGGAGTTGTGAGGAGGAGAAAGATGGTTAGTGGGTGAGGGAAGGGGAGAGATGGTTAGAAGGAGGGGGAGGGGCAGAGTGATGGAGAGGTGGAAAATGGGAGATTATATTGAGCCTGGTAGTGGGTGGGAGAGAGAGAGAGAGAGAGAGAGAGAGAGAGAGAGAGAGAGAGAGAGAGAGAGAGAGAGAGAGAGAGAGAGAGAGAGAGTCTGGAGAGAGAGAGGAGAAGAGAGAGAGAGAGAGAGAGAGAGAGAGGAGAGAGAGAGAGAGAGAGAGAGAGAGAGAGAGAGAGAGAGAGAGAGAGAGAGAGAGAACGAGAAAGTGATAGGATGGGAGATGTGTGTGTGTGTGTGTGTGTGTACTCACCTAGTTGTACTCACCTAGTTGAGGTTGCAGGGGTCGATTCCAAGCTCCTGGCCTCGCCTCTTCACTGGTCGCTACTAGGTCACTCTCCCTGAACCTTGAGCTTTATCTTACCTCTGCTTAAAGCTATGTATGGATCCTGCCTCCACTACATCGCTTCCCAAACTATTCCACTTCCTGACTACTCTGAGGCTGAAGAAATACTTTCTAACATCCCTGTGATTCATCTGTGTCTTCAACTTCCAACTGTGGCCTCTAGTTGCTGTGTCCCATCTCTGAAACATCCTGTCTTTGTCCGCCTTGTCAATTCCTCTCAGTATTTTGTATGTCGTTATCATGTCCCCCCTATCTCTCCTGTCCTCCAGTGCCGTCAGGTAGATTTCCCTTAACCTCTCCTCGTAGGACATACCTCTTAGCTCTGGGACTAGTCTTGTTGCAAACCTTTGCACTTTCTCTAGTTTCTTTACATGCTTGGATAGGTGTGGGTTCCAAACTGGTGCCGCATACTCCAATATGTGCTTAACGTACACGGTGTACAGGGTCCTGAACGATTCCTTATTAAGATGTCGGAATGCTGTTCTGAGGTTTGCTAGGAGCCCATATGCAGCAGCAGTTATTTGGTTGATGTGCGCTTCAGGAGATGTGCCTGGTGTTATACTCACCCCAAGATCTTTTTCCTTGAGTGAGGTTTGTAGTCTCTGGCCCCCTAGACTGTACTCCGTCTGCGGTCTTCTTTGCCCTTCCCCAATCATCATGACTTTGCACTTGGTGGGGTTGAACTCCAGGAGCCAATTGCTGGACCAAGTCTGCAGCCTGTCCAAATCCCTTTGTAGTTCTGCTTGGTCTTCGATCGAATGAATTCTTCTCATCAACTTCACGTCATCTGCAAACAGGGACACTTCGGAGTCTATTCCTTCCGTCATGTCGTTCACAAATACCAGAAACAGCACTGGTCCTAGGACTGACCCCTGTGGGACCCCGCTGGTCACAGGTGCCCACTCTGACACCTCGCCACGTACCATGACTCACTGCTCTCTTCCTGACAAGTATTCCCCGATCCATTGTAGTGCCTTCCCTGTTATCCCTGCTTGGTCCACAAGTTTTTGCACTAATCTCTTGTGTGGAACTGTGTCAAACGCCTTCTTGCAGTCCAAGAAAATGCAAACGTGTGTGTGTGTGTGTGTGTGTGTGTGTACTCACCTAATTGTACTCACCTAATTGTGGTTGCAGGGGTCGAGACTCAGCTCCTGGCCCCGCCTCTTCACTGATTGCTACTAGGTCCTCTCTCTCTCTGCTTCCTGAGCTTTATCATACCTCTTCTTAAAACGATGTATGGCTCCTGCCTCCACTACTTCAGTTGCTAGGCTATTCCACTTCCTGATGACTCTATGACTAAAGAAATACTTCCTAACGTCCCTGTGACTCGTCGGAGTCTTCAGCTTCCAGTTGTGACCCCTTGTTCCTGTGTGTGTGTGTTTGTGTGTGTGTGTGTGTTTGTGTGTGTGTGTGTCTTTGTGTGTGTGTGTGTGCGTTATCATGTCTTCCCCTGACCCTTCTGTCCTCCAGTGTCGTCAGTCCGATTTCCCACACCCTTTCATCGTACGACATTCCCCTGAGCTCTGGAACTAGCCTTGTTGGAAACCTTTGTACTTTCTATAACTTCTTGACGTGCTTGACCAGGTGTGGGTTCCAAACTGGTGCTGCATACTCCAGTATGGGCCTGACGTACACAGTGTACAGTGCCTTGAACGATTCCTTACTTAGGTATCGGAACGCTATTCTCAGGTTTGCCAGGCGCCCATATGCTGCAGCAGTTATCTGGTTGATGTGTGCCTCCGGTGATGTGCTCGGTGTTATGGTCACCCCAAGATCATTCTCCTTGAGTGAGGTTTGCAGTCTTTGTCCACCTAGCCTATACTCTGTCTGCGGTCTTCTTTGCCCTTCCCCAATCTTCATGACTTTGCATTTGGCAGGGTTGAATTCGAGAAGCCAGTTTCTGGACTATGTTTCTAGTCTGTCCAGGTCTCTTTGTAGTCCTGCCTGATCCTCATCCGATTTAATTCTTCTCATCAACTTCATGTCATCTGCAAACAGGGACACTTCAGAGTCTATCCCTTCCATCATGTCATTCAATGTATCAAAAAGAGCACTGGTCCTAGAACTAACCCCTGTGAGACCCCGCTCGTTACAGGCGCCCACTGTGATACCTCTTCACGTACCATGACTCGTTGTTGCCTTCCTGTCAGGTATTCTCTGATCCATTGCAGTGCCCTCCCTGTTATACGTGCCTTATCTTCCAGCTTCTGCACTAATTTCCTGTGAGGAACTGTGTCGAAGGCCTTCCTGCAGTCCAGGAAAATGCAATCCACCTACCCCTCTTTCTTGTGTCTTGCTTCTGTTACCTCGTCTCTTTGTAGACCTGTCTGGTCCGCATCTGATTTAATTCTCCTCATTAACTTCACGTCATCTGCAAACAGGGACACTTCTGAGTCTATCCCTTCCGCCATGTCGTTCACATATACCAAGAATAGCACTGGTCCCAGGACTGACCCCTGTGGGACCCCGCTCGTCACTGGCGCCCACTGTGATACCTCATCACGGACCATGACTCACTCTTGCCTCCCTGTTAGGTATTCTCTGATCCATTGCAGTGCCCTTCCTGTTATACGTGCCTGTCCCTCTAGCTTCTGTACTAATCTCTTGTGAGGAACTGTGTCGAAGGCCTTCTTGAAGTCCAAGAAAATGCAATCAACCCACCCCTCCCTCTCATTTCTTACTTCAGTTACCTTGTCACAAAACTGTAGTAGGTTTGAGACACTGGATTTGCTTTCCATGAATCCATGCTTTCTGTCGTTTATAATCTTGTTCCGTTCCAGGTGCTCCACCACTCTCCTCCTGATAATCTTTTCCAAGACTTTGCATACTATACATGTCAGTGACACTGGTCTATAATTTAGTGCTTCATTTCTGTCTCCCTTCTTAAAGATGGGGACTGCATCTGTACATTTTTCATTCTCTAGAGCACTTAGTTTTTGCCTCCCTGCACCTTTGGGTAAACCAAGGGCTTGTTCTGTCCTTCCCATTATTTCTGTTACCCTAGGGAACAAACCTTTCCTCTGCCTCCTTGCATTTTGTTGTTACAAAGTCCATCATTTCGTTTACTGATTTTCCTACCAACTCCTGTTCCCACTGAACCTCCTGCAGGAAGATCCTCATTCCTGTGTAGTCCTCCCTTTTATAGTTTAGCTTTTCCCTTTCTACTCCTGTTACCCTCTCCATTTTTAGCTCCATGATGTATTCAAAGCTCATAACTACGTGGTCACTACTCCAAGGGGCCTTTCATATGTGATGTGCTCAATGTCTGAGCTACTCAGGGTGAACACGAGGTCCAGTCTTGCTGGTTCATCCTCCCCTCTCTCTCTGGTAGTATCCCTAACATGTTGGTGCATGAGATTTGCCAGCACCACATCCATCATCTTGGCTCTTCATGTTTTGGGACCCCTATGTGGCTCCAGGTTTTCCCAATCAATCTCCCTGTGATTGAAGTCGCCCATGACCAGTAACTTCGCTCTACTTGAGTAAGCCCTTCTTGCCACCTCAGCTAGAGTGTCCACCATTACTCTGTTGCACTCATCATATTCCTCTCTTGGCCTCCTGCAGTTCTGTAGTGGGTTATACATCACTGCAATGAATACCTTGTGTTCCCCTGACTGAACTGTACCTACTATGTAATCCATTTCTCCAATCTCGTCTATACCTTCCATTTCTTGATAACTCCACCGGTTTTTTATTAGTAGTGCAACCCCTCCTCCCCCCTGCTCCTTCTATCTTTCATCAGGATCTGATATCCAGGTGGGAAGATTGCATCTATTATTATCCCAGTGAGTTTTGTTTCTGTAACCGCTATGATGTCTGGGGACATCTCCTTGGTTCTTTCATGCCACTCCTCACATTTATTCGTTATTCCATCTGCGTTCGTGTACCAAACCTTCAACTTTTTTTCAAGAACTGTGGTCTGGGGAGAGAGGTGGGTTAGGGGAAGAGGTGCCTTGGCAGGGACCTATAGGGGGTTTGTGTGGGGGTTGGGTCTGTGGTGTGGGGTGTGGAGGAAGAGTGCCTATCTGGGGTTTCAGTGGGGGTGGGAGTCGTGCTGAGGGGGATGGGTGAAGAGGGTCTATGGGGGGTTACAGTGGGGGAGGGGGTTGTGGTGAGGGGGATGTGGATAGAGGGTGCAGTGTGTGGGTTGCTGTGGGATACTGTGAGTGTGGGGTTTGTGGTGAGGGGGATGGGGGGAGAGGGTACATTGTGTGGGTTACTGTGGGTTTCTGTAGGGGTGAGGTTTGAGCTAAGGGGGATGTGCGAGTTACTGAGGATTACTGTGGGGGTGGGGTTTATGCAGAGGGAGATGAGGGGGATGTGTGGATTACTGTGGGTTTCTGTGGGGGTGGGGTTTGTTCTGAGGGGGATGGGGGCAGAGGGTACATTGAGTGGGTTTTGGGTTAGGTCGTTTGATTGCTTTGGGACTGCCATGGTTGTGTTTCTTCTGTAGGTGGTACTTAAGGGGGTTGTGTTTGTTCTTCCACATGGGTCTGATTTCTTCTGCTCTCCACCTTCCTTGCCTCCCATTCCTCCTTGGGACGTTGCACCCTCTCTTTCAGTGTTATCCTTTCTTCTTGTGTTCTGTCTCGATTGAGGTACTGTGAAGGCTTACTAAGCCCTGTAACAACTTCAGACAGTATTACCAAGGCTGGCTCCTCCTCAGGAAAATTAATGTATAGAAAAAGAATAAAAACTGACAAACATAAACACTTTATTATTTAGAAAATATAAAATATAAAACACTTAAATATGAAATATTGATCCTACATTAAAGAAAATGAAAAATGAAAAATATAAATGATAACTGAATGCAACGCTAATTTAAAACTTGGGTGTCTGGTGTTGGTGACACTGTGTTGTTGAAATCATAGCCGTTGCTGATGATGGGGGGGGGGGATCGCAGGTGTTGGTTACAACCCACCGGCTTGTTCTTCACAGTATAGCCGTGAGTATTATATCCCGATGACAGGAAAGCAGGTTCATTACCACTGCAATGATGAGGGGTTTAGTCCTGCAATTTCATACAGGTGCACAGGTAATTAAATCCAAAAAGGGGAAGTTTCAGGACGTTAGTCCATCTCCATCAGTTCTACTCGTTGACTGGCAGGTGACCCTCTCTGTCATCAAAGCTGGAAAGATAGACAGGTTACCCACTGCTTAAGAAATCGCTCTCCATGATAAGTACAATACCTAAAAGATGTGGTGATTATTACAACAGTCAACTTAGAGCAAGACTGAAAGGACTAAGTTTAGTATTGGTCAAAAGTGAAGCTTTTAACCAATAAATCCACTAGAATACAAGGCAGGCATGTACTTACAGTAGTGCTGGGAGCTGTGAGTCTAGTGATTACTGTTTGGACCGGATCCCCACACGTCACCTTTCGGGGGGGGGTGGGAGGAAGGAGGGGAAGGGATAGCTGGTGCTGCACTGACCCTACCTTAACAAGCAGCCGGCAATCAAACTATCACTTTCGGGGAGTGGGAAAAAAGGGAGGGGGGAATAGCAGAAGCTGGACTTACCCTACCTTAACAAGTAGCCTACAATGAAACTATTGTTACTATATACTCCCTCGCTACTCCTATCTATTGAACTTTTCCCTCACACTCCCCCATACCAAGACTTATAGTCAAGGAGTATAAGAAGAATAGGCGAGGAAAAAGTTCTAACATATGGAAGTCACGTAAGGCAAGAAATCTTCTACTGACTGTCATGACTTAACCAGTCAGAGAAATAATTGGATGAACCATTGATATACACAATATGGAACTTAAAAGCCTGGAGTGCCAATGTCCACCTCAAGAGGCGACTGTTGGTTCCCTTAAAAGTTTCTAGGTATATCAAAGGTTTGTGGTCCGTTTCTAAAATGAATTCTTTTCCCAGCAAATAATATTTAAGTTTGGAGATACCCCACACAAGGGCCAAACATTCCTTTTCTATGGTGGAGTATCTCATTTCTGCGGGAAGGAGTTTCTGGCTTAGGAAGCATACAGGGAAGGGAATACCATCATGGTATTGTAGTAGCACCGCACCTAAGCCAGTATTGGAGGCATCAGTTCTTAAACAAAATGTTTTATTAATATCTGGAATCTTAAGTATAGGGTCTTTCGAAAAGATACTTTTAATCTCATTAAACTTTTCCCGAGCTACGTCGGAAAGTTCAAGAGTTCCTTCATAGACTTTTTAAGGAAGTTGGATAAGATGCCTGTAAGATCAGTAAGGTTCGGGATAAACCGTGCATAAAAATTTACAGAACCAAGAAAGCTACGCATGAGCTTCTTGGTTTTGGGGAATTTAAATTCTAATAAAGTTTTGATCTTACTGGGGAGAGGCTGCAGAGAGTTATTAGAAAGTATCAGTCCAAGATATCTAATCTTGTTATTCCCAAGGAAGCATTTCTTCGGCTTGGCAGTGAGGCCATGTGAGCGTAACCTACGCAAAACTGATGTTAATGTTTAGATATGTTCGTCCCACGTGGATGTCATTATGTAAATGTTATCAAAATAAACTGAAACATTTGGCATATTACCCAAGACCTTTCTCATCAGTCTCACGTAGGTAGCACAGGCAGTTACCAAACCGAAGGACATAGTTCTATATTGCATCAGTCCTTGGTGTGTAGGAAAAGCGGTGTACTGCTTAGAAGAAGGATCTAACATTACTTGATGATATGCCTGCGCAATATCAATCTCTGAAAAGAAGGAAGAGTCATAAAATTTGTGTAGATCGCTATCTACTTAGGGCATAGGCTCATCATCCCACCGAGTTATAGCATTAAGGCCTCTGAAGTCAATAGCAAGTCTATATGAATTATCCTCCTTCTTAACCATGATTACTGGTGAACAATATGAAGATACTGAAGGTTCAATGATCTTTAGTTTTAATAATTTGTCTACCTCTCGGTCAAATGCATCCCTAAGGTGAACTGGAACTGGGTATAATTTTCGTTTGATAGGATTGTCCGTCACTAAGTCAATCTTATGGACTACCGTGGAGGTAACACCTGGAATATCAGTAAAGAATTCTGAAAAGTTACTCACACATTGAAGTAGTTCATGTCTCTTATGGTCATCCAAAGATTCATTAATATTAGTGTTGGTTGCGTCCGAGTGGTCAAGAGTCACCAAGTCATGTAGTTCTTCATCATAGTCTAAGTTAGAAGTGTCAATTACGCACACCTTACATTCTTCAGTTGTCGTATCAAGTTCGTGTGGAAAAACTAAGTCAAAGTTATTAAGGCAGTTAACCGAATTTCTTCGGTAATATTTCTTAAGGATGTTGATATGATAAAGCTTAGGTTTCCCCTTGACTTCTATGAGGTAGTCAACTTTCCCACAAATTTTTAATACTTTATATGGACCTTTCCATGCTACTAATAATTTATTTGACTTGATAGGCAAAAGTACCAGAACTTCATCCCCTACTTTAAAACTTTTCCTCTGACTTTTGGAATCAAAATAGGTTTTGTACTGGTCAATTGACAAGTTTAGGTTTTTCGAAACTATGTCAGAGGTCTCCTCAAGTTTGGATCTAAGGTCAAGGAGAAACTGGTAAGAAGACTGAACCTCAGCACTTACCTCCTCATTAGTCCATAAGTCATGAAGGATGGACAGTGGACCTCTGGCCTGTCTACCATAGAGAAGTTCAAAAGGTGAAAACCCCAAAGAGTCACTATGAAATTCCCTCATGGCAAACAAAGTTTCCTTAAAATGGACTTGAGAATCGAATGCTGGCGCTCAATCCTCCCATTACAGCTGGGATGATAGGGTGTGGTGAAGAGAGGCTTCACTCCCAGAAGTTGGTATAGATGTTGCATTAAGTCAGATGTGAATTGTGTCCCACGGTCAGACAAAATTTCTCTAGGGATGCCCACTCTGGAGAAGATGGACAAAAGGGCTTCAGCCACCTCTGTAGTAGTTATGGTCTTTAAGGGAACGGCTTCAGAGAAGCTCGAAGCATAATCAACTAATGTTAATAAATATCTATGTCCCCCAGATGAAAGTGGAGATAAAGGACCAACGATGTCAATAGCTACTCTTTCAAAAGTTACCGTAAAGACTGGCATTTTGACCATAGGTACTCGCCTGGTACCTCGGGAGGATGACAGTTGGCAAACTTTACACGATCTACAATAGGTAGTGACATCTGAGGACATTTTTGGTCAAAAATAGGTTTCCCTAATTTTATTTAAGGTTTTACGATGCGAGAAATGTCCGACCACTGGCAGGTCATGAGCCATTTTTAAGAACAGTCTCTCTGCATTGACCTGGAACAACTAAGATGGAATAGTCTGTATGATCTGAATTTAATTTGAATACTGACTTGTACAAGATTTTTTTTTTTTTTTTTCAACTAGTCGGCCGTCTCCCACCGAGGCAGGGTGACCCAAAAAAGAAAGAAAATCCCCAAAAAGAAAATACTTTCATCATCATTCAACACTTTCACCACACTCGCACATTATCACTGTTTTTGCAGAGGTGCTCAGAATACAACAGTTTAGAAGCATACACATATAAGATACACAACATATCCCTCCAAACTGCCAATATCCCAAACCCCTCCTTTAAAGTGCAAGCATTGTACTTCCCATTTCCAGGACTCAAGTCCGACTATATGAAAATAACAAGATACCTTTTATATATTCAAATTTATATGAAAAGTTTTTCCTTTGGATAACTTGATTTTGTTTAGCGGCATTATGGCAATTCTGAAGAGAAGGGCAATTACGTTGTAAATTGACAAAGGAGTCCTTCGATATATCTAAAGGCTTAAAGTCAGGGAAAATCAAAGGATGGACAGTAGGGGAAGCCTGGGCTTTGGTCTGAGCCCTAGTCAAGACATTTATGGTATCAGAGGTGATATCTTCACTTTCGTCTAACAAGTGAACCGGTGATCCTACTACCTCGCTTTCGAGAGTATCATCACTGGTTTTTAATCCCACATGAATCTCACGAGACATTGCGTCATCTGAACTTTCGAGGGACTTCTCTGACTCTACAGGAAGAGGATCTGAAAAGCCTATGTCCACCTTTGGTGATGAAAGGTCAACCTCAGAAGGAAGAATGGCACCTTTTACATTACCTATTAGTACGGAGCAAGAAGTGATGGGAGCTAGTACGGCTTCAGACCAACCTGTGAACCATTTAGACCTAATGTAACAACGGATGGTTGGAAAAGTGTCTGTACGGCCCAAGTAGTCTGAAAGTATAGCAGAGGAATGAGTTTCTTTAAGGTTAGGGAACAGCTTATCAGAAGTGACTATACATGTGCATCCAGTGTCTCGTAAAATGGTAGATACATTAAGTCCATTAACTGTTCCTGAACAGAAGGGTGCTTGGTCATTACAGTCTTTAAAATATCTTCCAACTTTTTGGACCTTCTTAGAAGGACAATCTGGACGTTTATGTCCCTTAACACCACACAAATGACAAACAGGAATAAAAGAAGTCACTTTACTTTCCGCTAGAGGCTTTGATTTCTTAAGGTCTGATGAACCCTTGCCCTTAGGGTTCGATCCCTTTAGGTCTTTATAGGAATTGTGAGCCTCAGCATACAGGTCAGCAGCCTCAGCAACTTCCTCAGCTTTAATCAGGTTACGTTCTCTGATGAATGTTCGTATCTGATGGGGTAGAGCTGTCAGGAACTGGTTAGCAACCATGAAGTCTCTAAGAGATTCATAACTGCGACCAATTCCTGAACTCTCTATCCAAAAGTCGAACAAACGAAAGAGTGTTACCTGTAACTGCTGAAAGTTCTGGCCAGGCTGTAAGGTGGCATACCTGAAATCTTTCCTGTAAGAATTAGTGGTTTTTTGATATGCTTTAAGGATTGCCTTCTTCAGTAGGTTATAATTACATATGATATCCTGCGACAAAGTTGCATAGATATTCAAGGCTGTACCAGAAAATAACATTCCTAACCTGGTAGCCCAGGTGTCTGCAGGCCATTCACAGAGGGTAGCGGTATTTTCAAACCTGATAATGTATGAAGTTATGTCTTCCCCCTCTGTGAAGGGAGGTAAATTAGGTGTTGGAATATGTGCACTGACTGCCCGTTGTTCCATTACTCCTTCCTGTAATTGTTGCTGTGTAAAAGCTAACTTTTTATTCTCTAATTCAAGGCGAGATTTTTCGAGCTCGCGATCCTTTTCTCTCTCTCTTAACTCGTGTTCTCTATCCTTTGCTCTTTCCTCAAGTTCTCTTAATTTAACTTGTTATTCACGTACTCTAGCTCTCTCCTCACGATCAAGTCTATCACGCTCCTTTTTGTCTTCTCTCTCTCTTTCTAACTGTCTTTCTTGGATTTCTCTCTCAATTCTCTCTCCTTTTTCTCTTCTCTTTCCCTTTCTAACTGTCTTTCTTCTCTCTCAATTCTCTCTCTTTCAAGTCTTTCCTGGATCTTAGCCCTGATGAAAGATTCTAAATTTTTCCCTGTTATTCCTAACTTACTTCCAGCATTCATCCAAAACTGGTATTCCTCCATACTTGCAAGAACTTAAACTACCAGGGGGAAAATGAAACGGGTCTCATAGAAAATGGAGGGTTCAATTCCTGCTCCGCTCAAACAGTAAATAAACCAGAGGGCTCGATCCCTGCTTCAATTAAACAATATGTATTAATGAAAACGAAGGGTTCTATGCCGGCTCCGAGCAAACAGTAAGTAGAATGGGGTCACTTGACCATCCAATCATCTCACCAACAAATCAAGAGTGTCCTACGACAGTTCCCTTGACAAAATAAAGAGCTCAATGAAACAAATTGTCACTGGAAAATCTCGCGTCCCTACAGTCTAATCCTCCAAAGTGTTTCAAGCTCACACAAAAATAGATGGCAGAATTAACTAGCATTCCTGCCTTGACTTGACTTACAGTAAATTGAGACCATGGATGGATGGATGCATACTCTCAGGTAAGACCCATGAGTGGGTGAGTGTGGAAGTGTGGACAGATGAAGGGTAGTCGGTGAGAGGAATGTCTTGAGTGGTGAGATAAAGTGCCAGGGCTTAACCCAGCTGCGGAGCATTATGAGGCAGTGTAGAGGGAACGTGTGGAGAGCGCAGAGAGAGCAGATTGCAGACAGTGCTCGCTGGCTGGCTTGCCTCATACTGAGGTGAGGTGGAGGTTGGCTGCGCGTTAAATGAGACCATAACAATCACCAAATCTCTTAAATACCTGTACTGTAGTCCTACCATAGAGAATGATTACTCATGGCTGGTGGTAACCGTCTGTGGTATGCGGCGTTGAAGTTCCAATGGTAGATTCGAGATGGAGTTGAATCTTGATTCAGTAGAGTTGATCCTGGCAAGGTCGCCACTTGTGAAGGCTTACTCAGCCCTGTAATAACTTCAGACAGTATTACTCAGGCTGGCTCCTCCTCAGGAAAATTAATGTATGGAAAGAGAATAAAAACTGACAAACATAAACACTTTATTATTTAGAAAATATAAAATATAAAACACTTAAATATGAAATATTGATCCTACATTAAAGAAAATGAAAAATGAAAAATATAAATGATAACTGAATGCAACGCTAATTTAAAACTTGGGTGTCTGGTGTTGGTGACACTGTGTTGTTGAAATAGTAGCCGTTGCTGATGATGGGGGGAGGGGGGGGTCGCAGGTGTTGGTTACAACCCACCGGTTCGTTCTTCACAGTATAGCCGTGAGTATTATATCCCGATGACAGGAAAGCAGGTTCTTTACCACTGCAATGATGAGGCGTTATGTCCTGCAATTTCATACAGGTGCACAGGTAATTAAATCCAAAAAGGGGAAGTCTCAGGACGTTAGTCCATCTCCATCAGTTCTACTCGTTGATTGGCAGGTTACCCTCTCTGTCATCCAAGCTGGAAAGATAGACAGGTTACCCACTGCTTAAGAAATCACTCTCCATGATAAGTACAATACCTAAAAGATGTGGTGATTATTACAACAGTCAACTTAGAGCATGACTGAAAGGACTAAGTTTATTATTGGTCAAAAGTGAAGCTTTTAACCAATAAATCCACTAGAATACAAGGCAGCCATGTACTTACAGTAGTGCTGGGAGCTGTGAGTCTAGTGATTACTGTTTGGACCGAACCCCCACATGTCACCTTTCGGGGGGGGGGGGAAGAAGGAGGGGAAGGGATAGCGGGAGCTAGACTGACCCTACCTTAACAAGCAGCCGGCAGTCAAACTATCACTTTTGGGGTGGGGAAAAAAAGACGGGAATAGCTGGAGCTTGACTTACCCTACCTTAACAAGTAGCCGGCAATGAAACTATTGTTACTATATACTCACTCGCTACTCCTATCTATTGAACTTTTCCCTCACAGGTACACACTCCGGAATGCCTGATTGTCCCTTACGCGTGCTTTCTCCTGCAGGATCCGGTTTTGAGCTGACTCTGCCTTGAAAATCACATTGACTGGACGCTTTTTTTCCCCTCACAAACCACCCAATTCTTCGAAAATTTGTCAGCTGGGTCATGTCGTCCTCTCCTATTGCTTTCATGATGCTTTCAATCATTTTTTTCTCCTCCTGTTTCCTTGCCTCGTAAGTTTCCCCATCTACTTCTTGGAGCCCATAGACAAAAATGGCCCTCTCCCTTTCATCCCCCCACTGTGATTCCATGAGCATCCTCTGATTAAAATTAGTTCCTGCCATTGACGCATTTCTTCTTACTGTCTCTTCCCTATCTGGTGTCCCTCTGCTTATTTGTTCCTGGACATGGCAGTTGTCTGTTAGAGCTTCTGTGTATAGCTTAGCTCCTTCATTGACTTTAGTCCCCTCATTAGTTCTTGCTGCTCTCCCTGCCTTTTTCCTGGCCCCCCTTGGGTTCGATGGAGACATTGCATACAGTATATCTCCTTTGTCCCCTACTGTCCCTTCATTGGTGACTGATGAAGTAGCTCTTGGTGTCATGGCTGTACTGTCCTTTGGTTCTTTAGGCTGTTTCAGACTCTTTACTTCTTCTACTAAGCTCTGTATCTTAGCTTCAGCTGCTGTGATTTGTAATTCCCATTTCCTGCTCTCCTCAGCTATTTTCTCTTCCATTTTCTTGCTGATCTCTTCCAGCCTCCTCCCATACTTCTCCTCTCTTCGCATGAGCTCTTCCTCCCAGTCCTCTCTCCTCTGTGTGTGTGTGTGTGTGTGTGTGTTTGTTTGATGTGTGTTTGTGTATGTGTTTGATGATGGTGTGGTGATGTGTGTGTGTGTGTGTGTGTGTGTGTGTGTGTGTGTGTGTGTGTGTGTGTGTGTGTGTGTGTGTGTGTGTGTGTGTGTGTGTGTGTGTGTGTGTGTGTGTGTGTGTGTGTGTGTGTGTGTGTGTGTGTGTGTGTGTGTGTATGTGTGTATGTGTGTGTTTGATGTGTGTTTGTGTATGTGTTTGATGGTGGTGTGGTTGTGTATATGTGAGTGTGTGTGTGTGTGTGTGTGTGTGTGTGTACTCACCTAATTGTACTCACCTAATTGTGGTTGCAGGGATCGATACTCAGCTCCTGGCCCCGCCTCTTCACTGATCGCTACTAGGTCCTCTCCCTCTCTGTTTACTGAGCTTTGTCATACTTCTTCTTAAAGCTATGTATGGTTCCTGCCTCCACTACTTTACTTGCTAGGCTATTCCACTTCCTGACGACTCTATGACTTAAGAAATACTTTCTAACGTCCCTGTGACTCGTCTGAGTCTTCAGCTTCCAATTGTGACCCCTTGTTTCTGTGTCCCCTCTCTGGAACATCCTGTCTCTGTCCACCTTGTTTATTCCCCGCAGTATCTTGTATGTCGTTATCATGTCTCCCCTGACCCTTCTGTCCTCCAGTGTCGTCAGTCCGATTTCCCTCAACCTTTCCTCGTACGGCATTCCCCTGAGCTCTGGGACTAGCCTCGTTGCAAACCTTTGTACTTTCTCTAACTTCTTGACGTGCTTGACCAGGTGTGGGTTCCAGACTGGTGCTGAATACTCCAGTATGGGCCTAACATACACAGTGTACAGTGTCTTGAACGATTCCTTATTAAGGTATCGGAACGGTATTCTCAGGTTTGCCAGGCGCCCATGTGCTGCAGCAGTTATTTGGTTGATGTGTGCCTAAGTTGACGTGCTCGGTGTTGTGATCACCCCAAGATCTTTCTCCCTGAGTCAGGTGTAGAGTCTTTGTCTACCTAGCCTATACTCTGTCTGCGGTCTTCTTTGCCCCTCCCCAATCATCATGACTTTGCATTTGCAGGGTTAAATTCGAGAAGCCAGTTTCTGGACCACGTGTCCAGCCTGTCCAGGTCTCTTTGCAGTCCTGCCTCATTCTCATTCAGTTTAATTCTTCTCATCAACTTCACATCATCTGCGAATAGGGACACTTCAGAGTCTATTCCTTCCATCATGTCGTTCACATATATCAAAAATAGCACTGGTCCTAGAACTGACCCCTGTGGGACCCTGCTCGTCACAGGCGCCCACTGTGATACCTCTTCACGTACCATGACTCGTTGTTGCCTCCCTGTCAGGTATTCCCTGATCCATTGCAGTGCCCTCCCTGTTGTATGAGCCTGATCCTCCAGCTTCTGTACTAGTCTCTTGTGAGGAACTGTGTCAAAGGCCTTCCTGCAGTCCAGGAGGTTTGTGACACAGGATTTGCCTTCCAGAAGGTTTGTGACACAGGATTTGCCTTCAATGAATCCATGCTGGTTTTCATTTATAATCTTGTTCCGTTCCAGGTGTTCCACCACTCTCCTCCTGATAATCTTCTCCGTGACTTTGCATACTATACATGTCAGAGACACAGGTCTGTAGTTTAGTGTCTCGTTTCTGTCTCCTTTCTTAAATATGAGGACTACATTTGCCGTCTTACATACCTCAGGTAGTTGCCCAGTTTCAAGGGATGTGTTGAAGATTGTGGTTAGGGGCACGCACAGCATCTCTGTTCCTTCTCTAAGGACCCACGGGGAGATGTTGTCCGGTCCCATCGCCTTTGAGGTATCAAGATCACTTAGCAGCTTCTGCACCTCCTCCTCGATTGTTCGTATGTCATCCAACACTTGTTGGTGTATTCCCTCTTGATGTTCCCTTCTGTGCTGTCTTTCCAAAGCCCTTCCTGTCTCTACTGTAAAAACTTCCTTAAATCTCCTGTTTAGATCCTCACATTCCTCCTGATCATTTCTTGTGAGTTCTCCACCTTCTGTCCTCAGTCTGATCACCTGATCTTTGACTGTTGTCTTCCTTCTGATGTGGCTATACAACAGTTTCGGGTCAGTCTTGACTTTCGATGCTATGTTATTTTCATGCTGTCGTTGGGCCTCCCTCCTTACCTGTGCATACTCGTTCCTGGCTCTGCAACCAATCTCCCTATTTTCATGTGTTCTCTGCCTTCTGTACTTTTTCCATTCTCTATTGCCCTTAGTTTTTGCCTCGTTACACCGTCGGGTAAACCAGGGGCTCGTTCTGGTCTTCCCATTGTTTCTGTTGCCCTTGGGAATAAACCTTTCCACTGCCTCCTTGCATTTTGTTGTTACATATTCCATAATTTCATTTACTGGCTTTCCTGCCAGTTTTCTGTCCCACGGAACCTCCTGCAGGAAGTTCCTCAAACCTATGTAGTCCCCTCTTTTATAGTCTGGCTTTTCCCATTCAACTCCTGTTACTCTCTCCACTTGCAACTCTACTATGTGTGTGTGTTTGTGTGTGTGTGTGTGTGTGTGTGTGTGTGTGTGTGTGTGTGTGTGTGTGTGTGTGTGTGTGTGTGTGTGTATGTGTGTGTGTGTGTGTGTGTGTGTGTGTGTGTGTGTTTATTGTGTGTGTGCGTGTGTGAAATAATGCTCCTCATTTCTATGTATCCATAATACTAATAAAATACCAATAATAACACTAGTAATTCTAATAATTATAATACTAATGCTTTTAATACTAATACTCAACTTCTACAAGCGCCCAACACTTGTGCTAGTGTGTGTGTGTGTGTGTGTTTGATGGTGACTCTCATTATCTTCCCACCAACCTATCTCCACCTTATCTATATTGTTTTTACTCTAATTTTGGTAACAGCTAGCAGGAGTAAGTGACCTGTAGCTTCCAGTGTGCAGGACCAGTAATTCTGGCACAACACGCAACCACATTAGGTGAGAGGAACTTGCGTTGGCAAGCTGGCTGCTGCCTCTCCTTGTTGTCGTACACACAGGCCTTCAAAAACTTTTTTCGAGATCTTTCACCCGTGATAAGTTATATCCACTTATACTCATACACCGCCTGCTCCACAAGTATTTTCACTTTTCACTTTTGGTAAATTACACTTCACTTTTGGTAAGTTACACTTCTTATTTATAATTGCACATAACCTGCTATGACATCACCACTTCCTGGAGGCCTACTGCCTGCCACCTTCCCTAGTTATATATTTTTTTCTTTTCTTCCTTTTCTTGTTATCTTTTTCACACTTACTCTGTGTGTACTCACCTAATTGTGGTTGCAGGGGTCGATACTCAGCTCCCGGCCCCGTCTCTTCACCGAGTGCTACTAGGTCCTCTCTCTCCCTGCCCCATGAGCTTTATGGGCCTGACGTACACGGTGTACAGAGTGTTGAACGATTCCTTACTGAGTTATCGGAACGCTATCCGTAGGTTTACCAGACGCCCATATGCTGCAGCAGTTGTCTGGTTGATGCATGCTTCTAAAGATGTGCTCGGTGCTATACTCTCCCCAAGATTTTTCTCCTTGAGTGAGGTTTGTAGTCTTTGGCCACCTAGGCTATACTCTGTCTGATGTCTTCTTTGCCGTTACCCGATCTTCATTACTTTGTATTTGGCAGGGTTAAATTCCAGGAGCCAGTTGCTGGACCAGGCTTGCAGCTTATCCAGGTCTCTTGGTTTTCCGGCCTGATTCTCGACCGATTTGGTTCTCCTCATTAAACTCACATTGTCTGCAAACAAGGACATTTCTGGGTGTATCCCTTCCGTTATGTTATTCACATATACCAAAAACAGCACAGGTTCTAGGACTGACCCCTGTGGAACCCCGCTTGTCACAGGCGCCCACTCTGACACCTCGTCACGTACCATGACTCGTTGTTGCTTCACTGTCAGGTATTCTCTGATCCATTGCAGTGTCTTTCCTGTTATGTGTGCCTGATCTTCTAGCTTTTGCATTAACCTCTTGTGAGGAACTGTGCCGAAGGCCTTCTTGCAGACCAAGAAAATGCAGTCTATCCACCCCTCTCTCTCGTGTCTTACTTCTGTTACCTTGTCATAAAACTCCAGAAGGTTTGTGACACAGGATTTGCCTTCCATGAACTCGTGCCGGTTGTCGTTTATAATCTTGTTCCGTTCCAGGTGCTCCACCACTCTCCTCCTGATAATCTTCTTCATGACTTTGCATACCATACACGTCAGTGACACTGGTCTGTAGTTTAGTGTCTCGTTTCGTACTCTTTTCTTAAAAATGGGGACTACATTTACCGTCTTCCATTCATCAGGTAGTTGCATAGTTTCAAGGGATGTAAATAGATGGTATAAAATACCGACACAATGGAAATACAAACACATATGCAGTATAATGTGATCCTTTATTGACTACGTTTCGCCCACACAGTGGGCTTTTTCAAGTCCACTGTGTGGGCGAAACGTAGTCAATAAAGGATCACATTATACTGCATATGTGTTTATATTTCCTTCAAGGGATGTGTTGAAGATTGTGGTTAGTGGGACACACAGCATCTCTGCTCCTTCTCTAAGGATCCACAGGGAGATGTTGTCCAGTCCCATCGCCTTTGAGGTATCAAGGCAACTTAGCAGCTTCTGCACCTCCTCCTCAATTGTGTGTATGTCATCCAACACTTGTTGGTACATTCCTTGTTGGTGTTCCCCTCTGTGCTGTCTTCCCAGAGCCCTTCTTATCTCTTCTATGAATACTTCCTTGAATCTCGTGTTGAGCTCTTCACATACCTCTTGATCTTTTCTTGTAAGTTCCCCACCTTCTTTCCTCAGCCTGATCACCTGGTCTTTGACTGTTGTCATCCTCCTAATGTGGCTATACGGCAGTTTCGGGTCAGACTTGACTTTCGATGCCATGTTGATTTCGTACTGTCGTTGGGCCTCCCTCCAAATCTGTGCATACTCGTTTCTGGCTCTTTAACTAATCTCCTTATTTTCCTGGGTTTTTTGCCTTCTGTAATTTTTCCATTCTCTAGGGCACTTAGTTTTTGCCTCCCTGCACCTTCGGGTAAACCAGGGGCTCGATCTTGTCTTCCCATTATTTATGTTGCCCTTGGGAGCAAACCTGTCCTCTGCCTCCTTGCATTTTGTTATGTATTCCATCATTTCATTTACTGACTTTCTTGCCAATTCTCTCTCCCACTGAACCTCCTACAGGAAGTTCCTCATACCTCTGTAGTTCCCCCTTATATAGTTTGGGTTTTCCCATTCAACTCCTGTATATTGGTATTACACTTACCCCAAGATCCTTTTCCTTGAGTGAGGTTTTTAGTCTTTGGCCCCCTAGCCTGTACTCTGTAACCCCACGTGGTGGGGTTAAACTCCTAGAGCTAGATGGTGGACCAAACTTGCAGCTTGTGCAGATTCATTTGTTCTCCTGCCTGATCTTCTTCTAAATAAATTCTCCTCATTAGCTTCACATACTTAGACACTTCTGAGTAGCTTTTCCGTCATGTCATTCATATATACCAGAAACAACACTGGTCCTAGGACTAACCCCTGTGCAACCCCACTTGTCATAGGCGCCCACTCTGACACCTCGTCACATACGTTGACTCGTTGTTGCCGTCCTGTCAGGTATTCTCTGATCAGTTGCAGTGCCTTTGATGTTATACCTGCCTGATCCTCTAACTTTAGCACAAATCTCTTGTGTAGAACTGTGTCGAAAGACTTCTTGCAGTGCAAGAAAGTTCAATCTACTCACCTCTATCTCTCTTGTCTTACTTCTGTCACTTTGTCGTAGAACACATGTGACACAGGATTTCCCGTCCTTGAAACCGTCGTGGTTGTCGTATATAAGCTCGTTCATTCCTTTCTAGGTGATTCACCACTCTTCTCTAAATAATCTTCTCCATGACTTTGCATAATATACATGTCAGTGACACTTTTCTGTAGTTTAATGCCGCGAGTCTGTCTCCTTTCTAAGAAATTGGGACTACATTTGCTGTCTTCCACACACCTCAGGTAGTCACCCTGTTTCGATAGATGTGTTGAAGATTGACTGTTGTTTTCCTCCTGATGTGGCTGTACAACAGCTTAAGGTCAGACTTGGCTTTCGATGTTATATCATTGTCGTATTGCCGCTGGGCGTCTCTCCTTATCTGTGAATAATCGTTTTTAGCTCTTCGACTTATTTCCTTATTTTCGTGGGTCCTTTTTCTTCTATATGTTTTCCATTCTCTAATGTACTTAATATTGGTCTCTCTGCATCTTTAGGCAAACCAAGGGCTTGTTCTCGTCTTCCCATTACTTCCGTTGCCCTTGAGAATGAACGTCTCCTCTGCCTCCTTGCACTTTGTCATTTTTCCATCATTTCATTTACTGATTTTCCCACCAGTTCTCTTTTCACTGAGCCTCATGCAGAAAATTCCTCATGCCTGTGTAGTCCCTTCTTTTGTAGCTTGGCTTCTTCCTTTCCTACTCTTCCTGCTTCACTTTTCACTTCTAGCTCTGCTATGTATTTGAGGCTCAGGACCACGTGATCACTAGCTCCAAAGTGCCTTTCATAAGTGATGTCATCAACTACTCAAGGCGAATATGAAGTCCAGTCTTGCTGGTTCATCCTCTTTTCTTTCTCTGGCAGTGTCCCTAACATGTTGATGCAAGAGGTTTTCCAGTACCACCTCCATCATCATAAGTGATTCCAGTTTTTTCCAGTGAATTTCCTTGTGACTAAAGTTACCTACAACTGTGTGTGTGAGTGTGTAGTCACCTAATTATGGTTGCAGAGGTCGATCTGCAGCTCCTAGCCTCACCAGGATATTACAATAAAATGAGTATTTATCTGATAGTGGTAAATGATACTTTCGTAGGCGACACGTTACTTTACTGGTTTAATTGCCATGGGGGCCAACTAGACACCCAGTCTGAGAGAGATAGAGAAGTAGGACATGTTGTTTCTAGGTTGTCTGCAGATACAACATCTCGCAGCCTGAGAGTAGGCCTAAGGCTCAAGATGGCAGCACCTGGATGGAAATAGATGGTCTAAAATACCGACACAATGGAAATATAAACACCAAAGCAGTATATTGTGATCCTTCATTGACAACTTTTCGCCCACACAGTGGACTTTATCAAGTCACAAACAGATCTAGACCTGTTTGTGACTTGATAAAGCCCAATGTGTGGGCGAAACTGTCAATAAAGGATCACACTATAGTGTTTATGTGTTTATATTTCCATGGCAGCACCTGTCTGACGCAATATGTAAAAGCGGCCTGACGTGAAATATAAACCCCAACAGGATGTACGTCGCTTAGCCACCTACCCACGGCCGTCCTCGACCATGTGAAGTGAATGAAAAAATCCCTGTCTCACTCTCAGGAACAAGGCACAAGCAGAAAATATAAAACATTTATATAGAAGGACATGGATAAAAAAAACTTCCTGCAGGGAGGGAAGAAAAAAAAGGGATGGCGTGCTAGAAACATTGTGTGTCAACACGGTGAGTCTCGGAGGTATCACTGCCTGCATTCCTGCATCTGGATAGATACTACATCACATCAGGAGACATCGCTGAGGCTGAGCTATATCGTATCAGGGTACAGACTCGTCTGGAACAGTGAAACAGTCATCAGGGAGTAGTTGCTGCAGGATTCACTCAACCTGGGGCACAACCTGTTGGGGCCCTCAAGTGAAGCATCAGCAGAACTCAGCATTTGGGAAGGACTTCTTCTGATGTGCAACTCAAGAGTACACTTCTCAACTGGTACTGTCACAGGGGTACTCACTGCTGGGAACTCGGCACAGTACAGCTTGGTGTCAGAGAGAGTAAGTATTACAACCCAGGGATAATAAGGCCTGTTATTCTGGGTGTAAAAGGGATCAAGGAGCAGAACAAACACAGCTGAATGACTTTGAAATATATTTTCCTTCACCAAGAGCAATAGTGATTATTTACAAGTATGTATACTATATATAGTTGGAGATGTATGTGTACAACACAGTTTAGGCAAGGCCAACACACAGCCTGGAGAGAATGGACTACCGTGCTCAACCAGCTCTAGTATGGAAATGACAAGGGTAGACAGGTGGGTGGTGACCACAACACCTCTACAATTGCCAGACCCACCATCTCATTGTCTGAACCTGGGTACTGATCGAACGATGGGGCCCCATCATTCAACCCTAGTACTGGTTCGCTGGTTGGAGAGATAGCCTTTCAATGAGGGTGTGTACATGCGCTGAATAAAGATTGTGTACTCTTTGCATGCAACACTCCCACCCCAAGAGGGCTAAGAAATAGGTTCCCACCTCCCATTGGTAATCGTGCCACCATGGTACATTTAATGAGACCGCCTTTCCTCTCAACCATGCAACTCTCAGATAGAGTTCAGCTTTATTCACGACATAAAGCCAAACCCTAAACTTAGAGTGAGACAGCAGGGCTAACGTAGGTCCAAGATACCTGTGGATGGAAGCAGGACATCCCCTCACTAAAAAAAAAAATCTGCAACATATATAAAGGGGGGGAAAAGAGCTAGAAACCAGTTACCACAGGTCCATAACACATCCTAACCTAATACATATAAAATCTAGACACTGGACAATGAGTCTGCAAACTTATTTTCTTTGCCGGCAATGTGTAATATTCTAAGAGAATAGGGCAGCAGTCGTAGACTCCATCTCAAAAGCCTCATATTGTGGTTCTTCATGGCTTGGAGATATACCAGAGGATTGTGGTCACTATAAACGGTGACCACCTGTGAAGTCTGGCCACGTAAGCTAAGGTAGCTCTTTAAAGCTAAATTAAATGAGGCAATATAAAAGGGACTATAATAATTTGTGGTGAACAAAAATGTGGTAATCAAATAAATGAGTATAATGACAAAATAATGAGCTTATTACACTTTGATGAGAGAATAGCACCTTGATTATTTTAACAATTGTGAAATATGAACTAAGGTAGTTATATAAAGCTAAAATAAAAGAGAAAAAATATAAGGGACTAAATTAAGTAATGGTAAACAAAGTTAAAATGACAGATAGTCACTATGATATAATATTGATTTGGGAGTAACAGTAATACGTTATTTTTTTATTTTTTTTTATTATCACACTGGCCGATTCCCACCAAGGCAGGGTGGCCCGAAAAAGAAAAACTTTCACCATCATTCACTCCATCACTGTCTTGCCAGAAGGGTGCTTTACACTACAGTTTTTAAACTGCAACATTAACACCCCTCCTTCAGAGTGCAGGCACTGTACTTCCCATCTCCAGGACTCAAGTCCGGCCTGCCGGTTTCCCTGAATCCCTTCATAAATGTTACTTTGCTCACACTCCAACAGCACGTCAAGTATTAAAAACCATTTGTCTCCATTCACTCCTATCAAACACGCTCACGCATACCTGCTGGAAGTTCAAGCCCCTCGCACACAAAACCTCCTTTACCCCCTCCCTCCAACCTTTCCTAGGCCGACCCCTACCCCGCCTTCCTTCCACTACAGACTGATACACTCTTGAAGTCATTCTGTTTCGCTCCATTCTCTCTACATGTCCGAACCACCTCAACAACCCTTCCTCAGCCCTCTGGACAACAGTTTCGGTAATCCCGCACCTCCTCCTAACTTCCAAACTACGAATTCTCTGCATTATATTCACACCACACATTGCCCTCAGACATGACATCTCCACTGCCTCCAGCCTTCTCCTCGCTGCAACATTCATCACCCATGCTTCACACCCATATAAGAGTGTTGGTAAAACTATACTCTCATACATTCCCCTCTTTGCCTCCAAGGACAAAGTTCTTTGTCTCCACAGACTCCTAAGTGCACCACTCACCCTTTTCCCCTCATCAATTCTATGATTCACCTCATCCTTCATAGACCCATCCGCTGACACGATCACTCCCAAATATCTGAATACATTCACCTCCTCCATACTCTCTCCCTCCAATCTGATATCCAATCTTTCATCACCTAATATTTTTGTTATCCTCATAACCTTACTCTTTCCTGTATTCACTTTTAATTTTCTTCTTTTGCACACCCTACCAAATTCATCCACCAATCTCTGCAACTTCTCTTCAGAATCTCCAAAGAGCACAGTGTCATCAGCAAAGAGCAACTGTGACAACTCCCACTTTATGTGTGATTCTTTATCTTTTAACTCCACGCCTCTTGTCACCACGGTGACATCACACATCCCTGTCTAAGGCCTACTTTTACTGGGAAATAATTTCCCTCTTTCCTATGTACTCTAACTTGAGCCTCACTATCCTCGTAAAAACTCTTCACTGCTTTCAGTAACCTACCTCCTACACCATACACCTGCAACATCTGCCACATTGCCCCCCTATCCACCCTGTCATACGCCTTTTCCAAATCCATAAATGCCACAAAAACCTCTTTAGCCTTATCTAAATACTGTTCACTTATATGTTTCACTGTAAACACCTGGTCCACACACCCCCTACCTTTCCTAAAGCCTCCTTGTTCATCTGCTATCCTATTCTCAGTCTTTTAATTCTTTCAATAATAACTCTACCATACACTTTACCAGGTATACTCAACAGACTTATCCCCCTATAATTTTTACACTCTCTTTTGTCCCCTATGCATGCTCTCTGCCAATCCCTAGGTACCTTACCCTCTTCCATACATTTATTAAATAATTGCACCAACCACTCCAAAACTATATCCCGACCTGCTTTTAACATTTCTATCTTTATCCCATCAATCCCGGCTGCCTTACCCCCTTTCATTTTACCCACTGCCTCACGAACTTCCCCACACTCACAACTGGCTCTTCCTCACTCCTACAAGATGTTATTCCTCCTTGCCCTATACACGAAATCACAGCTTCCCTATCTTCATCAACATTTAACAATTCCTCAAAATATTCCCTCCATCTTCCCAATACCTCTAACTCTCCATTTAATAACTCTCCTCTCCTATTTTTAACTGACAAATCCATTTGTTCTCTAGGCTTCCTTAACTTGTTAATCTCACTCCAAAACTTTTTCTTATTTTCAACAAAATTTGTTGATAACATCTCACCCACTCTCTCATTTGCTCTCTTTTTAAATTGCTTCACCACTCTCTTAACCTCTCTCTTTTTCTCCATATACTCTTCCCTCCTTGCATCACTTCTACTTAGTTAAAACTTCTCATATGCTAACTTTTTCTCCCTTACTACTCTCTTTACATTATCATTCCATCAATCGCTCCTCTTTCCTCCCGCACACACTTTCCTGTAACCACAAACTTCTGCTGAACACTCTAACACTACATGTTTAAACCTACCCCATACCTCTTCGACCCCATTGCCTATGCTCTCATTAGCCCATCTATCCTCCAATAGCTGTTTATATCTTTCCCTAACTGCCTCCTCTTTTAGTTTATAAACCTTCACCTCTCTCTTCCCTGATGCTTCTATTCTCCTTGTATCCCATCTACCTTTTACTCTCAGTGTAGCTACAACTAGAAAGTGATCTGATATATCTGTGGCCCCTCTATAAACATGTACATCCTGAAGTCTACTCAACAGTCTTTTATCTATCAATACATAATCCAACAAACTACTGTCATTTCGCCCTACATCATATCGTGTATACTTATTTATCCTCTTTTTCTTAAAATATGTATTACCTATAACTAAACCCCTTTCTATACAAAGTTCAATCAAAGGGCTCCCATTATCATTTACACCTGGCACCCCAAACTTACCTACCACACCCTCTCTAAAAGTTTCTCCTAGTTTAGCATTCAGGTCCCCTACCACAATTACTCTCTCACATGGTTCAAAGGCTCCTATACATTCACTTAACATCTCCCAAAATCTCTCTCTCTCCTCTGCATTCCTCTCTTCTCCAGGTGCATACACGCTTATTATGACCCACTTCTCGCATCCAACCTTTACTTTAATCCACATAATTCTTGCATTTACACATTCATATTCTCTTTTCTCCTTCCATAACTGATCATTCAACATTACTGCTACCCCTTCCTTTGCTCTAACTCTCTCAGATACTCCAGATTTAATCCCATTTATTTCCCCCCACCGAAACTCCCCTACCCCCTTCAGCTTTGTTTCGCTTAGGCCCAGGACATCCAACTTCTTTTCATTCATAACATCAGCAATCATCTGTTTCTTGTCATCCGCACTACATCCACGCACATTCAAGCATCCCAGTTTTATAGAGTTTGGGGTGTTATATTGGTCTGGGCTCAGACCATACACGGGAACACACACAAAACATTGTACATGCGGTAAGAAAAATTCGACACTAAAGCATTCACGAATATGTGAGAACACTAGTAATGGAACGATGACCGAGAAGAATTAACACTGACATATGATGCTGATCACCTACAAAAATTCTTCTCTCAGTCGTTTTAGACATTACTGATAACAATTAAATTGCTCACTATACAATAACACTCGATGTGATGGTGTGATGTCAGGGGTGACGTCGTAAATTGATGTTACTAGGTGGCATGGCGAGGGGACGTCATGATGGGTGACGTCTTGGGGTGACGTCGCGAGAAAATATCGAACAGACGTCTTGTGTGACGTCACTAGCATGGTGACGTCTTAGGTGACATCGGGCAGACGTCTTGGATGGCGTTATGGCAGCATGGTGACCTCGCGAGGTGACGTCTAGCAAACGACCTGGGCGACGTAATGGCAGCGTGGTGATATCATGAGGTGACGTCGAGCAGACGTCTTAGGTAGTGTCACAAGGTGACGTCAAGAAAAAGTCTTTGGGTGACGTCGCAAGGTGACATCCTGGGGTGACGTCGCGAGGTAGTGGCAGGCAGCAGGGTGACGCCTTGGCTGGCGTATCTCAGTGATGTCAGGCAGCAGACAGCAACATGTGGCTTGGACATCTGACTTGATTAGACATGGACAACACGTGGTTTGGACATCTGGCTTCATGATCCATACGGCTTGGTAATCCACGTGGCTTGCTGATCCACACAGTCTGATGATCCACGTGTCTTCGAGTGACCTCGGGCACTCGGATACACAACCCTGGTCAGGAATTTACACGGAGAGTGATAGCGGCGTTGAGTGGCGGTGGTGGTTGCTTGGGTGGTGGTGGTGGTAGCTTGGGTGGCGGTGGTGGTAGCTTGGGTGGCGGTGGTGGTAGCTTGGGTGGCGGTGGTGGTAGCTTGGGTGGCGGTGGTGGTAGCTTGGGTGGCGGTGATGGTTCCTTGGGTGGCAGTGGTGGTAGCTTGGGTGGCGATGGTGGTAGCTTGGGTGGCGGTGGTGGTAGTTTGGGTGGTGGTGGTGGTAGCTTGAGTGGCGGTGGTGGTAGCTTGGGTGGCGTAAGGTGCGGCGAAAGTCCGCTGCCTTCCTTCCTCATGCATACACACACCTAGAGCCCATGGTGGATTCACTACTCTGGACTTGAAAGCACAAAACTCACCTCAGACTTGCTGAAAGTAGCCATGCTGAGCTGAAACAACAGCAGCAAAAAATGGGTGACGCTGAACATGTGACTTAGAAACAGGTGGACGCTGTAGAGTCCCAGGTGACGCCGATAAGGTTTTCCAATGAAATTCAGCGAAATAAGGCCTGAATTCTGGCTATATTTGTGTCTGGATGCTGAGAGTGGCAGACACGATATCAGGATAAGTCGTTGAGAGACAGTTGCTGCTTGTACGAATCAATGAAGTAGTGACATCTTTGTCTTACTTCCCCTCTCTTGGCAAACACAGCTCCTGCAACCACTGCTTGCCACCAATATTACAATATAATGAGTATTTATCTGGTAGTGGTGTATGATACTCTTCATAGGCGATGTGTTTCTTTACTGGTTCTTGATTACAGGCAGTGTGCTTAATTGCCATGGGGGCCAACCAGGTTCCTAGCCTGAGTGTGTGTGAGAGAGAGTGAGAAGTAGCATCTGTTGTCTCTAGGTTGTCTGCTGAGTGAGTGAGGCAGATACAGCATCTCGCAGCCTGAGGTTAGGCCTAAGGCTCAGAATGGCAGCACCTGTCTGAGGCGAAATATACAAGTGGCCCAACGCAAAATATAAACGCCAAGAGGGTAAACGAGGAGCTGCGCACACCATGTGTGTTCGTAGCTCCAAACAAGAGGTGATATATCAAGAAACACTAATGTTGTTGGGTGACACTTAAACACCAACTAGTTAATAAGCTGTGTCACAACATGAGGAACTGTGTCCTCTGCCATCAAGAAATTTTTATTATCTAAATGGCCGGCAACGAATTGCCAATTAAATTATCTTCCAAACCAGTAAGTAGATTAATTTGATAGTATTTAACAAAAAACACTGAAATAGTGAAACAATGCTAATACAAACAAAAAAGATAAATCACACATTAAAAAGAAAAGAAACTACAAAGTCTGTAATGAATGGGAAATTTGGAGTTACATTTACGTTTAATTTTCCTTCTCCTCCAGTCGTCTCCCATTACTGGGAGACGATGTCGCACAATTCTGAATACATTATACAAAATTAACACTTAGGCGAATTAATAGGAAAATATTGTTTTACACAAACTACCAATTGGTAATAAACTCATTAATATGAGGAAAACTGAGGAAAGAAGAGAAAACCAAACAAAAAGAGAAAAAAACAAAAAGTATTCATAAATACATAAATAGGATTCACTGATTAATTTCGTTTTCGGAAATCTGTATCAACGTGGAAATGCATAAATCACGTCAAATTAGAGTACTCACGACACCCCCATTTGTCAGTCCACCCATCCATGTAGACCAAAACTGCCACCTCTCACGTCCCTCGTCATCTCTGCCCATCACCATCACCATCACCATCACCATCACCATCACCATCACCATCACCATCACCATCACCATCACCATCACAGGAACATGACCAACTCTTCAAGATGCCAGAAAACTCCACATTAAATCAAATTCAGATTAGTCAGTAACACATCAAGAAAAAAATACGGGAGGTAACTATCAATAGTTAAATTATTTGACAGTGAGACTGTGAAGGCTTACTCAGCCCTGTAACAACTTCAGTGGAGAAATTTTCTCCAGGAGGGGGGTATCAGCCCCCTTCAGCCCTTCAGCCCCCTTCAGCCCTCTCAGCCCTGAGGGGCCACTCAGAGGGGGCGAGCGTCTTGTTTACTGCTAGAGTGAGTAATTGATCACAGATGCTATGCCACGTAAGTCAAGTGACCTCTGCTCCTTGCAGCGGTGTTGCAACGTGTATTTTTATAAGAGACAGTACATCTCTTACTTTAGCAGGACAATTAAGGAAAATCCTACTCCCACTTTATTACCATAGTAAAAATAGTGTACATTGTTGTCTACGCTTAAGACAGCAAGAAACAAACATTCTGCTTTGCTTCATCGAGGTGACGACAAGGATGCAAGGTACTAGGTCAGCGTTTTTTTTTTTTTGTGCTAGGGCAGTGACGGCATGGAACCCTGTGGCGTCTGCCAGACTATCTTTGACTCTAGTGAGAGTAACACTGACGCCAGGATAACCAGCCAGGATACTGATCTGTGCGTTAGTGTGAACAAAGTGTCTCTAACACAAACACTTAATAGAAGTGTGATCAGCTTCTATTGTGATACATTGTGAACAACAAAAACAAATCTTGTGGAACATAGTGTACCAGTGTGCGTTTCCTAGACAATGGAAGACGTGGACATCCAAGGACACTTCAGCTTCTATCAAGTCACCGATACCTGTCGAAGGTGTTGAGAACACCATAGCTCACGTTACAAAGAGCAAGGTATGTTACGAATTTCTTGTAGATCGGGGGATTGCGCAATTCTTGAGTCACAAGGAGTTTGTAATCAACCTATAATCGGCAGTAAGGTGTGGACTTTTGAGTCCAAACAAGTAGGTATTCGTCAGCCATCATCGAATGAAATATGCTGACATAACACCCCCTAGGGGTAATTTATACTTACAAATTGTATCTCTTGACAGCCCACTGTTGTGATGGTTTCGACAGCTTCTAGACCTCGTCTGCAGGGGCGGCTGTGTAGACGATTTGCTGTCATTTATCAGCTAAGTCTTCATTATATATATATATAATAAACACGGCAGGTAAGGCCAAAATTCTCAAAAGAATTTTGGTCGTGCTCGAACCGGATAAAGACCACACTGTGGTCCAAATATGCTGTACTACAGTGTACAAATAACCTATGAGCCAAGGTCCTTCGAAAAAAGCTGTAAAACTAGTGTTTTACAATATAAATCAGTATAAATGAGTCCCTCCAGACTCAATCAAAGAGAATGGGCAGCCAAAAGAAAACGAGCGCTCACCCAGCGTTCACCCAAAAGAAAACGGGCGCTCACCCAGCGGACACCCAAAGAAAACGGGAGCTGGGTGACTCACCCACACCCTGCAACCACTGCTCCAATCTCGAGAAAATGCTGATTAATACAACAACTACCCAAATGATGTTGTTTGTCTGAGTGTATATATACATAGTGTTTATAATGTTTATAGACAGAAATTAAGAGACAAGATTGTGTTAAAGTTTGTTTCTTATAGATCTACCTGTTATATTAAAGGAACTTATATATAAAGTGTAAGCTTTCAAATTTATATTAACAGTGAAATTTATATATGTGTAAGTAATATTCACGTGTGATTACAGTTATACAGTGACATTTATAGTGTATAGTGAATGAAGTGTATAACATCGTTATTTACGATTAATCATCATGGACAGGCTGACACAGCAAACTCTAAGCCGTAAACATCAGCCACATGTACGGTGTACCCTTCATGGTCATTGACCCTGAGGTTAAGCTTAGTGGGTCAGTAGTATCTGACTCGATTATTGCTGACTTAAGCATAACAAAAACTCAGCTGTCTATAGCAGTACAGTGTTTTTTAAACACTCTAAGTGTGGTGCTAGAATTTTCAGTATACCATTAAAATGGCTTGTTTGAAAACTCAGTTTCAGTCTTTACAGACTAAGATTACACAATTAGAAAATCTAATTTCAGTCTGTCTAGGATTAACTCAAGATACAAACATAGATTTTGATGATCTTGAGGTCAAGTTTGAATTATTTACACAACGTCTGGAAATAATTAATTCAGACTATACACATTATGAAAATAAATTTCTTGAATCAGATCCATCTGAAGATGAAATTAAAAATGTTTTGGATACTTTTAGTGATCAACAATTAAGGTGGACAGGAGTACAGGCTTTCTGCCGTAAAACTCTGTCACAGAGACCTACTACTAGTGGTCAAACACCTGTTACACCTGTAACAACAAGTGTCCCATTACCAAGCTTACCTACATTGTCATTACCTATTTTCCAAGGTCATAATTATGAAGAATTCATTAGTGGTTTTCAATCCATAGTAAATTCACGAACTGACATAGATGAGATTGCTAAGTTCAATTATCTTAAATGTCTTGTGAAGGGAGAACCCTATGATCTGATTAAGTCATTTCCGGTGGTTAAAGGCAATTATCAAATAGCCTTACGTGTCTTAGCAGACAATTACTTCGATGCTGACAAGGCTAGAGTTAGACATGCAGTCTTAATATCAAGCTTGAAGCCACCCAAACATTGTTTTTCAGACTTACAGGCATTTAGAATCACATTAGACAATAGTCTCAGATCTCTAGATGCTAAATATGACCTAAGACAATGTGATTGGTTTATCAGTGGTATTGTACAAGATAAGTTGTCACCACAAACTATTGAACGATTAAACATTATGTTCAATAAACGCTATTTCACTTGTGAGGAAATTAGCAATGGTTTACAAACAATAGTTTCATGCATGCAAGCAACGAGACAAGATGAAAAATCCACAAATCCAGTGGATAACAAACCTTCAACTCAGTATAAAAAGAGTATACCTACTCCCACTAAACCACATAATGGGAAATCCCATATAGGCATTTATCAAGCTGTGAATACAATAGACAGTAAACAGACTGTCATACATAAACGTACTCCAAAATGTGTACTTTGTGATGGAACACATTGGGCACAGTATTGTATTCATTACACATCAATGGAGGCACGTAAACAACGTGTTCATCAGCTGAAAAGATGCATCAAGTGTTTAGGTGAACACAAGGGAGGAAAATGCTCACTGAAGAAGTGTTTTAAATGCAAGGGTATGCATCATACAGCATTATGCCCAAATACTTTTGCTGAACAGCAGCAGACTTCCACAGAATCAGGAAGTCAACAAGCAACAGCATTAAATGTGAGAGATAAGTTTAAAGCAACTGCTCTCCCGATAGCTCGAGTTGAGTTATCTAATAAATTACACAAAACCAATGTGCTAACACTATTTGATCAAGGCTCACAAAGGTCCTTCATAAGAAGAACAGTGTTGCAGAAACTGAATAAACAACCCTATGCCAAAATACAGTTAGATATAGCTGGTTTTTTCCATAATTCTGGTAAACAGACATATGACCTAGCCAAAATCACTGTTGGTCTAGGAAACAGGAAAAAGACAGTAGAAGCTGTGGTAGTAGATGATTTGCCTAAGTCTGTGCAGATCCAGGGATTAAAAGAAACAGTTGCAGCACTGAAAGCAGCTAAGGTCAAGTTAGCCTGTCCTGACATACAGACGGACACAATTAGTCCAATTGATTTAATCATTGGAAGTGATTATTATCACTGTTTTGTGCAAAATATAGTAAGTAAACATGATGTTCACTTGCTGAAAACAGCAGGAGGCCACATGATATGTGGTCCCATTCCCTCTCAAAGTGGGAAAGAAGCTGATATTGATTCAGTGGAAAATGTACTAGTTACGAGAATAACCGCTGATCATGTACCACAGCAAAAATTATCATTACTGGAAGAAATGAATGAACCAGTTGATAAGTTGTGGGATTTAGATGCGATAGGTATTGATGTAAATAAACCAAGCCCACAAGAGTCTCAGACTTATAACCAATATTTGGACACTGTCAAATATAAAGATGGACAGTATTGGGTTAGGTTACCATGGAAATTAAATCCACCACATCTACCTAGCAATTATCGCATGGCTTTCGGACAGATGAAAGCACAAATACATGAGCTCAGGAAGAATCCAGAGCTACTGACTGTCTATGATAATATCATACAAGAACAGTTGGACAATAAATTCATTGAGGAAATAGTCGAAGATAAGTTGAAGACAAACGCTCATTATCTCCCGCACCATGGAGTCAGAAAAGATTCTGAAACCACTGCACTACGTGTTGTATATAATTGCAGCGCACGTGCAAATAAAGATGTAGCAAGTCTTAATGACTGTCTGATGACCGGACCCTCACTAACTGAGAAGCTTGGAGACGTGCTTATGAAATTTCGCACAAACCCATATGCCTACACGGCTGATATTTCCAAAGCTTTCTTAAGAGTAGGACTACAAGAAATAGATAGAGATTATACTCGATTCTTGTGGCCTGAAAATCCACATGATCCTCAAAGTCCTGTGAAAACTTATCGTTTCAAATCAGTATTATTTGGTGCTACATCCTCTCCATTCTTACTAGAAGCTACTCTAAATACACATTTGAAGAAATCTGAAAGTCCCTTCAAAGAAGTCTTAAAGAAAAGTTTCTATGTGGACAATCTTCAAGGTACTGTAAATAAAGAGGAGGATTTGAAATCCTCATACAGAGAAGCTAACAAGGAGATGAAAGAAGCAAATATGCCTCTAAGGATGTGGAATACAAATTCAAAGCAATTAAGGGAACTTATCAAAGAAGATTTCCCTGAAACTGAAATTCCTGATTGCAACAATATGCTGGGACTTAATTGGAACACACAGGAAGATACTTTGAGTCTCAAAAGGATAAACAATAAATCATGCAGTACACTCACTAAACGTAGTTTACTGTCAGAGGTATCACAATGTTTTGATCCTCTAGGACTCGTCTCACCAATTACCATAAAGGGTAAAATGCTTATGCAAGATGCATGGAAACTCAAAATTGGATGGGATGAGAACTTGCCTCTAGAAATGAGTCAAGCATGGGATGAAATATCCAGGGAGTTTAAGCAACTTCATCAAATTACATTTCCCAGACAAATAGGTCAAGAGGGAAACAAGTACACATTACATGTGTTCTGTGATGCGTCAACCAGAGGTTATGGCGCTGTAGCTTACATGAGTAATGCTGAAGGAAGTACACTAATTACTTCAAAGGCCAGGGTAGCACCCTTGAAGGTCAAAACAGTACCACAATTGGAACTGACAGCACTCTATGTAGGTACAAAATTAGCTGTCTATCTCAACAAAGTACTTGATCATCTCACTATTGAGAAAACCGTGATCTGGAGTGATAATGAGGCAGTTCTCCAGTGGTTAAGAAATAATAAGAGTAAGTTGGTCTATGTACAGAACAGAGTAGCAGAAATAAAAGAGATGCAGAGAGATTATCTCTTTCTTCACGTCTCTACCCAAGAGAATCCAGCTGACATGTTGTCACGTGGTGTCCCACTCAAGAAATTTGTGGATAATAAATTATGGCTCCACGGACCGAACTGGCTCTCTAATGAAAATAACTGGCCTCAGCAAAAAGCTCACATTATGCCAGAAGAAACAGTCTGCTTGAACACAGCAGAAATAAGTTGTGTAAATACTGCAGCAGACACAACAGAAATAGTCATTGATGGATCTAAATACTCATCTTTGGGTAAACTATTAAGAGTTACAGCTCTTGTCTTTAAATTCATTAAAGGAATGAAACCTGATTATGAATGTCTTGAACCCATTAAATACTGGGTGAAACTAATACAGAAAGATGTGTTCTCTACAGAATATAAATTTCTAGAAACACAAGATAAATCCCCAAAGAAACTTGTCATGATTAATTCTTTAGGACTTTATCTCGACTCAGAAAAGATTATAAGATGTCGAGGAAGAATTCATAATTCTTCACTACCTAAAGAAGCCATACATCCAATATTGATTCCCAAGAATCATTGGCTAACAGAACTGATTGTGCAAAACGCCCACAGTAACGTGTTACATGGTGGGGTAGCTGACACACTTTGTCATATACGACAATCCTACTGGATACCTCAAGGTCGACAAAGTGTGAAAAAACAAATAAAGGACTGTATTACTTGTCGTCACTACGATATGCGAGTATGTCAGTATCCAGGTCCACCTCCATATCCCTCTGAAAGAGTTTGTCATATCACTCCATTTGAGGTGACAGGTGTAGATTACACTGGACCAATAATTTTAACCAAAACAGTTGACAAAGTTCCCATCAAGGTGTACATCTGTTTGTTCACTTGTGCTACAACTAGAGCAGTACATCTAGAAGTAGCCACTGACATGTCTGCTGAAACCTTTATCAAATTATTCAGAAGGTTTGCAGCCAGAAGGGCATGTCCCAGACTGATGATTTCAGATAATGCAACGAACTTTGTAGCTGGTGCTGCTTATATGAGCAAGATCTTTGATCAACCAGAAGTACAACAGATGCTGAATCAACGCAGATGTCGTTGGAGATACATTCCTCCTAAATCTCCATGGCACGGCGGATTTTATGAAAGAATGATCGGCATTGTAAAACGTTGTTTAAGGAAGACTCTTCATCGTCAGAGAATAGACTTAGAAGAATTCCGTACAGTTGTGACTGAAATAGAAAATAGAGTCAACAACAGACCTCTAACTTATGTTACCGATGATCTGGACAATTTAGAAGTGTTAAGTCCATCTCATTTACTCCATGGCAGAAGGCTCGAACCTGTTCCTCCCATGAATGATAAAGAAATCATAGAGGATCCTACTTATTTCGAACCTGAGCAACTCAGACGTAAATTCAAACACCTTAATAAAGTGATTGAACATTGGGAGAAAATTTGGCGAGAAGACTATCTCACCTCATTGAGAGAACACTTCTATGGAGCTGGTGTTCCTGAAAATCTTAAGTCCTTAAGACCTGGTGACATAGTGATTATTGACAATGATGGTCCGAGGTCCCAATGGCCACTTGGAAAAATTGCGACCATATATCCTGATGCAAATGGAATCATCAGGACAGTTGATGTTTTGAGCAAAGGTGTAGTGAATAAGCGGACAATAAACAAACTAGTGCCGTTAGAATTACACAGTGTTGAAAACAAAATTAGTGATTCTCCAGAAACCACACAGACTAAAGCTGTTCAGAAAAGACAAGCAGCAGTGGTGGCGAGTGAGAAAATTAAATTAATGTTAAGTGATGAATAGTTCACCTGCAGTGAACCTCCGCCGCCCCCCAGTGTGGAGAAATTTTCTCCAGGAGGGGGGTATCAGTCCCCTTCAGCCCTTCAGCCCCCTTAAGCCCTCTCAGCCCTGAGGGGCCACTCAGAGGGGGCGAGCGTCTTGTTTACTGCTAGAGTGAGTAATTGATCACAGATGCTATGCCATGTAAGTCAAGTGACCTCTGCTCCTTGCAGCGGTGTTGCAACGTGTATTTTTATAAGAGACAGTACATCTCTTACTTTAGCAGGACAATTAAGGAAAATCCTACTCCCACTTTATTACCATAGTAAAAATAGTGTACATTGTTGTCTACGCTTAAGACAGCAAGAAACAAACATTCTGTTTTGCTTCATCGAGGTGACGACAAGGATGCAAGGTACTAGGTCAGCGTTTTTTTTTTTTTTGTGCTAGGGCAGTGACGGCATGGAACCCTGTGGCGTCTGCCAGACTATCTTTGACTCTAGTGAGAGTAACACTGACGCCAGGATAACCAGCCAGGATACTGATCTGTGCGTTAGTGTGAACAAAGTGTCTCTAACACAAACACTTAATAGAAGTGTGATCAGCTTCTATTGTGATACATTGTGAACAACAAAAACAAATCTTGTGGAACATAGTGTACCAGTGTGCGTTTCCTAGACAATGGAAGACGTGGACATCCAAGGACACTTCAGCTTCTATCAAGTCACCGATACCTGTCGAAGGTGTTGAGAACACCATAGCTCACGTTACAAAGAGCAAGGTATGTTACGAATTTCTTGTAGATCGGGGGATTGCACAATTCTTGAGTCACAAGGAGTTTGTAATCAACCTATAATCGGCAGTAAGGTGTGGACTTTTGAGTCCAAACAAGTAGGTATTCGTCAGCCATCATCGAATGAAATATGCTGACATAACACCCCCTGGGGGTAATTTATACTTACAAATTGTATCTCTTGACAGCCCACTGTTGTGATGGTTTCGACAGCTTCTAGACCTCGTCTGCAGGGGCGGCTGTGTAGACGATTTGCTGTCATTTATCAGCTAAGTGTTCATTATATATATATATATATAATAAACACGGCAGGTAAGGCCAAAATTCTCAACAACTTCAGTCAGTATTACCAAGGCTGGCTCCTCCTCAGGAAAATTAATGAATAGAAAAAGAAATAATAACAGACAATGATAAACACTTTATTATTTAGAAACGGAAAATGTAAAACAATAAAACATGAATGGGTATCCTAATTGAAAGAAAAATGAAAAATGAAATGAAAAAAATTACATTTGAACTCAACGCTAATATAGGTATATCATGGAAATAGGGTGTCAGGTGTTGGTGACACTGTGTGTTGTTGAAATCGTAGCTGTTGCTGATATAGGGGGGTAGCAGGTGTTGGTGACCACCACCGGCTCGTTCTTCACAGAGTATGGCCGTGAGTAATTACTTCAGATGACAGGAAAACAGGTTCGTTACCACTGCTAGGATGAGGGGTTAGGTCCTGTGTTGGCTTACATAACAGGTAAGTAGATTAAACATGGGACGTCTCAGGATGTTAGTCCGTCTCCTTCTATTCTTCTCGTTGGTTGGCAGGTGACCCTCTCTGTCATTCCAAGCTGTAAAGAGAGACAGATTACCCACTGCTTAAGAAATCACTCTCCATGATAAGTACAATACCTAAAAGATGTTGTGATTATTAAAACATTTAACAGATAAAGACTGAAAGGACTAAGTTAATTATTGGTCAAAGGTGAAGCTTTCAACCAATAAGTCCACTAAAATATGATCAGGCGCGTACTTACAGAAGTGTTGGGAGCTGTGAGTCGAGTGATTTACTGTTTGACCGGAGCCCCACATGTCACCTTTCGGGGGGTAAGAGGGAGGGGAAGGGATAGTGGGAGCTAGACTGACCCTACCTTAACAAGCAGCCGGCAATCAAACTATCACTTTCGGGGAGGGGGAAAAAGGGGGGGCGGAATAGCGGGAGCTGGACTTACCCTACCTTAACAAGTAGCCGGCAATGAAACTATTGTTACTATACACTCCCTCACTACTCCTATCTATTGAACTTTTCCCTCACAGAGAGTTTTCCAGGATATGCCAATGTTGACCTGCATTCCAGGAATCTTTGTGCCTAGATTAGTTATATTAAATTCCAGGAATTGTATTACATAGACCAAACTCCACACTATATCTGAATTTTTCAGTTTAAATTATTATATAAGAAAGATAATGCTTAAATAACTATAAAAATCATTCATGAATACCTCTGGGAAATGTAATAAAATGGTATTAAGCATGTTTGGTATGCAGAGACAAATTTTATGTACCTTGAGCTGGAAATAAACACCGAGGCTGAAGCAAGATGGAAATATTAGATAAGTAAGACACGTGTACAAGAGATAGGTGTTATTTCTCTAAATGGTTCGCCTACATATCGGACTTCATCAGTCGAGTGCAGAGGCTGCAGATATAGAGAAAGCAGTATTGGAAGAGTAAAAATGATGGTCAGTCCATTAACCATGGAGGACTTATTACAGGTGGTCAGTCCCTCAACTTGGAGAAGTCTTCAACTTCATGCTCTTAAGTGGTGCGAAGGTGAAGCATGAGAAAGGAGCCTTTTATAGTGCAAAGGTGATCTGTAAGAATGAAGATTACATCATAGGAAGCGGGGCTCGCAAGTAGGACAACATAAGAATTAAGGAACACTAAAGCAAACCTACTGGCCCATGCTAGGCAGGTCCTCAAACCCAGCTCTACTCACTGTTAACTAGTGGTTCAACACTATGAAGCTGAACACATTTCCAGGCTAAGGGACTGACCACCTCAAACTATTCCTTTAAAGTTGAAGGATTGTGCACATTATTTTAACTTCTCCACTACTGCTGCCTACATATTTACAACCTCTGTATTCGAATGATGAAGCCTCTTGTGTAGCCCATACGTGTCGCAATAAAGATACCTAACTGGTACACGTATGTTTCATTTATCTACTTGTCGGTATTGTATACCATTATTATATTCAAGATAGAGATAAGGAGCTTCGGACAGATCTAACATACACGGGATATATACAACGGTGTATTTCTCTCAGCGTATATTTGCTGAGAGCTCAATTTAACATCTATGTTAGGGATTAAAGCATTCTTGTCTGACTGTGACAAGGTTGCTATGTAACCCTTTACCGTACACAGCTTTAAACTTCATTAACAACATAACAAACGTACTGAATAAGAACAACAATGGACACAGAAAATTGTTCTTTGAAAAATTACCAATTATTCACGAAAAATAGGAAGAGTAAGTTTAGACAGAATTTATAGAAAGTGATAAATTCTAAACCCATTTTCAAAGTAACACAGACGAAAAAGATACAGCGATGTGATATAGACAGGAAGATTTAGAACATCTCACAAAACACAAGTTTACAGCCGCTTCAGAAACGGATACAAGTGATGATCTACGCTAGTGTAAGCTTCACACATGAAAAACCAATGAAAATATCTGCTGTGGAGAGTGTTTCAATATGTAACGAATTGATGAATGTCGTTTTAATCAAGACTGCCGGTAATTTCACCCTGAGATATTCAAATTATCTCTTCAGACAAGAAAATGTTATCACCTGAGACGCCCAAAATACCACATTAATAAAAATATTGTATCGCATTAACGACTGTAATGCCCAATAAAGACCAGTAATACCCAATAAAGATACTCAAGTGAAGCAGTTGGGTATCTTTATTGTCGAAACGTTTCGTCGGAAAATCAGGCGATAGAGTAAAAGGGAACAAGTTAGCTCAACGGATGCATGTAAGTAAGCAATTAAAGTTCTGTGAAATGCTTGCCTTGAACCAGACTTGATTTTCAGAAAAATGAAGAACTAAGAAGTCGCAGATTTACACATAACTGTGATCTAGAGACCTAGCAGTTGAGCGTGATCTTGGGTATCCACACTGATATATAAATGGTTCCAACACTTGTGTGTGAACCTGGACCCTTATATCAGAGTATGAACCTGAGTTGCTTACACCTGTGTATGAGCCCCAGCCACCATTTCTGAGCGGCAACCTGGGACCCTATGAACCTGAGTTCTTTGCACCAGTGTGTCAGCCTGGATCACTACACCTGTGTGTCAGCCTGGACCACTATACCTGTGTGTCAGCCTGGATCACTACACCTGTGTGTGTGAGCCTGGATCACTACACCTGTGTGTCAGCCTGGATCACTAAACCTGCGTGTCAGCCTGGATCACTACACCTGTGTGTGTGAGCCTGGATCACTACACCTGTGTGTCAGCCTGGATCACTACACCTGTGTGTCAGCCTGGATCACTACACCTGTGTGTCAGCCTGGATCACTATACCTGTGTGTCAGCCTGGATCACTACACCTGTGTGTCAGCCTGGATCACTACATCTGTGTGTCAGCCTGGATCACTACACCTGTGTGTCAGCCTGGATCACTACACCTGTGTGTCAGCCTGGATCACTACACCTGTGTGTCAGCCTGGACCACTATACCTGTGTGTCAGCCTGGATCACTACACCTGTGTGTCAGCCTGGACCACTATACCTGTGTGTCAGCCTGGATTACTACACCTGTCTGTGAGCTTGGATCACTACACCTGTGTGTGAACCTGAATTTTCACTTCTATGTGTGATCCATGGTCTCTGCACCTTTGAGTTGTTTCGGGCTGTTACACTTGCGTGAAAGCCATTTCCCCTACATTAATTGTCACCATGGATCCAAATAACTGTGAAATCTTGTGACCTACATCTGTGTGTGAGCCTGGAACACTACATCTGTGTGAGGCAGCACCTCTACACATGGATAAGTAGGACAGTGGTACAACAGTCTGGCATCTTTATTGACGAGTCGTCTCTCCTGCTCAGCAGGCTTCTTCAGTCGAAGTACAGAGACAGTTGAAGTTATGGAGCTGAGGGACTCACCGCTTCAATCTTACTTCATCTCAGTGTTGATGGATTGATCACCTCAAATTTACATCTTCACTAGTTCTGCTGTCTCCTCTATATTTCCACCGAAGGAGCCCACTGGAATGCGATACGGATTTAAATCTAAGTCCTTTCACCTGTCTTCGATGTTGAGCCTCTACATCGGTAAATGAGCCAAGGTCTCAACACCTGCATGGCTCCTCATCCCTAAGTGTTATAATGGATCTCCGCTATCAGAGTGTTGATCCTGGGCCCTCCCACCTGTATGCCAGTCTACGTTGCAATACGTTTTTATGAGTCTGGGCACCTAAATAAGTGTGTTATTCTGAGCTCCTGGGCGTTAGTGTAAGCCAGAGTCTCCACTCTCGGCTGAGCAGCGACCCTTTCACCTGAGAGGGATGCTGGGCCGCTGTAACAGTGTGTAAGCTTGGGCCTCACACCTGTGTGTTTATTGGGACCTGACATCCGAGTGTTAACCTTAGTTCCCACGCTTTCGTGTGTTTGTGGGGAGCTAACACCTGTGTGTAAGCCTGACCTCCCATATCTGTATGCGAGGCATGGTTGACACATAAATGTGAAGGGGCTTGGCACCTGTGTATTATCCAAGCATAACACACAGGTTATGCTTGTTAGTGCGTTTTGTCTTAGTTTCACCTTAATATTCTCTGTTATATATGTGTCACATATATGTTACATGTGTGTTATCTGTGTCTCAGGAATGCTTCATGTATGTTATTTGTATTTTACCTGTGATGTATTTGTGTGTTGTGTGTGTATTACATATGTGTTACCTGTGTTGCCAGAGTATGTTTGTTTCATACATTTTAAATGTGTTATGTGTGCTGTATCTGCGTGTTACATGTACGTTACCTGTGTTGTACCTGTGGTATACTTGGGTATTACATGAGCAGTACCTGTGTGTTATCTGCGTGTTACTAGTGTTTGCCTGTATGTTACTTGCACGTTACCTGTGGGATACTTGAATGTTATCTCTGTGTTACCAGCGTCATCCCTGAATGTTTCCTGTGTTTTATTTGTGTTACATGTATATTACCTGTAAATTACCTGCACGTTACCTGTGCTGTACCTGTAAATTACATGTATATTGCCTGTGTTTCTTGTGATTGCTACGTGTTGCTTCCATGTTACGTGCGTATGACCCTTATTTTACAAGTGAGTTACCTGCTTGTAACGTGCAAGTTACACATTTGTTATCTGTTGGTTACGTCTGCTGTGTTACCTGTATTGTACATGTATGTTACCTCTGCATTACATGTGTTTTCTTTGTGTTACATGTACATTATCAGTGTCTTATCAGTGTTACTTGTCTGTTAAATGTGTATTTTCTTCTAGTTACTTGTATGTTACGTGTGTATTGCCTGTGAATTACCTGTGTGCTGCCTGTGTATTACTTGTATGTTACGTGTGTGTTCCCTGTGTGTTACCTATGTGTTACCTGTGTGTTGCCTGTGCATTACTTGCATGTTACGTGTGTATTCCCTGTGTGTTACCTATGTGTTACCTGTATGTTGCCTGTCTGTTACGTATATGTTACCTGTGCGTTACTTGTTTGTTACTTGTGTGTTACCTGTATGTTTCATGTATCTTACCTGTTCGTTACCTGTCTGTTACCTGTATATTACATATATATTACCTGTATGTTACCTGTACATTACCTGTCTGTTACCTGTGTGTTATCTGTATGTTATATGTATGTTACCTGCATGTTACCTGTATGTTACCTGTGTGTTACCTGTGTGTTACCTGTGTGCTACCTATATGGTGAAGAATTAGACACATGTGCAACATCTGTGTATCTTTACTGTAGTTGCTTGGCCATCCCGTGGCTTTATCAATAAAATTCAAGACGAAACCTCTGCAATGAAGATACCAGATGTTGCACATGTGTCTAATTCTTTATCTTGTTTATATTGTATGATATATATATATATATATATATATATATATATATATATATATATATATATATATATATATATATATATATATATATATATATATATATATATATATATATATATATATATATATATATATATATATATATATATATATACTACCTGTGTGTTACCTGAATATTACCTGTGAGTTACCTGTGTGCTACGTGTGAATTACCTGTATTTTGTCATTGCGTTACCTTTGTGTTACTTGGCTGTTAATTGTGTTTTTGTGTATTGCCTGTAAGTGACCTATGTATCACGTGTGTAACTTGTATCAGTATGCTACATCTGTTATACAAGTGTTACATACGTGTTACCTGACTTTTACATGTGTAATTAATGTTTTAACTGTGTTACCTGGATATACCTGTGCGTTACCTGGTATCACTGTGTCTTACCTGGATATCTCCTGTGTGATTCCTGTATGTTTTGTGTGTTACGTGTGTGTTATATTTATGTTACAAATGTGTTACCTGGTCGGAGAAGTGGCAGATGCAATCTAGTTCTAAGCCTGGGAAAAGAAAATAACCATGGAACTTATAAATTACTTAATGTAAATCTTAATCACTCTGAATACGAGAAAGATTTAAGAGTTTTGGTTAACAGTAATCTAAAAGGGGGACTGTGGCTAGGCCTGGGGACAGTTGGTCCCAAAGATGAGGGGGTACTTGTACCTCCTTCCATGGGAGACTTAGGTCTCGGGACACTCCCCAAATAGGGAGCCAAGGCCGGGTCACCACTACTTGGAAAAGACCCGGGCCGGGAGAATACCGGCGAATAAAAAAAAAGTAATGTAAAATCAAGACAATAATGCGTAAGTGTTCACAATAATGTGAACAGAATTCTTGGCTTCATATCAAGAAGTATAAGTAACAGGAGTCCTCATGCTACACTTCGACTATATATAAGTATAAGTAACAGGAGCCCTCATGCTACACTTCGACTATATATATCATTCGTTAAAACCTTATTTAGATTATTCTGCTCATTTCTGCTCACCATACTACAGAATGAACATAAATGAGCTGGACAACTTACATAGAAGGATGGCACAGTTGATCCCATATATTAGAAATTTTCCCTAAGAGAGATATAGTGATGGCATTGAATCTGCACTCTCTTCAGAGGCGCAGAATTAAGGGGGACTCTGATTGAAGTTAATAAATAAATGACATAAATAGATATAGGTATATAAATAACTTGCCTAAAGTATCTAACCAAGATGGGACTCGCAGCAGAAGGTTTAAGTTGGAAAAAAATAGGTTTAGAAAGGATACAGGAAAGCACTGGTATGGTAGCAGATTTGTGGATTAGTGGAACAAACTTGTGAATTGCGTCATTGAATCGGAAACCTTGTGTAGCTTCAAAAATAGGTTAGACAAGTACATCAGTGGGTTTTCATGACTCATGAAATCTTCATAAAACTATTGAACACAAGTCACGGAACGGGTGGGGTTTGAACGCATGGTAAGTCCTAAAACTCACAACCGGTGCGTTAACCACTCCACAAGCTGGCTATAATAAAACTGATCCAACTAGGTGCATTTCTGGCCCCGAGTGTGACTAAAAATGCAGGGTTTTGCAGACGAATCATGTACCAGCGAGGCTGTGGCGTATTCTGGCTCAAGGTCCCTCAACGCTACACTTGTGAGGGATTCCAGTGTTAAAACCCTTATTTGTGGTCACAGTGAGGCCCATGTTAGCCTCCCTGGGGTGTACAGAAATAAACCAAGTTGGATAAATCTTATTAGAGCCAACTGGCCAAGTGGTCAACGCACTGTGCAGGTAACACATAAGTGAAACACAAGGAATACACAAGAAACACAGGCAACACACAGGCAAAGCACTGAGAAGATACAATACACAGGAAACATCTAGATGACTCAAGGAACACACACATTACATACAAGTAACACACAGGTAATACACAGGCAGCACATAAGTAACACTAGAAAGACATGGAATACGTGAAATACATAAGCGAAATTAAAGATAACAACTAAGTAACAGAAGTATAGCGCATTTTTCTCACACGTCTCACACACACACATATCAAACACCTGTATCTCACAGATAAAACACAGGTAACATATATGCTGGTAACAAACAAGTTACACAGGTAACACGGAGATAACACTTAGTTAACACACAGGCAACATACAAATAACACTGAGATAACGCAAGCAAGGAGGCAACATACACGCAGGTAGCATGCAGGCGACACTCAGGTCACACACAGGTAATATACAGGTAACACACAATTAGCAAAAAGATAAAAATGATAACTGGAGGAAACACACAAAAATCGAATAGGTAATACAGAAGTACGTGAACATAACGCGCAGGTACGTTAAGGTAACACACATAACGCACAGGTACGTTAAGGTAACGCACATAACGCACAGGTACGTTAAGGTAACACACATAACGCACAGGTACGTTAAGGTAACACACATAACGCATAGGTACGTTAAGGTAACACATAACGCATAGGTACGTTAAGGTAACACACATAACGCATAGGTACGTTAAGGTAACACACAGGTTATACATAGGTAACGATAGTAAAATAGCAGTAACACCAGTAGCCCCAAAGAACCACATGTAACACACATGTAACACACATGTAACACACAAGTAACACAAATAAATGCATGTAGCATACAGGTAGCTTACAGGAAAGATGCAAGTAACACAATTATAATACAGAAAAGACACAGATAATACAGGTAAGAAATGTGTATCAAAAAAGAAACACATAGATCACACAGAGAATGTGTCACATAACGGTCAATACTGGCTTCTTTGTTGTTCGCAATATATATTAACGACACACATGAGGGAATAAATAGTGACATAACAAGTTTACCGTGTCGTTAATGTATATTGTAAATAACAAAGGAGCCGGTATTGACCCCTTTGGAACACAGCTTGTGACACATCCCCACTCTTATATCTCCACATTTATGCAGACTCTCTATTGCCTATTTGTCAACCACACCTGAGTCATTTGTGATCGCTTTCTCCAGTCTCATCACTAACCTAAAGATTACTAATTAGTGAATTCTTACCCTAGTTACTTCCGTCACAAACTATTTTAAACAAATAAACCTGAATCGTATCAGGATAGCCAGTAGATTAAAGATTTACTGTTAAATTGCTCCAATCAATTTGCCTAAAGTTTAAATCTCCTATTAAAACACTATTTTCGTATGTAGATGATTGGTAGTTTCGTCCCATAGATGATTATAGCGTTCTCTAACAAGGTTTGAGGTCCTGCAAATCACACGCAAGATTAGTTTTCGTGTCCCTCGAGAAATTGTAGCCCAGTGGATTTGTATCCATCGCTTCTACCTTTATATCTTATCTAATGCTCTTGTTTATTTATCTCTGACTTATATTGCCACTCCACTACACTTCCTATTGACCCTATCCGAGTAGAATCATTTATAGCCTTGTATGTGGCAATCAGAAAGCATTCCTCTATCTTTCAAGTTGAACCAGGTCTCTGTTATAGCAATAATATCTGTTTCATACATATGCAGTCAATCTCAGTTCATCCATCTTATTTCTTTCGCTCCTACTATTATTAGGAGCGAAAGAAACCTTAAGGGAATTAGTCACTAGCTGCCCTCTTTTGCCTCTCTTTGTTAGTTGACCAATTTCATATAGGTTGAACAATACCCTTTAAACATATCCCTGAGGTATTCTGGCAACTTTTGCCGCTTTCATCCCTCGTTCTGTAACCTGTCTGTTTCCCACACACACACCTATGCCTCTATCTTCTATCAATTTAAATTCCTAGACAACATAGCAACGGCCCCCTTCAACAGAGTTGGCTAACGCTGCCACTCTGCTACAGAGAGCTGTATCCCATCCCTTGCCATAGTTGTTCCATTTGTCAATGAATGGGGTTTCAAGTTCTTTTACAGTACCTACAATTACCCAAAACATTCATTTATTGCCCAGTTCTCTTCTAGGAAAATGCTACATGTTATCGGGACCCCTCCCTATGACCTAATTAAATCTACAGCTGTCCTGAAATTATTTAGCAGCTCCTGTCTCCTGCCCTTCCAAAAATCGTTTACACCAGCACTGTGACAGATAATAGACTTATCCCATTACATGACCTAATATTATCTGACCAGTTAACTATGTCAGCAACATTAACTTCTGGGAAACACCCTCTCTCTCTCACCTTCCTATCAGTTACAGAAGGAACAGTCAATATATTTTATCTGTGAGTCACCCGACCACAAGGCTATTCCTATCTTCATTTGTACTTTTATTCTCGCTGATCATTGATGTAAATTCGTCCTGGAGAACAGAGAAGCGATGTCCTACCTTTATATCTGCTTTTTTAACCTTCCTCACTCTGACGTTCCTTGCTTTACCGTAAACTACTTCCTACTTATAACTGCTGCTTATCTGCTCCTCACTATTGATAACCTGTTTCCCTTCACTAACCCCATCTATCTCACATCCATCGCTATTATAACTTTTAAAGGGAATTTTCAGCTTCTTATTTTCCTCCTTGAGACGTAGAATTTCCTCCATGAACACCTTGAAATTCACCTTTAAATTCTCCTTTAAGATACTACAGGAAGCCATGGTACTCTATTACACTTGACAATAATACCTCATAGGAGGTCAGGAGAGACAGCAACTCTTGGTGACTACTGACTTCAGAGAACCACCAAAACCTCAGGGAACTGTGTTATTTGTGTATCATATTCGTGTTTACTTGAATACTTTCTGTAAGAATTCTTTCTATTGTGTTTGTGTTGCATTTAGGTTACTTGTGTGTCATCTATGTTTGCTGTCATACTCGTATGCCACCTAAGTTATCAGTATGTTATAAGTGCTTCGCTTATGTGTTACCTGTGGAACTTGTGTGTTACCTGGGTGTTCAAAGTGTGTTATCTAAGCGAACTTTTCTGGTACCTGTGTGTTTGCTTCAATGTAACTAGTAAATTATCTCTCTCTTACTTACATATTGTCTGTGTTACCTATGTGTTACCTGCGTGTTTTATATGTTTTACCTGTGTTACTTGTGTTTTATCTGTACATTACATGTGTTTTCCCTCTGTATTTCATGTGTTTTACCTATGTTACATGTATAGTACTTCAATGAACTTTTGTTACCCATCAGGATATCTTCCTGATATATAGTTACCTGTGTGTTGCCTAAATTTTAACTCCTTTTCCCGTGTGTTATTAGTATGTTGGTTGAATAATGTCCGTTATCTATGTGTTACCTATGTGTTACCTATATGATATCTATGTGTTACTTATTTGTTATCTACGTGTTACCTATGTGTTACCTGTGGGATATCTATGTGTTACCTATGTTACCTATGTGATGTCTATGTGTCACCTGTGTGTTATCTATGTGTTACCTATGTGTTACCTATGTGATATCATGTGTTACTTATGTGTTACCTATGTGATATCTGTGTTACCTATGTGTTATCTATGTGTTATTTATGTGTAACCTATGTGTTACCTATGTGTTATCTATGTGTTACCTATGTGTTATCTATGAGTTATCTATGTGTTATCTATATGTTACCTATGTGTTATCTATGTGTTACCTATGTTACCTATGTGTTATGTATGTGTTACCTATGCGTGTCGGTGTTACCCATATGTTATCTGTGTTACTTATGTGTTATCTATGTGTTACTTATGTGTTATATATGAGTTATCTATGTGTTATCTATGTGTTACCTATGTGTTATCTATGTGTTACATATGTGCTATATATGAGTTTTCTATGTGTTATCACTCTGTTACCTATGTGTTACCTATGTGTTACCTATGTGTTATCTATGTGTTACCTATGTGTTATATACATGTTATCTATGTGTTACCTATATTTTATCTATGTGTTATCTATGTGTTACCTATGTGTTACTTATGTGTTCCCTATGTGTTTCTTGTCTATATTCGTATTTAGTGCTTGAATTAACGTTTGTTTCCTGGGTGTTACCTAGGTGTAACCAACGTTATCAGTGTCTTGCATGTGTTTTACCTGTGTGTTGTATTGTATTACCTATGTATTAACAATGTGTTATCTGTGCATTACCTGTATATTTCCTAGGTTTTTACCCATGTTTGCCTATGTAACACCTTTGTGTTTCTTGTCATATATGTGTGTTACCCATATGTTTATTGTCTTACATGTGTGTTACCTGTAGGGTACATATGATTTACCTATGTATAACCTGTGTGTTACGTGTATATCACTTGCGTGTTATCTATGTTATCAGTGTTTAATCTGTGTTTTACTAGTGGGTTCCGTGTTTGTTGTCTCTGTGCTGTTTGTTTGGTTCTTGTGTGTTACCTGTATCATCTGGAAGTTTCCTATGGGCTACTTGTATTATCAATACTTGTACACCTACGAGTGTGCATCCATATATGGGCCCCTCTGACCCTTACTGTGTCAGGTGACTCCACTTGGCCAGCAGCCCGGCCGTGCTGCCATCCACCAGGTCTGGTCCCTAACATCTAGGTCAGGATTCAAGGCGCACGTTTTAAGATTAGGTTCCACTTTGTTCCGTCGGTATACTATAATAGACCGAGTATAATGTCATTGTCAAACCCTCACGATAAATAGTGGCAGCGTGTGGTCCGAAATTCCGTTGAATTTCACAGATACTTTTGTTCTTTTTTTTTGTTCTTAATAGTGATACACGTGAGGGGACTTAGTGCGTCGCCTGGGTAACGTCACTCATACCAGCCGGCTAGCACCATCCTGCCTTCCCTCCACTGTCTCGCACCTCTACTATCCAGTAACGCATCCTTGGCTTTGTTTTACAGTTGCATCTGGCTTTTGCCTATGGTTATTCTAAAGGCAGACCCGAAACTTCATGCAATTAAACTAAGCCAGCTTTGAAAATTATTATTGTTATTATTATTTAAACAAATCACCTGCAGGAAGCTTATAAGGCATTACCTAAATTATTACCTGCAAGTAATTTAGGTGAGGTAAATGGGACTTAAGTCACAGCACGTCGACAAACTGTCACTCCTTCGAAGCCCGCTCCCTACCACTCTCACCAAAAGCTAGGCCTGACATTAAATTAATAATTACAATATTAAAGCCAACTACTAACGTAAATTAAAGTTGTGGACTGTATAGGATTAAGCTTGCTGGGTACACAAAATATAATTAGTATTAACACTTATCATTTAATTACTGTAGATGGATCACACCACAAAACCTGCCTAACACCTAGACCCTACACTGGCCAGCTAGAAATCTAAATGCAAGGACTAGTGGTGCACTTCAATTGAGTGATGCTCTCATTCCTTTATCTTTTACCATCCACACATAATTCTTGAGGTCCCGCAAATTTCCTGTTCCAATTATTCATCAGGGGACACCAACACGGGTTCCCATCACAAATTCAGGCCGAAAAACCTTAACTGACCTTCGAGAACGCCCGATTACATTGCACAATTCCGTTCAGTGCTCACACATTCAATTCAATATGGCGACTCCTCCCCGGGGTCACTTCTCGGCTGTTCTGCCTCCCCCCTCACTCGATATTTCTCAAAGGGTTCAAATAACATCACATTTTAATATGTATGTATTATATTATTCATTTATATGTTCTATATTTAGGAAATTATGTAAAAAAAATTCTATACCAGCTTCTGCCCGAGCAAATACGTCTGATTGCCCTCAGAACGTCAGTGTATAAGTTTTGCAAGCATTCCAGCCGTCCCAGTGATTTTTTGCATCGAGGAAGAATAGGCAAGCCAGCAGAAGGAAGTTCCAGTCGTTTAAGCCATCACAGGAAAAGCAAGCCAGCCTGCTCAAGGAACTCCGTGTTCTGCCTACATTGCTTTGTACAATCGTTCAAAACACTAGTCAGAGCAAACATTCCATCTAAGTGGCATATTGTGGCTTAGTGTGGGTTATTAATTAAGCCAGTCTGCTTTGTCTGGTTAGAGTGAAGGCATCAGTAGGTCAGTCAGTGTGTGTTGTACGGCCACACAACTCACTGCGCTCCTGGCTCCTCACAGCTACCACCCATACACATCTCCCAGCTTCCTGCATAGCCCAAGTTGCACACAGGCCATTTAAGAACATAAGTAAGAAGGAACACTGCAACAGGCCTACTGACCCATGCGGAGCAGGTCCATGTCCCCCCCCCCGGATTAGACCAATGACCCACCCCCCACGGATTAGCTCAATGACCCACCCAGTCTGGTCACCTCCACTCAGGGATGGAGCACTGCACCAGACCCAGCAGCACAAGCTAGTCAGGTTCAACTCACACCCACCCACGCCCATTCATAAGAACATAAGAACATAAGAATGTAGGAACACTGCAGAAGGCCTACTGGCCCATACGAGGCAGGTCCTTATCAAAACGACATCTACCTAAAGCTACTCAAGAAATAACTCCCGTACCCCTTGACACCAATCAAACCCAGCCCCTCCCACTCATATATTTGTCCAGTCTCTTCTTAAAGCTACCCAAGGTCCTAACCTCTATCACCCCACTGGGAAGACTGTTCCACGCATCTACAACTCTGTTGGAAAACCGGTACTTACCTATGTCCTTTCTAAATCTAAATTTATCCAACTTAAATCCATTATTCCTGGTTCTTACCTGGTTCGACACCCTCAGTACTTTATTAATGTCTCCCTTGTTTATGCCCGTCATCCACTTATACACTTCAATGATATCTCCCCTCATTCTATGCCTCTCCAGAGAGTGGAGATTTAAGGCTTTAAGTCTATCTTCATACGGGAGGTTCCTTACACAGTAAATCATTTTAGTCATTCTTCTCTGTATGTTCTCTAATGAGTCTATGTCCATCCTGTAGTAAGGGGACCAAAACTGAGCAGCATAATCTAAATGAGGCCTCACTAGTGATGTATAGAGCTGTAAAATAACTTTTGGACTTCTGTTACTTATACTTCTTGAGATAAATCCAAGTAATCTGTTGGCCTTGTTGCGCACACTGAGGCACTGCTGTCTTGGCTTTAGATTTCTGCTTACCATGACTCCCAAGTCTTTTTCACATTCTGTATGACCAAGCTCTACTTCACCTAGATTATAGCTTCGAGGGTTATTTTCATTACCAAGGGCAAGTACCTTACACTTATCCACATTAAACTTCATCTGCCATTTCTCAGACCAAGACATTAATTTGTTCAAATCGTCCTGGAGTTCATTGATATCCTCCTCAGAGTGAATTATACGGCCTATCTTTGTATCATCAGCAAACTTACTCATGTCACTAGTAATCCCTTCATCAAGGTCATTAATGTAAATTATAAACAAGAGAGGGCCCGTTAGGTAAGACACATATGCAACAGTTAGACAACTTTATTCCGAAACGTTTCGCCTACACAGTAGGCTTCTTCAGTCGAATACAGAAAGTAGGCAGGAACAGTAGAGATGTGAAGACGATGTAATCAGTCCATCACCCTTAAAGTCGTAGAATTTGAGGTTGTCAGTCCCTCGGCCTGGAGAAGTTCAGTTCCATAGTCAGGAACTATCTGTTCCTGAACTATAGTTCCTGACTATGGAACTGAACTTCTCCAGGCCGAGGGACTGACAACCTCAAATTCTACGACTTTAAGGGTGATGGACTGATTACATCGTCTTCACATCTCTACTGTTCCTGCCTACTTTCTGTATTCGACTGAAGAAGCCTACTGTGTAGGCGAAACGTTTCGGAATAAAGTTGTCTAACTGTTGTATATGTGTCTTACCTAACAACCTGTCGGTATTGTATACCATTTTGATGTTCAAGAGAGGGCCCAAAACTGATCCTTGTGGAACGCCACTAGTGACTAATCCCCATTCAGATTTCACTCCATTAATGGTAACTCTCTGCTTTCTATTGGTAAGCCATGCCTCAATCCATGCTAGAACTTTACCTCCTATACCATGAGCTGCCACTTTTCTTAAGAGTCTCTTGTGAGGTACTTTGTCGAAGGCTTTACTAAAATCCAAATAAACAATATCATATTCCTTATCACTGTCAACTGCCTCAAATGTTCTATTGAAGAACGTCAGTAAGTTTGTCAGGCAGGAACGACCTCTCGTGAATCCATGCTGAGATTCATTTATCAAGTTATGCTCTTCAAGGTGACTTCTGATAATGTCAGCTATAATTGATTCTAATAACTTGCCCACTATAGATGTCAGGCTTATTGGACGGTAATTTGAAGGAGTGGACTTATCCCCTGATTTGAATATAGGAACCACATTAGCCATCTTCCACATCTCTGGCACAACACTGGTAAGGATGGACGCATTGAATACACTCGTTAATGGCTGACTAAGCTCCATCTTGCATTCCTTAAGTACCCTTGAAAACAACTCATCGGGTCCCGTGGACTTATTTTGTTTCAGTTTGTCTATCTGTTTAATAACCATGTCCCTCGTGACAGTAATATTAGTTAACTTAAATTCATCAGGAACTAAATAATTGTTAATTACTGGAATCTCATTTACATCTTCCTGTGTAAAAACTGACAAAAAATAGTCATTAAATAAGGAACACATTTCCAGTTCATTATCCGTCAGCTGTCCATTCCCAGATTTCAGAGGTCCTACTTTTTCCTTCACCTTCGTCCTATACACTTGAAAGAACCCCTTTGGATTAGTCTTTGATTCATTAGCAACTCTAATTTCATAGTCACGTTTAGCCTTTCTAATCGCCTTTTTTACTTCTCTTTTAAGCTGAACATATTGGTCAGTAAGGTTAACCTCTCCTCTTCTGATGCGCCTATAAATTCCCCTTTTCTCCCCTAATAGATGCTTTAGCCTCCTGTTAACCCATTTGGGATCGTTATTATTAGACCTAATTTCTCTCTGGGGAATGTATATACTCTGGGCACTGTGTACATTATTAAGAAAACAATCATAAAAGCAGATCCCTTCATATTCATAAGTATGATTATCGTCAATAAAATCATTAGCTAGATAACCCCAATCAAGATTAGACAGATGTTCCCTAAGTCCATTATAATCGGCAGAACGAAAATCGGGGATTTTTACTGTATTATCATTATTCTTGCATTCCCAATTAATGCTAAAGGTGATGGATTTGTGATCACTTGCGCCAAGCTCTTCAGTGATCTCCAGATTATTCACGAGTGTTTCCTTATTTGACAAGACTAGGTCTAGCAAATTATTACCCCTGGTAGGTTCAGTTACACTCTGTTTCAGAAAACAGTCCTGAACTGTTTCCATGAAGTCACTGGACTCTAGATTACCTGTCAAAGAATTCCAGTCAATTTGGCTAAAGTTAAAGTCCCCTACTATGACTACGTTACTGTGTCCAGAAGCCCTAACAATTTCGTCCCAAAGAAGTCTCCCTCTATCGTGATCCAAGCCTGGAGGTCGGTATATTACACCTAGAATTAGTTTTTCTTGACCCTCCACGAACTCTACCCAAACAGACTCTGTTACTGCTCCATCTATTTTTATACCTGTTTTTATGCAACAATTAATATTTTCTCGAACATACAATGCAACTCCTCCCCCCTTCCCATTACATCTATCCACATTGAATAACTTAAATCCCTGAATATTACACTCAGCAGTCATATCCCGACTCTTTAAATCATACCACGTTTCAGTTAATGCAATGATATCAAAGTTCCCAGCACATGCTACCAAACGTAGTTCATTAATTTTATTTCTTGCACTTCGACTGTTAGCATAAAATACCATCATATGTTTTTTCTTCTGCACATTTTTCCTATTCATCTTTGTTTTTACACAATTTCTGAAATTATCATTACCCAGAGTTACTCCATGACAGTTACTATTAAGATTCTTAATATCAGAGCATAAGTCAATATATCCATACTCATTATTAATCATTTCTAAACCCATACCTCTAACTAATCCTAGTTTAAAGTCCTAACAACCCCCTCAACTGAGTTAGCAAGAAAACCCACACCTGCCCTGGATAAGTGAACCCCATCCCTGGCATACATGTCATTTCGGCCATAGAAGTTGTCCCAGTTGTCAATGAATGGTACTGCATTATCCTTACAGTGTTTATCCAGCCAACAATTAATACCAATTGCTCTGGACAACCATTCATTACCAACACCTCTTCTTGGCAAAATGCCACATATAACAGGGCGCCCCCCCTTCTTCCTAATCATGTCTATAGCTGTCCTGAACTTTCTAACTAAATCCTCACTTCTACGCTTGCCTACATCATTGCCTCCAGCACTGAGGCAAATAATAGGATTGATCCCATTACCGTTCATGATGTTGTCAAGCCGGCTAACAATGTCCTCCATCCCAGCCCCAGGAAAGCATACCCTTTGTCTCCTACTCCTGTCCTTCAAGCAGAATGCCCTATCCATGTATCTAACCTGGCTATCCCCAACAACAACAATATTCTTACCTTCCTTGTTGTCGTTCGTCGTGACGATCCCAGTAGTAGACTCACATTCGTCGGGTAGCACCGAGAATGCGTTGGAGGTTTCCACGGGAGTTTCCACAGCAGTCTCTTTCTTCTTCATCGTTTCTGGCTTTCCATTCGTCTTCTTGATCGTCAACTTCGTCGTCCCCTGCTGTCCAGCCACTGACCACGATCCCTTCTTGACCTGAGGACTCGAAACAGGAGGACTACTACGAATCCTCTTGTTTTCCTCGGTCAATCGCCGTATCTCCATCTTCGCTGCCCTCAATTCTTCCTTAAGTTGCTGGTAAAGTTGCTCGATGGAGGGCATCTTGGTTCAGTCCACGGGAGCAAACAAGACACTTCTTCTCAGAGTTAAGTATAGGTCAGCACTCAAAGTGCAGGTCACCACTCAAGAGCACACAAACAGGTCTTCACAGAGCTAAGTACACGTCACCACTCAAGCTAAGTACACGGCACTTTTTCAAGTCACACACGGATCTACCTCGAGTCACACACGGATCTACCTCGTCACACACGGATCTACCTAAGTCACACACGGATCTACCACACGGATCACACCACACGTCACACACGGATCTACCTAAGTCACACACGGATCATGTATTTATCTAACCTATTTTTAAAACTACACAACGTTTTAGCCTCAATAACTGTACTCGGGAGTTTGTTCCACTCATCCACAACTCTGTTACCAAACCAGTGCTTTCCTATATCCTTCCTGAATCTTAATTTTTCCAACTTGAAACCATTGCTGCGAGTCCTGTCTTGGCTGGAAATTTTCAGCTCGCTATTTACATCCCCTTTATTTATTCCTGTTTTCCATTTATACACCTCGATCATATCCCCCCTAATTCTACGCCTTTCGAGAGAGTGCAGATTCAGGGCCCTCAGTCTATCCTCATAGGGAAGATTTCTGATACATGGGATCAACTTTGTCATTCCAGAGCATTTACATCCATTCTGTAATACGGTGACCAGAACTGAGCAGCATAATCTAAATGAGGCCTAACCAAGGATACATAGAGTTGAAAAACAACCTGAGGACTTCTATTTTTTATACTTCTAGATATGAAGCCAAGAATTCTGTTAGCTTTTTTGCGAACACTAATGCACTGTTGTCTTGGTTTTAGATTACTGCTAACCAGAACTCCTAAATCCTTTTCGCAATCAGTAGTATTAATATCTACATTATTTAGTTTATATGTGGCATGGTTATTTACCTGTCCAGCATTTAGAACTTTGCATTTGTCAATATTAAACTGTATCTGCCACTTCTCCGACCATTGCGTCAGTCTATTCAAATCATCGTGGAGTGCTCTAGTGTCCTCATTAGAATGAATAGGACGGCCTATTTTGGTGTCATCAGCAAATTTGCTTATGTCGCTATTTATTCCCTCATCTATGTCGTTTATGTAAATTGTGAAGAACAACGGGCCCAACACTGACCCCTGAGGAACACCGCTTGTGACGTGCCCCCATTCTGATTTCTCCCCATTTATGCAAACTCTCTGCTCTCTATTTGTCAACCATGCCTCTACCCAGGAAAAAAATTCTCCTCCTATTCCGTATGCCTTAAGTTTCCCCAATAGCCTCTTGTGTGGAACTCTATCGAAAGCCATATACACAATATCATATTCATTACCATGATCTTCCTCCTCAAACACCTTAGTGAAAAAAGTTAGTAAATTCGGAAGACAGGAACGCCCCTTTATAAAACCGTGTTGAGATTCATTGATCAATCTGTGCCTGTCAAGATGGCTACGAATTGCTTCGGCAATTATTGATTCCATAAATTTTCCCACTATGGAGGTAAGGCTTATTGGTCTATAGTTCGAAGCCAAGGACCTGTCACCTGCCTTGTAAATAGGTATTACATTTGCCATTTTCCACTTATCAGGCGCTATGTCAGTTTGTAGTGACATGTTAAAATGATTAGCCAAAGGTATGCTAAGTTCCTCTTTACATTCCTTTAACACCCTTGCAAACAGTTCATCAGGACCTGGGGATTTGTTAGGTTTTAGTTTCTCTATTTGTCTGAGGACCATGTCACTAGTTACCGCAATCATGCATAGTTTATTATCATCCTGTTCTACATAATCTATTATTTCAGGAATATCGCTAGTATTTTCCTGGGTGAAAACTGAGAGGAAGTAAGTACTGAGAATTTCACACATATCCTTATCACTGTCAGTGATCTGACCAGAGTTACTCTTAAGTGGGCCAATCTTGTCCCTAATCTTACTTCTGTATACCTGAAAGAACCCTTTTGGGTTAGTCTTTGAATCCCTTGCGACCTTAGCCTCATAATCTCTTTTTGTTTTTCTAATTCCTTTCTATATTTCTCTCTTTAATTGAATATATTGATTTCTTAACTGCCCATCCCCTCTTTTGATACGCCTATATATGCCTCTCTTTTGACCAGTGAAATGTTTTAATCTATTGTTCATCTATTTGGAATAATTTTTGTTAGATCTAATTTCCCTACTCGGAACAAAAGTTGTCTGGGCAGCTAGAACTATGCTCTGAAAAACGTCATATTGGCAACCAAGATCACCTACCTGACCCATAGTCAGGACATCCCAATTTAGCCCACCCAGGTAATTTTTCAGTCCCATGAAGTCGGCCTATTTTGGTGTCATCAGCAAATTTGCTTATGTCGCTATTTATTCCCTCATCTATGTCGTTTATGTAAATTGTGAAGAACAACGGGCCCAACACTGACCCCTGAGGAACACCGCTTGTGACGTGCCCCCATTCTGATTTCTCCCCATTTATGCAAACTCTCTGCTCTCTATTTGTCAACCATGCCTCTACCCAGGAAAAAAATTCTCCTCCTATTCCGTATGCCTTAAGTTTCCCCAATAGCCTCTTGTGTGGAACTCTATCGAAAGCCATATACACAATATCATATTCATTACCATGATCTTCCTCCTCAAACACCTTAGTGAAAAAAGTTAGTAAATTCGGAAGACAGGAACGCCCCTTTATAAAACCGTGTTGAGATTCATTGATCAATCTGTGCCTGTCAAGATGGCTACGAATTGCTTCGGCAATTATTGATTCCATAAATTTTCCCACTATGGAGGTAAGGCTTATTGGTCTATAGTTCGAAGCCAAGGACCTGTCACCTGCCTTGTAAATAGGTATTACATTTGCCATTTTCCACTTATCAGGCGCTATGTCAGTTTGTAGTGACATGTTAAAATGATTAGCCAAAGGTATGCTAAGTTCCTCTTTACATTCCTTTAACACCCTTGCAAACAGTTCATCAGGACCTGGGGATTTGTTAGGTTTTAGTTTCTCTATTTGTCTGAGGACCATGTCACTAGTTACCGCAATCATGCATAGTTTATTATCATCCTGTTCTACATAATCTATTATTTCAGGAATATCGCTAGTATTTTCCTGGGTGAAAACTGAGAGGAAGTAAGTACTGAGAATTTCACACATATCCTTATCACTGTCAGTGATCTGACCAGAGTTACTCTTAAGTGGGCCAATCTTGTCCCTAATCTTACTTCTGTATACCTGAAAGAACCCTTTTGGGTTAGTCTTTGAATCCCTTGCGACCTTAGCCTCATAATCTCTTTTTGTTTTTCTAATTCCTTTCTATATTTCTCTCTTTAATTGAATATATTGATTTCTTAACTGCCCATCCCCTCTTTTGATACGCCTATATATGCCTCTCTTTTGACCAGTGAAATGTTTTAATCTATTGTTCATCTATTTGGAATAATTTTTGTTAGATCTAATTTCCCTACTCGGAACAAAAGTTGTCTGGGCAGCTAGAACTATGCTCTGAAAAACGTCATATTGGCAACCAAGATCACCTACCTGACCCATAGTCAGGACATCCCAATTTAGCCCACCCAGGTAATTTTTCAGTCCCATGAAGTCGGCCAAGCGAAAATCTGGGACAGAGATTTGATTGCAGTTATCTGGGTAATTCCATGATTCATTGAAACTAAGTGATTTGTGATCACTTTTCCCAAGCTCATCATTAACCTCAAGATAATTAATTAGTGAATCTTTGTTGGCAAGAACCAAGTCAAGCAGATTGTTTCCTCTAGTTGGTTCTGTCACAACCTGTTCTAAAAAGCAATCCTGAACCGTATCAAGAAAGACACTAGACTCAAGATTTCCTGTCACATTGTTCCAATCAATTTGTCTAAAGTTAAAGTCTCCCATTATCACAACATTTTCATATCTAGATGCCTTATGAATTTATTCCCATAACAGCTTACTGCCTTTCCTATCAAGGTTTGGGGCCTATAAATCACACCTAAAATTAATTTGTCATGTCCCTCGAGAAACTGTAGCCAAACAGATTCTGTGTTCGATATTTCTAATCTTATATCATGTCTAAGACAACAATTTAAATTTTCTCTGACATACATCGTCACACCACCACCCTTCCTGTTGATCCTATCAGCGTGGAATAGTTTATAACCCTGTATGTTGCATTCAGAAGGCATTTCTCTATTTTTCAGGTTGAACCAGGTCTCTGTTATACGAATAATGTCTATATTACCTACACTTGCAAGTAATCTTAGCTCATCTATCTTATTTCTTAGACTCCTACTATTTGTATAGTAAACCTTAAGGGAGCTAGTCACTCATTGCCCTCTACTATCTCTGTTTGTTGATCAATTGATTTGCCATTACTAGCAACTTTATTTTGAATATTGTCTTTTAAACATATCTCTGAGGTATCCCGGTAATAACTGCTGCTTTTAACCCTAATGCTGCAGGCTGATTGTTTCCCACAAACACCCATACCTCTATAATCTATCAGTTTAAATTCCTAGACAAGTCATCAATTACCCTTTCAATTGAATTGGCTAATGCAACCACTCTATCCCCAGGGAGATGATCCCCATCCCTTGCATACATATCACGTTTGCCAATGAATAGGTCCCAGTTATCAATGAATGGGATTGCAAGTTCCTTGCAGTACCTGTCTAGCAAGCAATTTAAACCAGTTGCCCTAGACATCCATTCATTGCCCACTTCCCTTCTAGGCAAGATGCTACATATGACTGGGATCCCTCCCTTAGACCTAACTACTTCTATGGCTGACCTGTACTTATCCAGCAGCTCCTCTCTCCTGCCCTTCCAAATGCCATTACCCCCAAGCTAGCATTGATTTTGTGCAACTTCCAGTAACGTCACGAGGGTCTGTGAATCGCTGAGAAAGTGCATAATTTAGCCAGAATTACAGTATTCATTCTGAAGGAAATTCATCGCTGTGGAGTAGACCGCTGTCTTGTCTGCTATGTTAAGAAAAAATAAAATAAGATAAGATTTTGTTTGGATTTTAACCCGGAAGGTTAGCCTCCCAGGATAACCCAAGAAAGTCAATACGTCATCGAGAACTATCTGTCTTATTTCCACTGAGGTCCTTCAATCTTGTTTCCCAGGATGCAACCCACATCGGTCGGCTAACACCCCTGTACCTAGTTACTGCTAGGTGAACGGGGAGAGTAGGTATAATGAAACACGCCCAATGTTTGTGCCCATGCCAGGGATCGAACCAGAGACACTCAGTGTATGAGGCGGGTGTTACCTAGTAGATGTAGCTGAGAGGTTGCCACAATGGTGCTGTACTTCCTCTATCACTGCAGCATCTTCCTGCCTCTGCTCTGCCATTATTCAGTTTCAATCAACAGTACTCGTTTATAGAGAGTTAATAGGTATGTTACGAGTGTTAAGATACTGTGAAGGCTCAGTGAACATTAGTGACACAGTGTAGTTTCGTTTATTTTATATTTGTGTGTGTGTGTGTGTGTGTGTGTACTCACATAATTGTACTCACCTAATTATAGTTGCAGGGGTAGTGACTCAGCTCCTGGCCCCTCCTCTTCGGTGAACGCTACGAGGTTCTCTCTCTCCCTGCTCCATGAGCTTTATCATACCTCTCCTTAAAGCTTTACTATGTATGGTTCCTGCCTCCACTACCTCACTAGCCAGACTGTTCCACTTCCTGACCACTCTATGACTGAAGAAATACTTCCTAACATCCCTGTGGCTCGTCTGAGTCTTCAACTTCCAAGAGTGACCCCTTGTCTCTATGTCCGCTCTCTGGAACATCTTGTCTCTGTCCACCTTGTCTATTCCACGAAGTATTTTGTATGCCGTTATCGTGTCTCCCTTAACCCTCCTGTCCTCCAGTGCCGTAAAACCGATTTCCTTTAACCTGCCTTCGTAGGACATTCCCCTCAGCTCTGGAACTAACCTTGTCTTTTTTTTATTTTTAATTTATGTTAAGCGCTAAATCCATGGGGATCATTCAGTGCATGACGTTATGGAGGCTTGATCCTCCGTCAGCTGAGCGCCAGACAGACGCGCTTCCTATCTGTACTCACCTAGTTCAACTAACCTTGTCGCAAACCTTTGCACTTTCTCTAATTTCTTGACGTGCTTGACCCGGTGCTGGTTCTAAGCTGGTGCTGCATACTCCAGTATTGGCCTGACGTACACTGTGTACAGTGTCTTGAAAGATTGTTTGCTTTGGTATCAGAACGCTAATATCAGGTTTGCCAGGAGCCCATATGCTGCAGCATATGGATGGATCCTGCCTCCACTACATCGCTTCCCAAACTATTCCACTTCCTGACTACTCTGTGACTGAAGTAATACTTCCTAACATCTCTGTGATTCATCTGAGTCTTCAACTTCCAACTGTGTCACCTAGTTGCTATGTCCCATCTCCGGAACATTGTGTCTGTCCACCTTGTCAATTCCTCTCAGTATTTTATATGTCGTTATCATGTCATCCCTATCTCTCCTGTAACCGAGTGTCGTCAGGTCGATTTCCCTTAACCTCTCCTCGTAGGACCTACCCCTTAGCTCTGGTACTAGTCTTGTTCTCTAGATTCTTTATGTGCTTGGCTAGGTGTGGGTTCCAGACTGGTGCCGCATACTCCAATATGGGCCTAACGTACACGGTGTACAGGGTCCTGAACGATTCCTTATTAAGATGTCGGAATGCAGTTCTTAGGTTTGCTAGGCGCCCATATGCTGCAGCAGTTATTTGGCCGATGTGCGCCTCAGGAGAAGTGCCTGGTGTTATACTCATCCCAAGATCTTTTTCCTATTTGTAGTCTCTGGCTCCCTAGACTGTACTCCGTCTGCGATCTTCTTTACCCTTCCACAATCTTTATGACTTTGCACTTGGTGGGGTTGAACTCCAGGAGCCAATTGCTGGACCAGGTCTGCAGCCTGTCTAGATCTCTTTGTAGTTCTGCCTGGTCCTCATACGATTGAATTCTTCTCATCAACTTCACATCATCTGGAAATAAATGGTATAAAATACCGACACAATGGAAATATAAACACAAATGCAGTATAATGTGATCCTTTATTGACAACGTTTCACCCACACAGTGGGCTTTCTCAAGTCACACACGGATCTACCTGGGGTTGGAAGGTACGAGAGTATTTATAGTCATGTTGAGGTCAGGTGGAGAATGCTGCAGCTGATGATCTACCGGGTGGGGTTATAGAGTCTTGGGTAGCTTGGCAGGGGTATTGGACAAGTTTTGAGTAGACCTTCTGCAGTGTTCTATGTTCTTATGTGGGATAGCGATGAAGAAGTTTCTTGGCGAGTGGTTCAGCTATGTTATAGAAGCCATTGTTCTGGTTGAAATTGTTGGTTGTAGAGATGAGCGATGATTCCAGGATTCTTCTGTATTGAGTGTTGTCTTCTGTGGCTATAAGTCTTGAGTTTCTGTAGTTAACTAAATGGTTGTGTGAATTGCGATGTTGTACACAGGCATTCCTTGTATCGTCAGTCCTGCTTGCATATTGGTGTTCTGAAATACGTGTTTGGAGGTCTCTTGATGTTTCGCCCACATATAATTTGTTGCAGTCATTACAAGGGATTATGTATACCCCTGCAGAGGATGGAGGCTTGTCCTGTCTACTACTGGTGATGTCCTTGATGGTCGTGGTTGTGGAGGTAGATACTTGGAATGATGTTTTGGCAAAGATGTTGGAAACATGTTTGGCAATGGAGTTGGTTGGGAGGACTATGTATCTCTTCTCGGCAGTGTCTTCTCTGGGTGTGTTGAAGATGTTTAATGCCCGCCGTCTGCAGTCTCTGATGAAGTGACGAGGATAGTGGAGTTTAGAAAATACTTGTTCAATTATAGTGCACTCTTCCTCAAGGAACTCATTGCTGCAGATTCTGAGTGCACGCAGGAAGAAGCCTATAATTACACCACGTTTGGTTTTAGTGTCGTGGTGAGAGTAGAAGTGGAGAAGATCGTTTTGGTTGGTGGGTTTTCGATAGACTTTAAAACGAAGTTCGTTGTCAGCTTTGCAGAGCAGAACATCAAGGAAAGGAAGAGTGTTGTCGACTTCTTCTTCAAGTGTGAACTGGATTGAAGGCTCGACCTGGTTGAGCTTGTCTTGGAGAGCTTGAACGTTGAAGCGTTTAGGAGTTATGAGGAGAATGTCGTCAACATAACGGAGCCAGGTGACAGACGAAGGAATAATGGTGGAGAAACGTTCGGCTTCTAGATGTTCCATGTGCATCTGCAACAGGGGGACTTCGGAGTCTATTCCGTCCGTCATGTCGTTCAGAAATACCTGAAACAGCACCAGTTCTAGGACTGACCCGTGTGGAACCCCACTCATCAAAGGCACCCACTCTGACACCTCCCCACGTACCATGACTCGCTGCTGTCTTACTGGCAAGTATTCCCTGATCCATTGTAGTGCCTTCCCTGTTATCCCTGCCTGGTCCGCTAGTTTTTGCAATAATATCTTGTATGGAACTGTGTCAAACGCCTTCTTACAGCCCTAGAAAATGCAATTCACCCAACCTCTCTTTCTTGTCTTACTGCTGTCACCCTGTCATAGAACTCCAGTAGGTTTGAGACACAGGATTTCCCGTCCCTGAAACCATGTTGGCTGCTGCTGATGAGATCATTCCTTTCTAGGTGTTCCAACACTCTTCTCCTGATAATCTTCTCCATAACTTTGCATACTATACATGTCAATGACACTGGTCTGTAGTTTAGTGTTTCATGTCTGTCTCCTTTTTTAAAAATTGGGACTACATTTGCTGTCTTCCATACCTCAGGTAATCTCTTTGTTTTGATAGATGTGTCGAACATTGTTGTTAGGGGTACACACAGCGCCTCTGCTCCCTCTGTCAGGATCAATGGAGAGATGTTGTCCTTCCCATCGCATTTGAGGTATCTAGCTCTCTCATCAGCCTCTTCACTTCTTCCTTGGTTGTATGTGTTGTGTCCAACATTTGATGGTGTACCCCAACCTCTCCGTCTTTCTGGAGTCCCTTCTGTTTCCTCTGTGAACACTTTTTTGAATCACTTTATAAAACTGGGATGCTTAAATGTGCGTGGATGTAGTGCGGATGACAAGAAACAGATGATTGCTGATGTTATGAATGAAAAGAAGTTGGATGTCCTGGCCCTAAGCGAAACAAAGCTGAAGGGGGTAGGAGAGTTTCAGTGGTGGGAAATAAATGGGATTAAATCTGGAGTATCTGAGAGAGTTAGAGCAAAGGAAGGGGTAGCAGTAATGTTAAATGATCAGTTATGGAAGGAGAAAAGAGAATATGAATGTGTAAATTCAAGAATTATGTGGATTAAAGTAGAGGTTGGATGCGAGAAGTGGGTCATAATAAGCGTGTATGCACCTGGAGAAGAGAGGAATGCAGAGGAGAGAGAGAGAGATTTTGGGAGATGTTAAGTGAATGTATAGGAGCCTTTGAACCAAGTGAGAGAGTAATTGTGGTAGGGGACCTGAATGCTAAAGTAGGAGAAACTTTTAGAGAGGGTGTGGTAGGTAAATTTGGGGTGCCAGGTGTAAATGATAATGGGAGCCCTTTGATTGAACTTTGTATAGAAAGGGGTTTAGTTATAGGTAATACATATTTTAAGAAAAAGAGGATAAATAAGTATACAAGATATGATGTAGGGCGAAATGACAGTAGTTTGTTGGATTATGTATTGGTAGATAAAAGACTGTTGAGTAGACTTCAGGATGTACATGTTTATAGAGGGGCCACAGATATATCAGATCACTTTCTAGTTGTAGCTACACTGAGAGTAAAAGGTAGATGGGATACAAGGAGAATAGAAGCATCAGGGAAGAGAGAGGTGAAGGTTTATAAACTAAAAGAGGAGGCAGTTAGGGTAAGATATAAACAGCTATTGGAGGATAGATGGGCTAATGAGAGCATAGGCAATGGGGTCGAAGAGGTATGGGGTAGGTTTAAAAATGTAGTGTTAGAGTGTTCAGCAGAAGTTTGTGGCTACAGGAAAGTGGGTGCGGGAGGGAAGAGGAGCGATTGGTGGAATGATGATGTAAAGAGAGTAGTAAGGGAGAAAATGTTAGCATATGAGAAGTTTTTACAAAGTAGAAGTGATGCAAGGAGGGAAGAGTATATGGAGAAAAAGAGAGAGGTTAAGAGAGTGGTGAAGCAATGTAAAAAGAGAGCAAATGAGAGAGTGGGTGAGATGTTATCAACAAATTTTGTTGAAAATAAGAAAAAGTTTTGGAGTGAGATTAACAAGTTAAGAAAGCCTAGAGAACAAATGGATTTGTCAGTTAAAAATAGGAGAGGAGAGTTATTAAATGGAGAGTTAGAGGTATTGGGAAGATGGAGGTAATATTTTGAGGAATTGTTAAATGTTGATGAAGATAGGGAAGCTGTGATTTCGTGTATAGGGCAAGGAGGAATAACATCTTGTAGGAGTGAGGAAGAGCCAGTTGTGAGTGTGGGGGAAGTTCGTGAGGCAGTAGGTAAAATGAAAGGGGGTAAGGCAGCTGGGATTGATGGGATAAAGATAGAAATGTTAAAAGCAGGTGGGGATATAGTTTTGGAGTGGTTGGTGCAATTATTTAATAAATGTATGGAAGAGGGTAAGGTACCTAGGGATTGGCAGAGAGCATGCATAGTTCCTTTGTATAAGGGCAAAGGGGATAAAAGAGAGTGCAAAAATTATAGGGGGATAAGTCTGCTGAGTATATCTGGTAAAGTGTATGGTAGAGTTATTATTGAAAGAATTAAGAGTAAGACGGAGAATAGGATAGCAGATGAACAAGGAGGCTTTAGGAAAGGTAGGGGGTGTGTGGACCAGGTGTTTACAGTGAAACATATGTGAACAGTATTTAGATAAGGCTAAAGAGGTCTTTGTGGCATTTATGGATTTGGAAAAGGCGTATGACAGGGTGGATAGGGGGGCAATGTGGCAGATGTTGCAAGTGTATGGTGTAGGAGGTGGGTTACTGAAAGCAGTGAAGAGTTTTTACGAGGATAGTGAGGCTCAAGTTAGAGTATGTAGGAAAGAGGGAAATTATTTCCCAGTAAAAGTAGGCCTTAGACAAGGATGTGTGATGTCACCGTGGTTGTTTAATATATTTATAGATGGGGTTGTAAGAGAAGTAAATGCGAGGGTCTTGACAAGAGGCGTGGAGTTAAAAGATAAAGAATCACACACAAAGTGGGAGTTGTCACAGTTGCTCTTTGCTGATGACACTGTGCTCTTGGGAGATTCTGAAGAGAAGTTGCAGAGATTGGTGGATGAATTTGGTAGGGTGTGCAAAAGAAGAAAATTAAAGGTGAATACAGGAAAGAGTAAGGTTATGAGGATAACAAAAAGATTAGGTGATGAAAGATTGAATATCAGATTGTAGGGAGAGAGTATGGAGGAGGTGAATGTATTCAGATATTTGGGAGTGGACGTGTCAGCGGATGGGTCTATGAAAGATGAGGTGAATCATAGAATTGATGAGGGAAAAAGAGTGAGTGGTGCACTTAGGAGTCTGTGGAGACAAAGAACTTTGTCCTTGGAGGCAAAGAGGGGAATGTATGAGAGTATAGTTTTACCAACGCTCTTATATGGGTGTGAAGCATGGGTGATGAATGTTGCAGCGAGGAGAAGGCTGGAGGCAGTGGAGATGTCATGTCTGAGGGCAATGTGTGGTGTGAATATAATGCAGAGAATTCGTAGTTTGGAAGTTAGGAGGAGGTGCGGGATTACCAAAACTGTTGTCCAGAGGGCTGAGGAAGGGTTGTTGAGGTGGTTCGGACATGTAGAGAGAATGGAGCGAAACAGAATAACTTCAAGAGTGTATCAGTCTGTAGTGGAAGGAAGGCGGGGTAGGGGTCGGCCTAGGAAAGGTTGGAGGGAGGGGGTAAAGGAGGTTTTGCGTGCGAGGGGCTTGGACTTCCAGCAGGTATGCATGAGCGTGTTTGATAGGAGTGAATGGAGACAAATGGTTTTTAATACTTGACGTGCTGTTGGAGTGTGAGCAAAGTAACATTTATGAAGGGGTTCAGGGAAACCGGCAGGCCGGACTTGAGTCCTGGAGATGGGAAGTACAGTGCCTGCACTCTGAAGGAGGGGTGTTAATGTTGCAGTTTAAAAACTGTAGTGTAAAGCACCCTTCTGGCAAGACAGTGATGGAGTGAATGATGGTGAAAGTTTTTCTTTTTCGGGCCACCCTGCCTTGGTGGGAATCGGCCAGTGTGATAATAAAAAAAAAATGTTGAATACCTCACATACTGCGAACAGAGACACTTCTGAGTCTAACCCTTCCATCATGTCGTTCACATATACCAAAAATAGCACTGGTCCTAGGACCGACCCCTGTGGGACCCCGCTCGTCACAGGTGCCCACTGTGATACATCATTATGTACCATGACTCCTTGTTGCCTCCCTGTCAGGTATTCTCTGATCCATTGCAGTGCCCTTTCTGTTATATAACCCTGATCCTTTAGCTTCTGCACTAATCTCTTGTGAGGAACTGTGTCAAAGGCCTTCTTGCAGTCCAAGAAGATGCAATCAACCCACCCCTCTCTCTCGCGTCTTACTTCTGTTACTTTATCATAAAACTCCAGAACGTTTGTGACACAGGGTTTTCCTTCCATGAATCCATGCTGGTTGGCATTTATACTCTTGTTCCGTTCCAGGTGCTCCACATCTCTCCTCCTGATAATCTTCTCCATAACTTTGCATACTATACACGTCAGTGACACAGGTCTATAGTTTAGTGCCTCTTTTCTGTCTCCTTTTTTAAAAATGGGAACTACATGTGTCGTCTTCCATACCTCAGGTAGTTGCCCAGTTTCCAGGAACATGTTGAAGAATGTGGTAAGTGGCACACACAACATATCCGCTCCCTCTCTAAGGACCCATGGGGAGATGTTGTCCGGTCCCATTGCCTAGGAGGTATCGATGTCCCTTAGCAGTTTCTTCACCTCCTCCTCATCTGTATGTATGTCATCCAACACTTGTTGGTATATTCCTTGCTGGTGTTCCCATCTGGTCTGTCCCCCAAGAGGCCTTCTTGTCTCCACTGAAAATACTTCCTTAAATCTCATGTTGAGCTCCTCACATACCTCTTGATCGTTTCTTGTGAGTTCTCCACCTTCTTTCCTCAGCCTTATCACCTGGTCTTTGACTGTTGTCTTCCTCCTAATTTGGCTATACAGCAGTTTCGGGTCAGACTTGACTTTCGATGCTATGTCGTTCTCGTACTGTCGCTGGGCCTCCCTCCTTATCTGTGCATACTCGTTTCTGGCTCTTCTACTAATCTCCTTATTTTCCTGTGTCCTTTGCCTCCTGTTCCTTTTCCATTCTCTGGTGCACTTAGCTTTTTGCCTCCCTACACCTTCGGGTAAACCAAGGATTCGCTTCGGTCTTCCTATTACTTCTGTTTCCCTTGAGAACAAACCTTTCATCTGCCTCCTTGCACTTTGTTGTTACATATTCCATCATCTCGTTTACTGATTTTCCTACCAGTTCTCTGTCCCACTGAACCTCCTTCAGGAAATTCCTCATACCTGTGTAGTCCCCCCTTTTGTAGTTTGGCTTTTCCCATTCAATTCCTGTTACCTTCTATACTTGTAACTCTACTATATAATCAAAACTCAGAACCACGTGATCGCTAGCTCCAAGGGGCCTCTCGTAAGTGATGTCCTCAATGTCTGAACTGCTCAGGATGAACACAAGATCCAGTCTTCCTGGCTCACCCTACCCTCTGTCTCTGGTAGTGTCCCTGACATGTTGATGCATGAGGTTTTCAAGTACCACATCCATCATCTTGGCTCTCCATGTTTCAGGACCCCATGTGGCTCCAGCTTTTCCCAGTCGATCTCCCTGTGGTTGAAATTGCCCTTTACCAGTAACTTTGCTCTGCTCGAGTGAACTCTTCTTGCCACCTCAGCCAGTGTGTCCACCATCACCCTGTTGTTTTCTTCGTACTCCTCTCTTGGCCTCCTGCAGTTCTGTGGTGGGTTATACATCACTCCAATGACTACTTTATGTTCTCCGGACTGAATTGTACCTACTATGTAGTCTCTTTCTCCAATCATGTCCATGCCTTCCATTTCCTCAAATCCCCATCGGTTTTTTATGAGCAGTGCAACTCCTCCTCCCCCTCTACTCCTTCTATCTTTTCTCAGGATCTGATATCCCGGTGGGAAGATTGTGTCTGTTATTTTCTCAGCGAGTTTTGTTTCTGTGACTGCTATGATGTCTGGGGATTTCTCACTGATTCTTTCGTGCCACTCCTCATGTTTATTCGTTATTCGTGTGTGTGTGTGTGTGTGTGTGTGTGTGTGTTTGTGTACTCACCTATTTTTTTGTGGTTGCAGGGGTCGAGTCTTAGCTCCTGGCCCCGCCTCTTCACCGGTTGCTACTGGGCCCTCTCTCTCCCCGCTTCATGAGCTTTATCAAACCTCGTCTTAAAACTGTGTATGGTTCCTGCCTCCACTACGTCATTTTCTAGGCTATTTCACTGCCTTACAACTCTATGACTGAAGAAATACTTCCTAATATCTCTCTGACTCATTTGTGTCTTCAACTTCCAATTGTGGCCTCTTGTTTCTGTGTCCCCTCCCTGGAACATCCTGTCTTTTTCCACCTTGTCTATTCCACGCAGTATTTTATATGTCGTTATCATGTCTCCCCTGACCCTCCTGTCCTCCAGTGTCGTCAGGCCGATTTCCCTTAATCTTTCTTCATAGGACATTCCCCTTAGCTCTGGAACTAACCTTGTTGCAAACCTTTGTACTTTCTCTAGTTTCTTGACGTGCTTTATCAAGTGCGGGTTCCAAACTGGTGCTGCATACTCCAGTATGGGCCTGACGTACACGGTGTGCAGTGTCTTGAACGATTCCTTACTAAGGTATCGGAATGCTGTTCTCAGGTTTGCCAGGCGCCCATATGCTGCAGCAGTTATCTGGTTAATGTGTGCTTCCGGAGACATGCTAGGTGTTATACTCACCCCAAGATCTTTCTCCTTGAGTGAGGTTTGCAGTCTTTGGCCACCTAGCCTATACTCTGTTTGTGGTCTTCTCTGCCCTTTCCCTATCTTCATGACTTTGCATTTGGCAAGATTAAATTCGAGAAGCCATTTGCTGGACCAGGTGTCCAGTCTGTCCAGGTCTCTTTGAAGTGTCTCTTTCTGTGTGTGTGTGTGTGTGTGTGTGTGTGTGTGTGTGTGTGTGTGTGTGTGTGTGTGTGTGTGTGTGTGTGTTTGTGTGTGTGTGTTTGTATGTGTCTGTGAGTACTCACCTAGTTGTACTCGCCTAGTTGAGGTTGCAGGGGCCGAGTCCAAGCTCCTGGCTCCGCCTCCTCACTGGTCGCTACTAGGCCACTCTCCCTGAACCGTGAGCTTTGTCATACCTCTGCTTAAAGCTATGTATGGATTCTGCCTCCACTACATCGCTTCCCAAACTATTCCACTTCCTGACTACTCTGTGGCTGAAGAAATACTTCCTAACATCCCTGTGATTCATCTGTGTCTTCAACTTCCAACTGTGTCCCCTTGTTGCTGTGTCCTATCTCTGGAACATTTTGTCTTTGTCCACCTTGTAAATTCCTCTCAGTATTTTGTATGTCGTTATCATGTTCCCCCTATCTCTCCTGTCTTCCAGTGTCGTCAGGTTGATTTCCCTTAACCTCTCCTCGTAAGACATACCTCTTAGCTCTGGGACTAGTCTTGTTGCAAACCTTTGCACTTTCTCTAGTTTCTTTACGTGCTTGGCTAGGTGTGGGTTCCAAACTGGTGCCGCATACTCCAATATGGGCCTAACGTACACGGTGTACAGGGTCCTGAACGATTCCTTATTAAGATGTCGGAATGCTGTTCTGAGGTTTGCTAGGCGCCCATATGCTGCAGCAGTTATTAGGTTGATGTGCGCTTCAGGAGATGTGCCTGGTGTTATACTCACCCCAAGATCTTTTTCCTTGAGCGAGGTTTGTAGTCTTTGGCCCCCTATACTGTACTCCGTCTGCGGTCTTCTTTGCCCTTCCCCAGTCTTCATGACTTTGCACTTGGTGGGGTTGAACTCCAGGAGCCAATTGCTGGACCAAGTCTGCAGCCTGTCCAAATCCCTTCGTAGTTCTGCCTGGTCTTCGATCGAATGAATTCTTTTCATCAACTTCACGTCATCTGCAAACAGGGACACTTCGGACTCTATTCCTTCCGTCATGTCATTGACAAATACCAAAAACAGCACTGGTCCTAGGACTGACCCCTGTGGGACCCCGCTGGTCACAGGTGCCCACTCTGACACCTCGTCACGGACCATGACTCACTGCTTTCTTCCTGACAAGTATTGCCTGATCCATTGTAGTGCCTTCCCTGTTATCCCTGCTTGGTCCTCCAGTTTTTGCACTAATCTCTTGTGTGGAACTGTGTCAAACGCCTTCTTGCTGTCCAAGAAAATGCAATCCACCCACCCCTCTCTCTCTCTTGTCCTACTGTTGTCACCATGTCATAAAACTCCAATAGGTTAGTGACATAGGATTTCCCGTCCTTGAAACCATGTTGGCTGCTGTTGATGAGATGATTCCTTTCTAGGTGTTCCACCACTCTTCTGATAATCTTTTCCTTGACTTTGCACACTGGTCTGTAGTTTAGTGCTTCATGTCTGTCTCCTTTTTTAAAGATTGGGACTACATTTGCTGTCTTCCATGCCTCAGGCAATCTCCCTGTTTCGATAGATGTATTGAATATTGTTGTTAGGGGTACACATAGCGCCTCTGCTCCCTCTCTCAGGACCAATGGAGAGATGTTATCCTGCTCCATTGCCTTTGAGGTATCTAGCTCACTAAGAAGCCTCTTCACTTCTTCCTCGGTTGTGTGTACTGTGTCCAGTACTTGGTGGTGCGCCCCACCTCTCTTTCTTTCTGGAGCCCCTACTGTCTCCTCTGTGAACACTTCTTTGAATCTCTTGTTGAGTTCCTCACATACTTCACGGTCATTTCTTGCTGTCTCTCCTCCTTCTTTCCTTAGCCTGATTACCTGGTCCTTGACTGTTGTTTTCCTCCTGATGTGGCTGTATAACAGCTTCGGGCCAGATTTGGCTTTCGCTGCTTTGTCGTTTTCATATTGTCGTTGGGCCTCCCTTCTTATCTGTGCATATTAATTTCTTGCTCTACGACTGCTCTCCTTATTCTCCTGGGTCCTTTGCCTTCTATATTTCTTCCATTCCCTAGCACACCTGGTTTTTGCCTCCCTGCACCTTTGGGTGAACCATGGGCTCATACTGGCTTTTTCATTAATCCCATTACCCTTGGGTACAAACCTCTCCACAGCCTCCTTGCACATTGTTGCTCCATATTCCATCATCTCATTAACTGACTTCCCTGCCAGTTCTCTGTCCCACTGAACCCCATTCAGGAAGTTCCTCATTCCTGTGTAGTCCCCTTTCTTGTAGTTTGGCTTCATTCGTCCTGGCCTTCCTGCTTCCCCCTCCACTTGTAGCTCTACTGTGTATTCGAAGCTTAAAACCACATGATCGCTGGCCCCAAGTGGTCTTTCACATGTGATGTCCTCAATATCTGCACTACTCAAGGTGAATACTAGGTCCAGTCTTGATGGTTCATCCTCTCCTCTCTCTCTTGTAGTGTCCCTTACGTGTTTGTACATGAAGTTTTCCAGTACCACCTCCAGCATCTTAGCCCTCCATGTGTCTTGGCCCCCATGTGGCTCCAAGTTCTCCCAATCGATCTCCTTGTGGTTAAAGCCACCCATGATCAGGAGCTTTGCCCTGCATGCATGAGCTCATCTGGCCAATGCAGCAAGTGTGTCAACCATCGCTCTATTGCTCTCGTCATACTCTTGCTTTGGCCTCCTGCTGTTCTGTGGTGGGTTATATATCACTGCAATTACCAACTTGGGACCTCCAGAGTGAAGCGTTCCCGCTATGTAATCGTTTGCTCCTCCGCTGTCTCTTAAGAACATAAGAATATAAGAACGAAAGAACACTGCAGAAGGCCTACTGGCCCATGCGAGGCAGGTCCAAGTCTCCTACCGGCTTAAGCCAATGCACCCAACCTAGTCAGGTCAGGTCACATTGACTTAAGGGAGGAACACGGCAACCGACCTGGTAGCACAAGCTATGAGGTCCAACTCACACCCACCCACATCCACTCATGTATTTATCCAACCTATTTTTAAAGCTACACAACGTTCTGGCCTCTATAACTGTACTCGGGAGTTTGTTCCACTCATCCACAACTCTATTACCAAACCAGTACTTTCCTATATCCTTCCTGAATCTGAATTTTTCCAACTTAAAACCATTGCTGCGAGTCCTGTCTAGGCTAGATATTTTCAGCACACTATTTACATCCCGTTTATTTATTCCTGTCTTCCATTTATACACCTCAATCATATCCCCCCTAATTCTACGTCTTTCTAGAGAGTGCAGATTCAGGGCCCTCAGTCTATCCTCATAGGGAAGGTTTCTGATACATGGGATCAACTTTGTCATCCTCCTTTGTACATTTTCCAGAGAACTTATATCCATTCTGTAATACGGTGACCAAAACTGTGCAGCATAATCTAAATGAGGCCTAACCAAGGATGTATAGAGTTGAAGAACAACCTGAGGACTCCTATTATTTATGCTTCTTGATATGAAGCCAAGGATTCTATTCGCTTTATTGCGAACACTTATGCACTGTTGTCTTGGTTTCAGATTACTGCTAACCAGAACTCCTAAATCTTTTTCGCAATCCGTAATATTAAGATCTACATTATTTAGTTTATATGTGGCATGGTTATTGTCCTGTCCAACATTTAGAACTTTGCATTTGTCTATATTAAACTGCATCTGCCACTTCTCCGACCACTGCATCAGTCTATTCAAATCTTCCTGGAGTGCTCGAATGTCCTCGTCAGAATGGATTCGACGGCCTATTTTGGTGTCATCGGCAAACTTGCCGATGTCGCTCTTTATGCCCTCATCTATGTCGTTTATGTAGATTGTGAACAGCAGGGGGCCCAACACTGACCCCTGTGGAACACCCCTCGTGACGCTTCCCCACTCTGATTTCTCCCCATTTATGCAAACTCTCTGCTGCCTATTTGTCAACCATGCCTCTATCCAGGAAAAAATTTCTCCTCCTATTCCATGTGCTTTAATTTTCCTCAATAGTCTCTGATGTGGGACCCTGTCAAAAGCCTTACTGAAGTCCATATACACAATATCATATTCATTACCATGATCTACCTCCTCAAATACCTTAGTGAAAAAAGTTAATAAATTCGTAAGGCAGGAACGCCCCTTTGTAAAACCATGTTGAGATTCGTTGATTAATTTATGCTTTTCAAGGTGGCTACGAACTGCCTCGGCAATTATTGATTCCATAAATTTTCCCACTATGGAGGTTAGGCTTATTGGTCTATAGTTCGAAGCTAAGGACCTGTCACCTGTTTTGAAAATAGGTATCACATTTGCCATTTTCCACTTATCTGGCACCATGCCAGTTTGTAGTGATATGTTGAAAAGATTAGCCAAAGGTGTGCTAAGCTCCTCTTTACATTCCTTTAGAACCCTCGCATACAGTTCATCAGGGCCTGGGGATTTGTTAGGTTTTAATTTATCTATTTGCCTAAGGACCATGTCACTTGTGACCCTAATCGTGCACAGTTTATTATCGTCCTGTTCTACATAATTTATCATTACTGGAATATCGCTGGTATCCTCCTGTGTAAAAACTGAGAGGAAGTATGTATTAAAAATTCTACACATTTCCTTATCACTGTCAGTGAGCTGACCCGAGGAACTTTTGAGTGGGCCTATCTTGTCCCTGATCTTACTTCTGTATACCTGAAAGAATCCTTTTGGGTTAGTCTTCGATTCTCTTGCAACTTTAACCTCATAATCTCTTTTTGCTTTTCTAATTCCCTTTTTTATTTCTCTCTTTAACTGAATATATCGATTTCTTAATTGCCCCTCTCCTCTTTTGATTTGCCTATATATGCCTCTCTTTTGACCAATCAGATATTTTAATCTATTGTTCATCCATTTAGGATCATTTTTGTTTGATCTGATTTCCCTATTTGGAACATAATTTGACTGAGCAGCTAGAACTATGCCCTGGAAAGCATCATATCGGCAACCATCACCACCTACCTGACCCTTAGTCAGGTCATTCCAGTTCAGCCCACCTAAGTAATTTTTCAGTTCTATGAAATCAGCCAAGCGAAAGTCAGGGACGGAGACTTGATTGCCATTATTAGGGGAATTCCATGATATATTAAAACTGAGTGATTTGTGATCACTTTCCCCAAGCTCATCATTAACCTCAAGATTATTAATTAGTGTTTCCCTACTGGCAAGAACCAAGTCAAGGAGGTTATTTCCCCTAGTTGGCTCTGTCACAAACTGTTTTAAAAAACAATCCTGGATCGTATCAAGAAAGTCACCTAACTCTAAATTTCCTGTCAAATTGCTCCAGTCAATCTGTCTATAGTTGAAATCTCCCATTAGCACAACATTTTCGTATGTAGATGCCTTACGAATTTCGTCCCATAGAAGTTTACTGCACTCCCTATCAAGATTTGGGGCCCTGTAAATCACACCCAAAATTAGTTTTTCTCGGCCCTCGAGAAGCTGTAACCAAACAGATTCAGTGGCTGACGCTTCTAATTTAATATCTTGTCTAACACAACAATTTAAATTGTCTCTGACATACATCGCTACTCCACCACCTTTCCTGTTGACCTTGTCAGTGTGGAATAATTTATAGCCTTGTATGTGACATTCAGAGGGCATCTCTCTATCTTTCAGATTGAGCCAGGTCTCTGTTATAGCAATAATATATATGTTTCCTGCACTTGCAATTAATCTTAGCTCATCTATCTTATTTCTTACACTCCTGCTATTAGTATAGTAAACCTTAAGGGAGCTAGTCCCTTGCTGCCCTCTGCTGTCCCCCTTTGTTTGCTGACCTGATCTATTGTCTTTATTTATAACTTCATGCTGAATGCCTTTTATACATTTACTGTTTCCAACCCTAGTGTTGCAACCTGCTTGTTTCCCACACACACCCATACCTCTATCTTCCATCAGTTTAAAATCATAGGCATTTCACCAATGGCCTTCTCAATCGAGTCTGCAAGTGCTACCACCCCTGCCCCAGAGAGATGTACCCCATCCCTTGCATACATATCATGTTTGCCATAAAAGTTGTTCCAGTTGTCAATGAATGGGATTGCAAGTTCCTTGCAGTATCTGTCTAGCCAGCAATTTACACCAATTGCCCTAGACAACCATTCATTTCCTACTCCCCTTCTAGGCAAGATGCTACATATGATTGGGATCCCTCCCTTAGACTTAATGAAATCTATAGCTGACCTGTACTTATCTAGCAGCTCTTCTCTCCTACCCTTCCCAATATCATTTCCACCAGCACTGAGACAGATAATGGGCTTGTTCCCATTACCTGACATGATATTATCCAGCCTGTTGACAATGTCCCCAACACCAGCTCCAGGGAAGCACACTCTATCTCTCATCTTCTTATTCCTATTACAAAAAGCACGGTCAATATATCTTACCTGAGAGTCACCAACCACAAGAATGTGCTTACCTCCATTAGCAGGGGCAGTAGTACCCTTACCTTCACTGGCCACTGAAGTATATTCATCCTGAAGAACAGAGAAGCGATTTCCTACCTTCAGATCTTCACTCTTAACTTTCCTTACTCTGATGCACCTCCCATTACTGTGAACCACTCGCCACTTGTAGCAGGTGCTGGGCTGCACCTCACTGCTGGTAGCCGTTGCTACCTCCCCAACTACAGCCTCCTCACAGCGAGAGACAGACTGCACCTCACTGCTAGAAGCCTCATTCCCCACAACTCCAGCCACCTCACACTCTCTCCCAGACCCATTGAGGTGGACCTTCAGCCTCCTAATCTCCTCCTGGAGAAGCAAGACCTCCTCCTTCAACTCTCCAACCTCAATTTTTAAAACACTGCAGAAGCAAGCCATGCTTTGTAACCGTCCACGCTAATCCCCAAAGCAGCTCAGGGTCTGTGACCTCACGTGACGACTGACCACTGACCAGCTCATCAAAATTCCATCGGTTTTTGATCAGCAGTGCCACTCCTCCACCCCCTCTGTTCCCTCTGTCTTTCCTCAGGATCTGGTATCCCGTTGGAAAGATGGCATCTGTTATCATACCTGTTAGCTTGGTTTCTGTGAGAGCTATGATATCTGGTGATGCCTCTTTGACTCTTCCATGCCACTCCTCCCATTTATTTGTTATTCCATCAGCGTTTGTGTACCATACCTTCAGTTTCCTTTCCAACACTGTGGTTTGGGGGGCCTGTGAGGGTAGGAGACCTGCTGGCATACTGTGGGATTCTATAGCTGGGTGTTGGGTGGAAGCTTTGAGTGTGGATTGTAGTTTGTGTGGGGATGGTATGATAGGTTGTGGGGTTCTGAGGATAGTTCTGTGTGTGCTTGCCCTTGCTGCTCTGTTCTGCTCTGATTGACCTCTGCTGGTTCCATCCTTGTCTCCTTTCTGTTTGTGTTCTGTCTCTGTATAGGAACACCCTCTTGTACTCTTCCGAGTATTTCAACCGTGGTTTCTCTTGGAGGATCCTGTTCCTCACTGTGTGAGTGTGTGTGTGTGTGTGTGTGTGTGTGTGTGTGTGTGTGTGTGTGTGTGTGTGTGTGTGTGTGTGTGTGTGTGTGTGTGTGTGTGTGTGTGTGTGTGTGTGTGTGTGTGTGTGTGTGTGTGTGTGTGTGTGTGTGTGTGTGTGTGTGTGTGTGCAGGTGTGCGTGTGTGTATATGTGCATGTGCATATGTACTCACCAAGCGTGGTTGCAGGGGTCGAATCATAGCTCCTGGCCCCGCCTCTTCACCCCTCGCTACTATGTCCACTCTCTCCCTGCTCCATGAGCTTTATCAAACCTCGTCTTAAACCTATGTATGGTTCCTGCCTCCAATACGTCACTTGCCTGACTATTGCACTTCCTGACAACTCTTTGACTGAAGAAATACTTCCTAACATCCCTTTGACTCATCTCAGTCTTCAATTTACAATTTTGACCCCTTGTTTCTGTGTCCCATCTCTGGAACATCCTGTCTGTTCCTCTCAGTATTATTATGTGGTTATCATGTCTCCCCTAACCCACCAGTCCTCCAGTGTCGTCAGGCCGATTTCGCTTAACCTTTCTTCGTAGGACATTTCCCTTAACTCTATAACCAGCATTGTTGCAAACCTTTGAACTATCTCTAATTTATTGACATGATTGACCAGGTGTTGGTTCCAAACTGGTGATGCATACTCCAGTATCGGCCTGACGTACACGATATACAGTCTTGAACGACTCTTTACTGAGGTATCAGACCGCTATTCATAGGTTTGCCAGGCGCCCATAAGCTGCAGCAGGTTATCTGGTTGATGTGCACCTCAGGACATGTGTTCGGTATTATACTCACGCCGAGATCCTTTTTCTTGAGTGAGGTTTGTGTGTACTCACCTATTTGTACTCACCTATTTGTGGTTGCAGGGGTCGAGTCACAGCTCCTGGCCCCGCCTCTTCGCTGATTGCTACTAGGTCCTCTCTCTCCCTGCTCCATGAGCTCTATCATACCTCGCCTTAAAACTATGTATGGTTCCCGCCTCCACTACGTCACTTTCTAGGCTATTCCACGGCCTGACTACTATATGACTGAAGAAATACTTCCTAACATCCCTTTGATTCATCTGAGTCTTCAACTTCCAATTGTGACCTCTTGTGTCTGTGTCCCTTCTCTGGAACATCCCGTCTTTGTCCACCTTGTCAATTCCGCGCAGTATTTTATATGTCGTTATCATGTCTCCCCTGACCCTCCTGTCCTCCAGTGTCGTCAGGCCGATTTCCCTCAACCTTTCTTCGTAGGACAATCCCCGTAGCTCTGGGACTAGTCTTGTTGCAAACCTTTGCACTTTCTCTAATTTCTTGACGTGCTTGACTAGGTGTGGATTCCAAACTGGTGCTGCATACTCCAGTATGGGCCTGACATAAATGGTATACAGAGTCCTAAACGAATCCTTACTGAGGTATCGGAACGCTATCCGTAGGTTTGCCAGGCGCCCGTATGCTGCAGCAGTTATCTGATTGATGTGCGCCTCAGGAGATATGCTCGGTGTTATACTAACCCCCAGATCTTTTTCCTTGAGTGAGGTTTGCAGTCTTTGGCCATCTAAACTATATTGTGTCTGCGGTCTTCTTTGCCCTTCCCCAATCTTCATGAATTTGCATTTGGCAGGGTTAAATTCAAGGAGCCAGTTGCTGGACCAGGCTTGTAGCCTGTCCAGGTCTCTTTGTAGTCCTGCCTGATCCTCATCCGATTTGATTCTTCTCATTAACTTCGCATCATCTGCAAACAAGGACACTTCTGAGTCTATCCCTTCAGTGTGTGTGTGTGTGTGTGTGTGTGTGTGTGTGTGTGTGTGTGTGTGTGTGTACTCACCTAGTTATACTCACCTAGTTGAGGTTGCGGGGGTCGAGCCCTAGCTCCTGGCCCCGCCTCTTCACTGATCGCTACTAGGTCACTCTCCCTGAGCCGTGAGCTTTATCATACCTCTGCTTGTGTGTGTGTGTGTGTGTGTGTGTGTGTGTGTGTGTGTGTGTGTGTGTGTGTGTGTGTGTGTGTGTGTATGTGTGTACTCACATTTAATTGTACTCGCCTAATTGTGGTTGCAGGCGTCGAGACTCAGCTGCTGGCCCCACCTCTTCATTGACCGCTTCGGGGTCCTCCCTCTCCCTGCTTCAAGAGCATCGTACCTCGTCTTAAAACTATGTATGGTTCCTGCCTCCAGTACATCGCTTGCCAGACTATTCCACTTCCTAACAACTCTGTGGCTGAAGAAATACTTCCTAACATTCCTTTGACTCATCTGAGTTTTCAGCTTCCAATTGCAACCCCTAGTTTCTCTGTCCCCTCTCTGGAACATCCTGTCTCTGTCCACCTTGTCTATTCCACGCAGTATTTTGTATGTTGTGTGTGTGTGCGTGTGTGTGTATGTCGTGTGTGTGTATGTGTGTGTGTGTGTGTGTGTGTGTGTGTGTATGTGTGTGTGTGTACTCACCTAGTTGTACTCACCTAGTTGAGGTTGCGGGGGTCGAGTCCCAGCTCCTGGCCCCGCCTCTTCACTGATCGCTACTAGGTCACTCTCCCTGAGCCGTGAGCTTTATCATACCTCTGCTTAAAGCTATGTATGGATCCTGCCTCCACTACATCGCTTCCCAAACTATTCCACTTACTGACTACTCTGTGGCTGAAGAAATACTTCCTAACATCCCTGTGATTCATCTGTGTCTTCAGCTTCCAACTGTGTCCCCTTGTTACTGTGTCCAATCTCTGGAACATCCTGTCTTTGTCCACCTTGTCAATTCCTCTCAGTATTTTGTATGTCGTTATCATGTCCCCCCTATCTCCCCTGTCCTCCAGTGTCGTCAGGTTGATCTCCCTTAACCTCTCCTCGTAAGACATACCTCTTAGCTCTGGGACTAGTCTTGTTGCAAACCTTTGCACTTTCTCTAGTTTCTTCACGTGCTTGGCTAGGTGTGGGTTCCAAACTGGTGCCGCATACTCCAATATGGGCCTAACATACACGGTGTACAGGGTCCTGAATGATTCCTTATTAAGATGTCGGAATGCTGTTCTGAGGTTTGCTAGGCGCCCATATGCTGCAGCAGTTATTTGGTTGATGTGCGCTTCAGGAGATGTGCCTGGTGTTATACTCACCCCGAGATCTTTTTCCTTGAGTGAGGTTTGTAGTCTCTGACCCCCTAGACTGTACTCCGTCTGCGGCCTTCTTTGCCCTTCCCCAATCTTCATGACTTTGCACTTGGTGGGATTGAACTCCAGGAGCCAATTGCTGGACCAGGTCTGCAGCCTGTCCAGATCCCTTTGTAGTTCTGCCTGGTCTTCGATCGAGTGAATTCTTCTCATCAACTTCACGTCATCTGCAAACAGGGACACCTCAGAGTCTATTCCTTCCGTCATGTCGTTCACAAATACCAGAAACAGCACTGGTCCTAGGACTGACCCCTGCGGGACCCCGCTGGTCACAGGTGCCCACTCTGACACCTCGCCACGTACCATGACTCGCTGCTGTCTTCCTAACAAGTATTCCCTGATCCATTGTAGTGCCTTCCCTGTTATCCCTGCTTGGTCCTCCAGTTTTTGCACCAATCTCTTGTGTGGAACTGTGTCAAACGCCTTCTTGCAGTCCAAGAAAATGCAATCCACCCACCCCTCTCTCTCTTGTCTTACTGCTGTCACCATGTCATAGAACTCCAGTAGGTTTGTGACACAGGATTTCCCGTCCCTGAAACCATGTTGGCTGCTGTTCATGAGATCGTTCCTTTCTAGGTGTTCCACCACTCTTCTCCTGATAATCTTCTCCATGATTTTGCATACTATACATGTCAGTGACACTGGTCTGTAGTTTAATGCTTCATGTCTGTCTCCTTTTTTAAAGATTGGGACTACATTTGCTGTCTTCCATGCCTCAGGCAATCTCCCTGTTTCGATTGATGTATTGAATATTGTTGTTAGGGGTACACATAGCGCCTCTGCTCCCTCTCTCAATACCCATGGGGAGATGTTATCTGGCCCCATTGCCTTTGAGGTATCTAGCTCACTCAGAAGCCTCTTCACTTCTTCCTCGGTTGTGTGCACTGTGTCCAGCACTTGGTGGTGTGCCCCACCTCTCCGTCTTTCTGGAGTCCCTTCTGTCTCCTCTGTGAACACTTCTTTGAATCTCTTGTTGAGTTCTTCACATACTTCACGGTCATTTCTTGTTGTCTCTCCTCCTTCCTTCCTTAGCCTGATTACCTGGTCCTTGACTGTTGTTTTCCTCCTGATGTGGCTGTACAACAGTTTCGGGTCAGATTTGGCTTTCGCTGCTATGTCATTTTCATATTGTCTTTGGGCCTCCCATCTTATCTGTGCATATTCGTTTCTGGCTCTACGACTGTTCTCCTTATTCTCCTGGGTCCTTTGCCTTCTATATTTCTTCCATTCCCTAGCACACTTGGTTTTTGCCTCCCTGCACTTTTGGGTAAACCATGGGCTCATCCTGGCTTTTTCATTATTCCTTTTACCCTTGGGTAGAAACCTCTCCTCGGCCTCCTTGCATTTTGTGTGTGTGTGTGTGTGTGTGTGTGTGTGTGTGTGTGTGTGTGTGTGTGTGTGTGTGTGTGTGTGTGTGTGTGTGTGTGTGTGTGTGTGTGTGTGTGTGTGTGTGTGTGTGTGTATGTGTGTGTGTCTTTTATTGAATATTTTTTTTGTGTGAAGATATAGTGAAGTGTGTAGAGTAACTTCCTGCAAGACTGTTATGCCCAGAACTCTGTGACAGATATTTTTGTAATAACTTTCGTCTCCAAGTAGCTTTAACTTAATACTGAGTCAGTGTTTCTTTCAGCGTTGTGTTACACATCTGTGTAATTTATTCTAGTATTCTTGTTGTATTCTAATATAATTTCCCTTCAGACCGATGCCATGACATTTCCTTTAAATTTGTACCGAGTTCAGTATAATTTGTCTTATACTGAATGCATTGTTATTTATTGATTTTCTTCATTTCTATGATGTGTTATCAACACTTCCAGTGTAGTATTATGTTTATCATTGTATCTTCGTGTCAACACCTCCAGTTTAGTATTATGTTTATCATTGTATCTTCGTGTCAACACTTCCAGTGTAGTATTATGTTTAACATTGTATCTTCGTGTCAACACTTCCAGTTTAGTATTATGTTTAACATTGTATCTTCGTGTCAACACCTCCAGTTTAGTATTATGTTTAACATTGTATCTTCGTGTCAACACCTCCAGTTTAGTATTATGTTTAACATTGTATCTTCGTGTCAACACTTCCAGTGTAGTATTATGTTTAACATTGTATCTTCGTGTCAACACTTCCAGTTTAGTATTATGTTTAACATTGTATCTTCGTGTCAACACTTCCAGTGTAGTATTATGTTTAACATTGTATCTTCGTGTCAACACTTCCAGTGTAGTATTATGTTTAACATTGTATCTTCGTGTCAACACTTCCAGTGTAGTATTATGTTTAACATTGTATCTTCGTGTCAACACTTCCAGTATAGTATTATGTTTAACATTGTATCTTCGTGTCAACACTTCCAGTGTAGTATTATGTTTAACATTGTATCTTCGTGTCAACACTTCCAGTGTAGTATTATGTTTAACATTGTATCTTCGTGTCAACACTTCCAGTATAGTATTATGTTTAACATTGTATCTTCGTGTCAACACTTCCAGTATAGTATTATGTTTAACATTGTATCTTCGTGTCAACACTTCCAGTATAGTATTATGTTTAACATTGTATCTTCGTGTCAACACTTCCAGTGTAGTATTATGTTTAACATTGTATCTTCGTGTCAACACTTCCAGTGTAGTATTATGTTTAACATTGTATCTTCGTGTCAACACTTCCAGTGTAGTATTATGTTTAACATTGTATCTTCGTGTCAACACTTCCAGTGTAGTATTATGTTTAACATTGTATCTTCGTGTCAACACTTCCAGTGTAGTATTATGTTTAACATTGTATCTTCGTGTCAACACTTCCAGTGTAGTATTATGTTTAACATTGTATCTTCGTGTCAACACTTCCAGTATAGTATTATGTTTAACATTGTATCTTCGTGTCAACACTTCCAGTGTAGTATTATGTTTAACATTGTATCTTCGTGTCAACACTTCCAGTGTAGTATTATGTTTAACATTGTATCTTCGTGTCAACACTTCCAGTATAGTATTATGTTTAACATTGTATCTTCGTGTCAACACTTCCAGTATAGTATTATGTTTAACATTGTATCTTCGTGTCAACACTTCCAGTATAGTATTATGTTTAACATTGTATCTTCGTGTCAACACTTCCAGTGTAGTATTATGTTTAACATTGTATCTTCGTGTCAACACTTCCAGTATAGTATTATGTTTAACATTGTATCTTCGTGTCAACACTTCCAGTATAGTATTATGTTTAACATTGTATCTTCGTGTCAACACTTCCAGTGTAGTATTATGTTTAACATTGTATCTTCGTGTCAACACTTCCAGTGTAGTATTATGTTTAACATTGTATCTTCGTGTCAACACTTCCAGTGTAGTATTATGTTTAACATTGTATCTTCGTGTCAACACTTCCAGTGTAGTATTATGTTTAACATTGTATCTTCGTGTCAACACTTCCAGTGTAGTATTATGTTTAACATTGTATCTTCGTGTCAACACTTCCAGTGTAGTATTATGTTTAACATTGTATCTTCGTGTCAACACTTCCAGTGTAGTATTATGTTTAACATTGTATCTTCGTGTCAACACCTCCAGTGTAGTATTATGTTTAACATTGTATCTTCGTATCAACACTTCCAGTTTAGTATTATGTTTAACATTGTATCTTCGTGTCAACACTTCCAGTTTAGTATTATGTTTAACATTGTATCTTCGTATCAACACTTCCAGTTTAGTATTATGTTTAACATTGTATCTTCGTGTCAACACTTCCAGTTTAGTATTATGTTTAACATTGTATCTTCGTGTCAACACCTCCAGTTTAATATTATGTTTATTATTCCATCTTCGTGTCACTTGCTCAATATTTTTATCTTACTCTGTTTTATTTCAATTTTTTTGTTTGTTAAAATATTTTCAGAGAATTTTCATACATTTTATTGTGTTCTATCCTAGATTTCTGTGTGTAATTCTTCTTTTATGCCCAGCTTTATATGTTTATTTATGCTGTGTTATGACTAAAGTTTTATTTTAGAGATTTTATTACAAATTACCTGTTTTATTGCAAGGTTTGTGCTTGTGAAGGCAAGACTTATTTACCAGTCTTATTACTTAACATTGCTTTATTGTTCTCCTGTACGTGAGTATGTAATTTTTCCCTCGTTATTGCGTTTTTACTTTGAACAAGTTTACTCCTGCATTTTGTTCAGTTTCATAAATATTTTGTTCATTTTTTGAGTAATTTGTTCGTTTTAACTGTGTTAAGTAAGAGTCAGCCTCTTAACACCTATATTATCTGCAGTTCCTACATATTTTCTTCCCTGTATTTTCTGTGTATAATTTTTCTTAGATCCTTATGCCTTCGCATCAGTAAGTAAGTAAGTAAATAAGTAAGTAAGTAAATAAGTAAGTAAGGTTATTCAGGTATACACAAAAACAGCTACAAAGATAATCATACATAACAATATATGTGTAGAGAACCTATGATAACCAAAAAAGTCAGACAAAGTGACTTATTTCAATTATTTATTTATTTATTATTATTGAAGGTAGATACCTGTGTCGGTCTTTACCTTCATTTTTTATGCTACATTTTGAGAAATGCTTTATCATTTATTCATGTGTGTATTTTTTGCACATTTCTTAATTGCTTTTTATTCATATTCCAGTAATTTATAATTAATTCAATTCCCGTGTGATATTTTCTAGCAGTTTATTGCATTAATTCCATTTTTATTAATATTTTCTAGCTTTTTATGTGATTCTATGTTCCATATCTGCACATTTTACATGTTTTGGCTTTTATCTTTAGATATATCTCTATAAATGAGTTTCTTTTCACATATATTTGCATTTCACATATATTTATATTTCACATGTATTTGCATTTTACATATATTTGTACTTCAAAGTTTTTTCCAAGATTTACATTATTTTTACTGTTTCGATTTTTTTTTGTATTTAATAGCAGAAACTGGTCACCACTGTAAGTATTTCAATTTACATTAATTACTTTCCACATTTTTATACAAATTGCCTTAATTAAGCTGTGTTCAGTGAGTTTTCTCTCTTATTCATTGTGTTTCTGTAATTTTATATTTGCAGCGGAGTTAGTCCAGTGTCATTTATTTTTCTATATCTAATTTCTCTTGTTTTGTCTCATTTTTAGATTCTTTGTTTTCATTATGCATAATTACTGAAACCATGTCCGAGTCACCTGTCATTAGTGCTAATGTAAATATCGTAAATTACACTCGTCAGCTGTGTCAGAACCCTAGTGGCTCTTCGCCTTCTGACAAACATTCGACAGTTCATAGACCTTGTCTCTGTTTTTGTGAGTCACTTGACACAGTTCTCAAGTTTGACTGTGATCCAAGTAATCTTGAAGCCTGGTTCTAGCCATTCACAATGCGGCAAATAATGATTCTGGTGGTTAAGTATTACAAGACACTGTAATCCGGCGTTTTCAAAGACAGTCTTGATAAATTAAACACATATGCAATACTCGGGTATGTTTATTGAGGAAACATTTCGAAACATCACTTCATACAAAGGAGAATGGTGAAGAGCAGGAGGAGTTTGAGGTAATCAGTCCCTCTGCCTTGAGTCGATGTGATCAGTCCATCAATCTTGAAAATAATACAGCATATATGCGAAGAAGTGGCTTATGTACTGTAGACAGGTGAGGTGCAGCAGTCGTATGTGGTATCACATTTGACGAATGTGGAAGTAGGTCGTGCCCAAGGGTTAGGCAAGTGAAGAATTCCCTGAATTGAGATCCTAAGATGTTGCTGTGTCATACAGGAATGTAGATGAATGGTTCAGGGAACTGACAAGTTGACAAATTAGACACAAATGCAATGTTTCCTCAATGAAGACACCCAAGTGTTTCACATGCGTCTAATTTATCAACTTGTCGGTTCTCTGAGCCATTTATCTACAAAAACAGTCTCATTCGATCTCCTTTGCCTTGACAAGTTAGCAGTCTCATCACCAATCGTGATTTCCATCATCTGAATAATTAGTCAGAGAATGAAGGTATTCGTGAATACTATTTTCCATCAACTGCCTCTGATCTTTATTTATTACTGCGTGAATTAATACTTGCAGCACCTACTGAAGGTGAATTGCTACGTCAATTTTCCACTCGTAAATCAAAACTGTTTAATTGGTTTAAAGTGCCATTTGAAGCTTCAGCCTTTGTATATCCAGGTTGTAAAGAGTTTTCTCTTGACATAAACATTTTCGCTGCCTATGGTGCCATTAAGCAGTTATTACCAACTGATTTGCAAATGTATTCTGCCAGCTAACTGAGTGGTGGTTCTCTTAGGCCCTTGATTGGTTGCTGAATCGGGTTCATTTCCTTCCGTGATTCCTGTACTCGGTAGTTCTGTTTCTTCTGCGCAAACTGTTGTGTGTGTGACAACACCAGATAAATCACAAGTTCAGTAACGTGTGTTGTCTAGGGCTTGTGCAGCGAGTGATCGCTCGACTGCACTGCAGGAAATAGAAATAGCAATTACAGCAGCAGGACTTGTTAGAATTGCAGAAAAAAGGGACATGTTACAGTAAATTTTACGAGAGTTCAGAAAAAGAATCAACATACTCAAGACAAGCACCATACTCAAGACAAGCACCATACCCAAGACAAGCACCATACTCAAGACAAGAACCATACTCAAGACAAGCACCATACCCAAGACAAGCACCATACTCAAGACAAGCACCATACTCAAGACAAGCACCATACCCAAGACAAGCACCATACTCAGGACAAGCACCATACTCAAGACAAGCACCGTACTCAAGACAAGCACCGTACTCAAGACAAGCACCATACCCAAGACAAGCACCATACCCAAGACAAGCACCATACCCAAGACAAGCACCATACTCAACACAAGCACCATACTCAAGACAAGCACCATACTCAAGACAAGCACCGTACTCAAGACAAGCACCATACTCAAGACAAGAACCATACTCAAGCCAAGCACCGTACTCAACACAAGCACCGTACTCAAGACAAGCACCGTACTCAAGACAAGCACCATACTCAAGACAAGCACCGTACTCAAGACAAACACCGTACTCAAGACAAGCACCATACTCAAGACAAGCACAGTAGTCAAGACAAGCACCGTACTCAAGACAAGCACCATACTCAAGACAAGCACCACACTCAAGACAAGCACAGAACTCAAGGCAAGAACCGTACTCAAGACAAGCACCATACTCAAGACAAGCACCGTACTCAAGAAGAGCACAGTACTCAAGACAAGCACCGTACTCAAGACAAGCACCATACTCAAGACAAGCACACTACTCAAGACAAGCACCGTACTCAAGACAAGCACCGTACTCAAGACAAGCACCGTACTCAAGAAGAGCACAGTACTCAAGACAAGCACCGTACTCAAGACAAGCACCATACTCAAGACAAGCACACTACTCAAGACAAGCACCGTACTCAAGACAAGCACCGTACTCAAGACAAGCACAGTACCCAAGACAAGCACCGTACTCAAGACAAGCACCATACTCAAGACAAGAACCATACTCAAGACAAGCACCGTACTCAAGACAAGCACCATACTCAAGACAAGCACCGTATTCAAGACAAGAACCATACTCAAGACAAGCACCGTACTCAAGACAAGCACCATACTCAAGACAAGAACCATACTCAAGACAAGCACCGTACTCAAGATAAGCACCATACTCAAGACAAGCACCATACTCAAGACAAGCACCATACTCAAGTTAAGAACCATACTCAAGACAAGCACCATACTCAAGACAAGAACCATACTCAAGACAAGCACCACACTCAAGACAAGCACCATACTCAAGAGAAGCACCATACTCAAGACAAGCACCATACTCAAGACAAGAACCATACTCAAGACAAGAACCGTACTCAAGACAAGCACCATACTCAAGACAAGAACCATACTCAAGACAAACACCATACTCAAGACAAGAACCATACTCAAGACAAGCACCATACCCAAGACAAGCACCATACTCAAGACAAGCACCATACTCAAGACAAGCACCATACTCAAGACAAGAACCATACTCAAGACAAGAACCGTACTCAAGACAAGCACCATACTCAAGACAAGAACCATACTCAAGACAAGCACCATACTCAAGACAAGAACCATACTCAAGACAAGCACCATACCCAAGACAAGCACCATACTCAAGACAAGAACAATACTCAAGACAAGCACCATACTCAAGACAAGAACCATACTCAAGACAAGCACCATACTCAAGACAAGCACCATACTCAAGACAAGAACCATACTCAAGACAAGAACCATACTCAAGACAAGAACCATACTCAAGACAAGAACCATACTCAAGACAAGAACCATACTCAAGACAAGCACCGTACTCAAGACAAGAACCATACTCAAAACAAGCTCCATACTCAAGACAAGAACCATACTCAAGACAAGAACCATACTCAAGACAAGAACCATACTCAAGACAAGAACCATACTCAAGACAAAAACCATACTCAAGACAAGCTCCATACTCAAGACAAGCACCATACTCAAGACAAGAACCATACTCAAGACAAGAACCATACTTAAAACAAGAACCATACTCAAGACAAGAACCATACTCAAGACAAGAACCACACTCAAGACAAGAACCATACTCAAGACAAGAAGCATACTAAAGACAAGAACCATACTCAAGACAAGCTCCATACTCAAGACAAGCACCGTATTCAAGACAAGAACCATACTCAAGACAAGCACCGTACTCAAGACAAGCACCATACTCAAGACAAGAACCATACTCAAGACAAGCACCGTACTCAAGATAAGCACCATACTCAAGACAAGCACCATACTCAAGACAAGAATCATACTCAAGACAAGCACCATACTCAAGACAAGAACCATACTCAAGACAAGCACCGTACTCAAGACAAGAACCATATTCAAGACAAGCACCATACTCAAGACAAGAACCATACTCAAGACAAGCACCATACTCAAGACAAGCACCGTACTCAAGACAAGCACCGTACTCAAGACAAGCACCATACTCAAGACAAGAACCATACTCAAGACAAGAACCATAATCAAGACAAGAACCATACTCAAGACAAGAACCATACACAAGACAAGCTCCAAACTCAAGACAAGAACCAAATTCAAGACAAGAACCATACTCAAGACAAGAACCATACTCAAGACAAGCACCATACTCAAGACAAGAACCATACTCAAGACAAGAACCATACTCAAGACAAGCACCATACTCAAGACAAGCACCGTACTCAAGACAAGAACCATACTCAAGACAAGCACCATACTCAAGACAAGAACCATACTCAAGACAAGCACCGTACTCAAGACAAGCACCGTACTCAAGACAAGAACCATACTCAAGACAAGCACCATACTAAAGACAAGAACCAAACTCAAGACAAGCACCGTACTCAAGACAAGAACCATACTCAAGATAAGCACCATACTCAAGACAAGAACCATACTCAAGACAAGAACCATACTCAAGACAAGCACCATACTCAAGACAAGCACCATACTCAAGACAAGAACCAAATTCAAGACAAGAACCATACTCAAGACAAGAACCATACTCAAGACAAGCACCATACTCAAGACAAGAACCATACTAAAGACAAGAACCATACTCAAGACAAGCTCCATACTCAAGACAAGCACCATACTCAAGACAATAACCATACTCAAGACAAGAACCATACTCAAGACAAGAACCATACTCAAGACAAGCTCCATACTCAAGACAAGCACCATACTCAAGACAAGAACCACACTCAAGACAAGAACCATACTCAAGACAAGCACCATACTCAAGACAAGCACCATACTCAAGACAAGCACCGTACTAAAGACAAGCACCGTACTCAAGACAAGCACCATACTCAAGACAAGCACCATACTCAAGACAAGAACCATACTCAAGACAAGAACCATACTCAAGACAAGCTCCATACTCAAGACAAGCACCGTACTCAAGACAAGCACCGTACTCAAGACAAGCACCATACTCAAGACAAGCACCATACTCAAGACAAGCACCATACTCATGAGAGAACCATACTCAAGACAAGCACCGTACTCAAGACAAGCACCGTACTCAAGACAAGCACCGTACTCAAGACAAGCACCATACTCAAGACAAGCACCATACTCAAGACAAGAACCATACTCAAGACAAACACCATACTCAAGACAAGCACCATACTCGAGACAAGAACCATACTCAAGACAAGATCCATACTCAAGACAAGAACCATACTAAAGACAAGAACCATACTCAAGACAAGAACCATACTCAAGACAAGAACCATACTCAAGACAAGAACCATACTCAAGACAATAACCATACTCAAGACAAGCACCATACTCAAGACAATCTCCATACTCAAGACAAGCACCATAGTCAAGACAAGAACCATACTCAAGACAAGAACCATACTCAAGACAAGCTCCACACTCAAGACAAGCACCATACTCAAGACAAGAACCATACTCAAGACAAGAACCATACTCAAGACAAGAACCATACTCAAGACAAGAACCATACTCAAGACAAGAACCATACTCAAGACAAGCTCCATACTCAAGACAAGCACCATACTCAAGACAAGAACCATACTCAAGACAAGAACCATACTCAATTCAAGCTCCATACTCAAGACAAGCACCATACTCAAGACAAGAACCATACTCAAGACAAGAACCATACTCAAGACAAGAACCATACTCAAGACAAGAACCATACTCAAGACAAGAACCATACTCAAGACAAGCTCCATACTCAAGACAAGCACCATACTCAAGACAAGAACCACACTCAAGACAAGAACCATACTCAAGACAAGCACCATACTCAAGACAAGCACCATACTCAAGACAAGCACCGTACTCAAGACAAGCACCGTACTCAAGACAAGCACCATACTCAAGACAAGCACCATACTCAAGACAAGAACCATACTCAAGACAAGAACCATACTCAAGACAAGCTCCATACTCAAGACAAGCACCGTACTCAAGACAAGCACCGTACTCAAGACAAGCACCATACTCAAGACAAGCACCATACTCAAGACAAGCACCATACTCATGAGAGAACCATACTCAAGACAAGCACCGTACTCAAGACAAGCACCGTACTCAAGACAAGCACCGTACTGAAGACAAGCTACATACTCAAGACAAGCACCATACTCAAGACAAGAACCATACTCAAGACAAACACCATACTCAAGACAAGCACCATACTCGAGACAAGAACCATACTCAAGACAAGATCCATACTCAAGACAAGAACCATACTAAAGACAAGAACCATACTCAAGACAAGAACCATACTCAAGACAAGAACCATACTCAAGACAAGAACCATACTCAAGACAATAACCATACTCAAGACAAGCACCATACTCAAGACAAGAACCATACTCAAGACAAGAACCTTACTCAAGACAAGCTCCACACTCAAGACAAGCACCATACTCAAGACAAGAACCATACTCAAGACAAGAACCATACTCAAGACAAGAACCATACTCAAAACAAGAACCATACTCAAGACAAGAACCATACTCAAGACAAGCTCCATACTCAAGACAAGCACCATACTCAAGACAAGAACCATACTCAAGACAAGAACCATACTCAATTCAAGCTCCATACTCAGGACAAGCACCATACTCAAGACAAGAACCATACTCAAGACAAGAACCATACTCAAGACAAGAACCATACTCAAGACAAGAACCATACTCAAGACAAGAACCATACTCAAGACAAGCTCCATACTCAAGACAAGCACCATACTCAAGACAAGAACCATACTCAAGACAAGAACCATACTCAAGACAAGCACCATACACAAGACAAGAACGATACTCAAGACAACAACCATACTCAAGACAAGAACCACACTCAAGACAAGCACAGTACTCAAGACAAGAACCATACTCAAGACAAGCACCGTACTCAAGACAAGCACCATACTCAAGACAAGAACCATACTCAAGACAAGCACCATACTCAAGACAAGAACCATACTCAAGACAAGCACCGTACTCAAGAAAAGCACCATACTCAAGACAAGCACCATATTCAAGACAAGAACCATACTCAAGACAAGCACCATACTCAAGACAAGAACCATACTCAAGACAAGCACCATACTCAAGACAAGCTCCGTACTCAAGACAAGCAGTATACCCAAGACAAGCACCGTACTCAAGACACGCACTATACCCAAGACAAGCACCGTACTCAAGACAAGCACAGTACTCAAGTCAAGCACCGTACTTAAGACAAGCACCGTACTCAAGACAAGCACTATACCCAAGACAAGCACCATACTCAAGACAAGCACTATACCCAAGACAAGCACCGTACTCAAGACAAGCATCGTACTCAAGACAAGCACTATACCCAAGACAAGCACCGTACTAAAGACAAGCACCATACTCAAGACAAGCCCCATACTCAAGACAAGCACCATACTCAAGACAAGCACCATACTCAAGACAAGCACCGTACTCAAGACAAGCACCATACTCAAGACAAGAACCATACTCGAGACAAGCACCATACCCAAGACAAGCACCATACTCAAGACAAGAACCATACTCAAGACAAGCACCATACTGAAGACAAGAACCATACTCAATACAAGAACCATACTCAAGACAAGCACCATACTCAAGACAAGCACCATACTCAAGACAAGAACCATACTCAAGACAAGAACCATACTCAAGACGAGAACCATACTCAAGACAAGAACCATACCCAAGACAAGAACCATACTCAAGACAAGCACCGTACTCAAGACAAGAACCATACTCAAGACAAGCTCCATACTCAAGACAAGAACCATACTCAAGACAAGAACCATACTCAAGACAAGAACCATACTCAAGACAAGAACCATACTCAAGACAAGAACCATACTCAAGACAAGAACCATACTCAAGACAAGCTCCATACTCAAGACAAGCACCATACTCAAGACAAGAACCATACTCAAGAAAAAAACCATACTCAAGACAAGAACCATACTCAAGACAAGCACCATACTCAAGACAAGCACCGTACTCAAGACAAGCACCATACTCAAGACAAGCACAGTACTCAAGACAAGCTCCATACTCAAGACAAGCACCATTCTCAAGACAAGCACCATACTCAAGACAAGCTCCATACTCAAGACAAGCACCATACTCAAGACAAGCACCGTACTCAAGACAAGCACCATACTCAAGACAAGCACCATACTCAAGACAAGCACCATACTCGAGACAAGCACCATACTCAAGACAAGCACCATACTCAAGACAAGCTCCATACTCAAGACAAGCACCATACTAAAGACAAGCACCGTACTCAAGACAAGCTCCATACTCAATGCAAGCACCATACTCAAGACAAGCTCCATACTCAAGACAAGCTCCATACTCAAGACAAGCTCTATACTCAAGACAAGCTCCATATTCAAGACAAGCTCCATACTCAAGACAAGCACCGTACTCAAGACAAGCACCGTACTCAAGACAAGCACCGTACTCAAGACAAGCTCCTTTCTCAAAACAAGCACCGTACTCAAGACAAGCACGGTACTCAAGACAAGCTCCATACTCAAGACAAGCTCCATACTCAAGACAAGCTCTATACTCAAGACAAGCTCCATACTCAAGACAAGCTCCTTTCTCAAAACAAGCACCGTACTCAAGACAAGCACCGTACTCAAGACAAGCACCGTACTCAAGACAAGCACCGTACTCAAGACAAGCACAGTTCTCAAGACAAGCGCCGTACTCAAGACAAGCACCGTACTCAAGACAAGCTCCTTTCTCAAGACAAGCACCGTACTCAAGACAAGCACCGTACTCAAGACAAGCTCCTTTCTCAAGACAAGCTCCATACTCAAAACAAGCACCGTACTCAAGACAAGCTCCATACTCAAAACAAGCACCGTACTCAAGACAAGCTCCTTTCTCAAGACAAGCACCGTACTCAAGACAAGCACCGTACTCAAGACAAGCTCCATACTCATAACAATCACCGTACTCAAGACAAGCACCGTACTCAAGACAAGCTCCATACTCAAGACAAGCACCATACTCAAAACAAGCACCATATTCAAGACAAGCTCCATTCTCAAGACAAGCTCCATACTCAAAACAAGCACCGTACTCAAGACAAGCACCGTACTCAAGACAAGCTCCATACTCAAAACAAGCACCATACTCAAGACAAGCACCGTACTCAAGACAAGCTCCATTCTCAAGATAAGCTCCATTCTCAAAACAAGCACCATATTCAAGACAAGCTCCATTCTCAACACAAGCTCCATACTCAAAACAAGCACCGTACTCAAGACAAGCACCGTACTCAAGACAAGCTCCATACTCAATACAAGCACCGTACTCAAGACAAGCATCATTCTGGGCTTAATTTAGTGTACTCTACTTTCTATAAGGTTCACTCTTTCGTGGCCGATCCAACTGTGGTCACAGACGAGGCCACGACCGATGACGTAGTTCCCAAAATAACCAGAACCGTCCCCAAGCACCTGGTTTGGGGAAATGTACACACCTCACTCGAAACATCAAGTTGTAACTAGTAACTGATAGTCGTTACACCATCCCTGTCAAGGATTCCATTGAAGTCTTATGCAGTCTAGACGAATAGTTCCTCGTTGACGACGTTGCATCGAACGTCTTTGATAAAGACGCTTTTAGGAATGAAGCTGAAAATACCTTCTTCGATGACGACTCATCTGCTTATATGCATGTCCTTTTCAATGGAACAGTAAGTCCTTTAGTAGAATCCTTTATGTATAATGCATCCGTTCATGTGTTCATGGACTCTGGTGCGCAAGTTAACATCTTTCGATAGAGCGTCTTCAAAGATCAATGACTCATGTGCTTGTAGAACCTACTCATGTAACCACCCTCTGGAGTGGCTGGTTCTGGTCTATTTGTCTGAGGTCAGACCTCCCTCACTTTCTCCATCCAAAGTCAAGAGTTTTCAGCTTCTTTTCTCGTTGTAGATCAGATCAACTTTCCTGGTGACCCTCTACTAGGATTTGCATCAAGGCTAGATCTCCATTTTGTGCTTGACCCATACTAGTGGCATGCCCAATTCGCCGACTTGGTCGAAACATTCTCGGGCTATCAGCTTGGATCCGAGATCTCTCATATTGCATGAGAGAACGAAGTTCGGATAAATTCTTGACAGACTTGTGCATTCTCCAGTAACGTAACCAAGCGGTCTGGTATTGGTACTACTTTCTTTCTTGTCTGGAAACGAACTCCCAACCTTGTGAAATGAGACTATACCTACGATAACTACTAGTTCATGTAGTAGTTCCTCCTCAGAAAAGTGACTAGAAACATGTTATACCTTCTCGTGTTGATGTCACAGGCCGTCTTCAGAAAGACGCCTCTGTTGCAGCTAGTGCCCTCACTGGAGTGTCAGTTGCTGTACCTTGTGTTCCAAATGGTAACAATGTTATAGTTGATTGTGACTCCTGTAAGATAAAGGGTTTGTTCGTCGAACCGTCTTTACATGTACGAGATAATAAGATCCATCTCTTCCTTGCTAATATCTCTGGCCAGGGTATCCACCTCAGAGTGAACCCCACGCTCATTGACCTTGTTCACTATCTGTTTGGTGTTCAGGTAGGGAACGAGTTGTCATCAGTCTAGTGGGTTGGTGCTATTTCACCCGGGAAAAGTCAGTCTGCCTCACCAGTACAGGAAAAAGACTTATCTCCTACAAACTTCCAAGATGAAGTCACGAGTTTGTTGCATGTCTTGAACAAATGTAGAAGCTCCTACTTGTGAAGCTAAAAGTGTCTTTAGAAAAATCCGAGAAACACTTCAAAAGTAAACAGCAGAATTTACCAAATTTACAAATACTCGAACAAAGCCAACCAAAATTAAAGCTCGAGAGTAATGCTAACTAATTTCAATAAGACTTTCGTAATGCCTAAGCTAGACAAAGAGTGTGTTAAGTAAAAGGACACAAGTGCAACTAATGTGACATTTCGCTCTCCAGGAGCTTTATCAAGCCATTACAAACAATACATGGACACAGAGGGTATATAAAGGCTCAGAGTGAGGTGCAATACTAGTGAGGTACCATTTCGATGTTCACTAGTGGTAGTAGTAGTAGTAGTAGTAGTAGTAGTAGTAGTAGTAGTAGTAGTAGTAGTAGTAGTAGTAGTAGTAGTAGTAGTAGAAGTAGTAGTAGTAGTAGTAGTAGTAGTAGTGACAAAAGTAATACAATATGGTAGAGCAATTAATTCGTACATGAGTAAAAGGATATAAAAGCTATTACTTGGGTAACATAAAAATAGGTTGGACAAATATAGACTGGAAAGAGGCAGCTTGTTTCAGTGTTCACTCTCTGTAATGTGCTTTGTGTAGTATAACAGGAGAGACTATGTGATGGCAGGGTTTACTGTTTTCAGGAGGATTTTTGCTAAGACTTCGGAGATGGTGAAGCTGCCGTTGTTTTGTTTAATTGTATTCGAAACAGCGATCAGTGCTGATTCGAGGCACTTGCGTCTGCGGAAATTAGTTTCTTTGATCACTAATTGGGCGTCTCTGAATTTCATGAGATGATTGGTGGAATTTCGGTGTTGTACACAGGCGTTGTTCAAGTTATCGTTCCTACATGCGTAAATGTGTTCATTGAGGCGGGTGTCGAGGTTTCTTGCTGTTTCACCTACGTAAATCTTGTCACAGCCTCCACAGGGTATAGTGTAAACTCCTGCATTGACTAGTTCGTGGTGCTTGGATTTTGTCCTGGTTAGATCCTTTATTGAAGTGCTAGAAGCGATGGCGACTCTGGTGTTAGCTTGTGAAAGTACTTTTGAGACGTTCAGTGCAACCTGGCTGTTGGGAAGAATTATAACTTTGTTGGGAGTGGTGTTGATGCGTGGAGAATTAATGATCTGAAGAGCTCTTTTCTTGCAGTCTTTGATGAAAAAACAAAGAAAATGTAACTCAGTAAATGTTTGGTGAATGTATGTACATTCCTCGTCAAGAAACTCAGGACTACAAATTCGGTATGCTCTTAGGAAAAACCCGATGATGATGCCTCTTTTGGTCTTGGTATCTTGACTGGAATAGAAGTGTGTGAGATCATTTTTATTGGTGGGTTTCCGATAAACTTGAAATCTTAGGTTGTTGTCTACTTTGTGAATGAGGACGTCGAGGAAAGGTAGCTTGTCATTGGACTCTTCTTCTAGTGTAAGCTGGATCGCCGGTTCAACTGCGTTGAGCCTTGCATGAAGATCCCGTACATCAAAACGTTTGGGAGTTATTACGAGGACGTCGTCCACGTAACGTAACCAAGTGACGCTTGAAGGGATGATGTTGGCGAAGTGTTCGGACTCTAGGTGTTCCATGTATAAGTTGGCTAGGACGGCACTGATGGGGGACCCCATTCCCATGCCGTAGGTTTGTTTGTAGAGCTTGTTATTGAAAGAAAAACAGTTGAAATTGACACAGAGTTCAATCAAGTCAACAAAATCTCCGGGAGGTAGAGGAAGATTAAGGTCCTGATTGACTTTACGTCGTAGAACCTCGATGGTTTTTTTGGTAGGTACTTTTTTGAAGAGGGAAGTCACATCCAAACTGCTTAGTTTCTTGTTACGGATTGAGAGGTTACGGATGCGGTTGAGAAGGTCGCCTGAGTGTTTAAGATGAGCGGGGCTGATGGTCCCCAGAAGGCAGGAAAGATGTTTGGCAAGAACTCCGGCTAGTTTGTGTGGAGCACTGCCTTCTGGGGACCATCAGCCCCGCTCATCTTAAACACTCAGGCGACCTTCTCAACCGCATCCGTAACCTCTCAATCCGTAACAAGAAACTAAGCAGTTTGGATGTGACTTCCCTCTTCAAAAAAGTACCTACCAAAAAAACCATCGAGGTTCTACGACGTAAAGTCAATCAGGACCTTAATCTTCCTCTACCTCCCGGAGATTTTGTTGACTTGATTGAACTCTTGTGTTAATTTCAACTGTTTTTCTTTCAATAACAAGCTCTACAAACAAACCTACGGCATGGGAATGGGGTCCCCCATCAGTGCCGTCCTAGCCAACTTATACATGGAACACCTAGAGTCCGAACACTTCGCCAACATCATCCCTTCAAGCGTCACTTGGTTACGTTACGTGGACGACGTCCTCGTAATAACTCCCAAACGTTTTGATGTACGGGATCTTCAGGCAAGGCTCAACGCAGTTGAACCGGCGATCCAGTACACTAGATAACTTGAACAACGCCTGTGTACAACACCGAAATTCCACCAATCATCTCATGAAATTCAGAGACGCCCAATTAGTGATCAAAGAAACTAATTTCCGTAGACGCAAGTGCCTCGAATCAGCACTGATCGCTGTTTCGAATACAATTAAACAAAACAACGGCAGCTTCACCATCTCCGAAGTCTTAGCAAAAATCCTCCTGAAAACAGTAAACCCTGCCATCACATAGTCTCTCCTGTTATACTACACAAAGCACAGAGAGTGAACACTGAAACAAGCTGCCTCATTCCAGTTTATATTTGTCCAACCTATTTTTATGTTACTCAAGTAATAGCTTTTATATCCTTTTACTCATGTACGAATTAATTGCTCTACCATATTGTATTACTTTTGTCACTACTACTACTACTACTACTACTACTACTTCTACTACTACTACTACTACTACTACTACTACTACTACTACCACTAGTGAACATCGAAATGGTACCTCACTAGTATTGCACCTCACTCTGAGCCTTTATATACCCTCTGTGTCCATGTATTGTTTGTAATGGCTTGATAAAGCTCCTGGAGAGCGAAACGTTGCCACAATAAAATGTCACATTAGTTGCACTTGTGTTCTTTTACTTTACATATTGTCGGTAATTCTACCAACTTTATTACAAAAAGTGTGTTGTTTGCTTCCGAGTTGTTGAACGTATATGTGGTAATAAGTATAAAGTTAGAGAAATAAGTAGTGGTCATTATAGTCACATGTAGATCCTATGAATTTATTCTGTGACGATGTTGATGAGACTTGGCATGCAGATGAGCAAACCAGACTGACAGTCCTTCTGACGCATTACATTCTACCTCTGACAGCCTGACTGACGCACGTAGTGACTGTCGTTATTCCTTACACTTACAACAAGTGATGAGGACACCAATTTCGGCAGTTACCACTAACGTTATATTTCTTCTCAGTCACGGCATGTGTTAGCCATTGCTACTGAATTTGACCTCCCTCAGAGCTGATGACCACTTTGCATATGTAAATCTCACCCTAGCAGAGCTGGGGTTAAATGCAAATGCTTTGTATTGATGATTAATATAAGCCAAGTCATAATTAACGGTGTCATAATTTTTAAATGTGTTATACTATATTCTATTCTTATTTGTGTGTTGATTTTTACTGTGGATTATTTTTTTTGTACATTGATTATTTACGTTCTCTCTGAATTCTGAGATTTAACAGTGAAAACTTGACTGCACCAAGTTTGCCTTTTCTGTTAAATATTTTCTTCTTTGTATATATTTTTTATCAATCTGTAGATCACGTGAACAGCGATCGATCGATTTCCTTTACTTTCCGTGATCCACCATGATTAATTATTCATTATGTTCTGGTATGATATATGTTCTTGTTGTTCAACGTTCCATTGCATTGAACAGAATCAGCCTAGTGCCTATCTTGTCTGCCGCCCCGTTTATATATTAGTTACTCAGTGCCATACCTTACCGTGTGCCCAGCTGTCAGTACTTGTACACCTGCGAGTGTACACCCACATGTGGGCTCACCATTATTGTATAACAGGTGTCCAGCTAGGCCGCCAGGGCTGGTCACTAACATCTAGGTCGGGATCCAGGGTGGACGTCACCTTGTTCCCTCAATACACCATAAGAGTATATTGTCACTGCTACCTCACTATTCTCAAACACACACCATAGTTTGTTATCAGTGTTTTACCTGTGTGTTTTCTGTATATTAACTCTGTGTCATCTCTATGATAACTCTGTTACCTGTAGAATATCATGGTATTACCGGAGTCACTTGTGTGTTTCAGCCGTGTTATCTGTACGTTATCAATGTGTGTTACTAGTGTATTACCTGTGTGTTACTAGTGTATTACCTGTGTGTTACTAGTGTATTACCTGTGTGTTACTAGTGTATTACCTGTGTGTTACTAGTGTATTACCTGTGTGTTACTAGTGTATTACCTGTGTGTTACTATTGTATTACCTGTGTGTTACTAGTGTATTACCTGTGTGTTACTAGTGTATTACCTGTGTGTTACTAGTGTATTACCTGTGTGTTACTAGTGTATTACCTGTGTGTTACTAGTGTATTACCTGTGTGTTACTAGTGTATTACCTGTGTGTTACTAGTGTATTACTGGTGTGTTACTAGTGTATTACCTGTGTGTTACTAGTGTATTACCTGTGTGTTACTAGTGTATTACCTGTGTGTTACTAGTGTATTCCCTGTGTGTTACTAGTGTATTACCTGTGTGTTACTAGTGTATTACCTGTGTGTTACTAGTGTATTACCTGTGTGTTACTAGTGTATTATCTGTGTGTTACTAGTGTATTACCTGTTTGTTACTTGTGTATTACCTGTGTGTTACTAGTGTATTACCTGTGTGTTACTAGTGTATTACCTGTGTGTTACTAGTGTATTACCTGTGTGTTACTAGTGTATTACCTGTGTGTTACTAGTGTATTACCTGTGTGTTACTAGTGTATTACCTGTTTGTTACTTGTGTATTACCTGTGTGTTACTAGTGTATTACCTGTGTGTTACTAGTGTATTACCTGTGTGTTACTAGTGTATTACCTGTGTGTTACTAGTGTATTACCTGTGTGTTACTAGTGTATTACCTGTGTGTTACTAGTGTATTACCTGTGTGTTACTAGTGTATTACCTGTTTGTTACTTGTGTATTACCTGTGTGTTACTAGTGTATTACCTGTGTGTTACTAGTGTATTACCTGTGTGTTACTAGTGTATTACCTGTGTGTTACTAGTGTATTACCTGTGTGTTACTAGTGTATTATCTGTGTGTTACTAGTGTATTACCTGTTTGTTACTTGTGTATTAACTGTGTGTTACTAGTGTATTATCTGTGTGTTACTAGTGTATTACCTGTGTGTTACTAGCGCATTTACTGTGTGTTACTAGTGTATTACCTGTTTGTTACTTGTGTATTAACTGTGTGTTACTAATGTATTAACCGTGTGTTACTAGTGTATTACCTGTTTGTTACTAGTGTATTAACTGTGTGTTACTAGTGTATTACCTGTGTGTTACTAGTGTATTACCTGCTTGTTACTAGTGTATTACCTGTGTGTTACTAGTGTATTACCTGTTTGTTACTAGTGTATTACCTGTGTGTTACTAGTGTATTACCTGTTTGTTACTAGTGTATTAACTGTGTGTTACTAGTGTATTACCTGTGTGTTACTAGTGTATTACCGGTTTGTTACTAGTGTATTACCTGCTTGTTACTAGTGTATTACCTGTTTGTTACTAGTGTATTACCTGTGTGTTACTAGTGTATTACCTGTTTGTTACTAGTGTATTACCTGTGTGTTACTAGTGTATTGCCTGTGTGTTACTAGTGTATTACCTGTTTGTTACTAGTGTATTACCTGCTTGTTACTAGTGTATTACCTGTTTGTTACTAATGTATTACCTGTGTGTTACTAGTGTATTACCTGTTTGTTACTAGTGTATTATCTGTGTGTTACTAGTGTATTGCCTGTGTGTTACTATTGTATTACCTGTTTGTTACTAGTGTATTACCTGCTTGTTACTAGTGTATTACTTGTTTGTTACTAGTGTATTACCTGTGTGTTACTAGTGTATTACCTGTTTGTTACTAGTGTATTACCTGTGTGTTACTAGTGTATTACCTGTGTGTTACTAGTGTATTACCTGTTTGTTACTAGTGTATTACCTGTGTGTTACTAGTGTATTACCTGTGTGTTACTAGTGTATTACCTGTTTGTTACTAGTGTATTACCTGTGTGTTACTAGTGTATTACCTGTGTGTTACTAGTGTATTACCTGTTTGTTACTAGTGTATTACCTGTGTGTTACTAGTGTATTACCTGTGTGTTGCTTGTATGGGTCTTCTGTGTTTCCTGGGCGTTACGTCAGTTACATGAAAGTTACTGTGCGTAATTTATGAGTTACATGTGTTTTTCCTGAGTGTTTCACACATCTTACCTGAAGGTTACCTGTGCAGTAACCTGAAGGTCACCTGTCCACTTACTTGTAATTTTATCTGTGTTACCTGTATGCTATTTTATGTTAATTATTGGCATCCTGTGTGTTACCATTATTTTAATGTGTTTCCTGTAATATACCTTTGTGTTACTTGTGTGTTACTTGTGAGCTATTTGGCTGCTACCTGTTTAGTAAATTTGTGTTACTTGTGCAATATCTGTATTGTGTCGATGTGTTACCAGCGCAACACTGGTGTGTTGTCTTCGGTATCTGCAGTAAATGAGAGACACTTGAGTTCTCTTTGATTCTTGTTTCTTTTACTGTAACCGTGTGTTACCTTTGTTGAAACTGTGTGTTACCTGTGTTGTAACCAAGTGGTTTACCTGTGCTGTAACTGTGTTTTACCTGTGCTGTAGCTGTATTATCTGTGCTGTCACTGTGTAACCTGTGCTGTAACTGTGTTACCTGTGTTGTATCTGTGTTACCTGTGCTCAAATTGTGTGTTACCTGTGTTGTAACTGTGTTACCTGTGCTGTAACTGTATGTTACCTGTGCTGAAACTGTGTGTTACCTGTGCTGTAACTGTGTGTTAATTGTGCTCTGTGTTACTTGTGTTCTAACTGTGTTATCTGTGTTGTAACTGTCTGTTACCTGTGTTATAACTGTGTCACCTGTGTTGTAACTGTGTTACCTGTGCTGTAACTGTGTGCTACCTGTGTTGCAACTGTGTTACCTGTGCTGTAGCAGTGGTACCTGTGCTGTAACAGTCCTACTTGTGTTGTAACTGTGTTACCTGTGCTGTGACTGTGTGTTCCCTGTGTTGTAACTGTGTTACCTGTGCTGTAACTGCGTTCCCTGTGCTGTAACTGAGTTACGTGTGCTGTAACTGTCTTACTTGTGTTGTAACTGTGTGCTACCTGTGTTGCAACTGTGTTACCTGTGTTGTAACTGTGTTACATGTGCTGTAACAGTGTAATCTCTTCTGTAACTGTTACCTGCGACGTTGCGTGTGTTACCTGTGCTGTAACTGTGTTAGCAGTGCCGTCACTGTGTTCCTTTTCAGTAACTGTGTTGCCTGTGTTGTAACTGTTTTACCTGTAATGTAACTGTGTGTTACCTGTGTTACAAATGTGTTACCTGTGTCGTAACTGTGTTGTCTGTGTTATAACTGTGTTACCTGTGTTGTAACTGTCTTACCTCTCTCTGTTGTAACTGTGATAACTGTGTTATAACTGCGTTACCTGTGTTGTAACTGTGTTACCTGTGCAGTAACTGTGTTACCTGTGTTGTAACTGTGTTACTTGTGTTGTACGTATGTTACCTGTGCTGTAACTGCGTTACCTGTGTTGTAACTGTGTTACCTGTGCAGTAACTGTGTTACCTGAGTTGTAACTGTGTTACCTGTGTTGTAAGTATGTTACCTGTGCTGTAACTGTGTTACCTGTTCTGTAACTGTGTTAGCTGTGTTGTAACTGTTACTTGTGTTGTAAGTATGTTATCTGTGCTGTAACTGTGTTACCTGTGTTGTAACTGTGTTACCTGTGCTGTAACTGTGTTACCTGAGCTGTAACTGTGTTACCTCTCTTGCAACTGTGTTACCTGTGCTGTAACTGTGTTACCTGTGTTGTAACTGTGTTACCTGTGCTGTAACTGTGTTACCTCTCTTGCAACTGTGTTACCTGTGCTGTAACTGTGTTACCTGTGCTGTAACTGTGTTACCTGTGTTATAACTATGTTACCTGTGTTGTAACTGTGTTACCTGTGCTGTAACTGTGTTACCTGTGTTGTAACTGTGTTACCTGTGCTGTAACTTGTTACCTGTGCTGTAACTGTGTTACCTGTGCTGTAACTGTGTTACCTGTCTTGTAACTATGTTACCTGTGTTGTGACTGTGTTACCTATACTGTAACTGTGTTTCCTGTGTTGTAAATGTGTTACCTGTGCTGCAACTTGTTACCTGTGTTGTAATTGTGTCACCTGTGTTGTAACTGTGTTACCTGTGCTGTAACTGTGTTACCTGTGCTGTAACTGTGTTGCCTGTGTTGTAACTGTGTTACCTGTGCTGTAACTGTGTTACCTTTCTTGCAACTGTGTTACCTGTGCTGCAACTGTGTCACCTGTGCTGTAACTCTGTTACCTGTGCTGTAACTGTGTTACCTGTGTTATAACTATGTTACCTGTGCTGTAACTGTGTTACCTGTGTTGTAACTGTGTTACCTGTGCTGTAACTTGTTACCTGTGTTGTAACTGTGTCACCTGTGTTGTAACTGTGTTGCCTGTGTTGTAACTGTGTTACCTGTGCTGTAACTGTGTTACCTTTCTTGCAACTGTGTTACCTGTGCTGCAACTGTGTCACCTGTGCTGTAACTCTGTTACCTGTGCTGTAACTGTGTTACCTGTGTTATAACTATGTTACCTGTGCTGTAACTGTGTTACCTGTGTTGTAACTGTGTTACCTGTGCTGTAACTTGTTACCTGTGTTGTAACTGTGTCACCTGTGTTGCAACTGTGTTACCTGTGTTGTAACTGTGTTACCTGTGTTGTAACTATGTTACCTGTATTGTAACTGTGCTACCTGTGCTGTAACTGTGTTACCTGTGTTGTAACTGTGTTACCTGTTCTGTAACTGTGTTACCTGTGTTGTAACTGTGTTACCTGTGCTATAACTGTGCTACCTGTGCTATAACTGTGTTACCTGTGCTGTAACTGCAACCCGTATTGTAACTCTTATCTGTACTGTAACTGTGTACTCACCTAAATGTATTCATCTGTATGTTCTTGCAGGGGTCGAGTCACGGTCTGTACTGTGTATCACACATTGTAGTCTTCGGGTAGAATCTCAGAACTGTCTTAAACTATGAAAAATTGATAACAAGATGAAAGATACATACGATGTTTAAAAGTCCCCGAGAAATTCACTTTTCGCTCAGCAGGAATTTAAGATGGCGCCCAACATTGCTTCTATTCTGTATTTTTTCACATAATTGCTTTTATACATAATAGAAATAAAAATCGTTAAAGACAGATTTCATACATAAGCAATTTAATACTATCATTTATTCAGTGATCCAATAAAAATTACTATGGTGGTTCATATGGCTTTTAAAATTATATCTGTTAAATTTAATGTATAACATATATGTACATTAAGGACTTATAATGGAAAGTTTTCACAATGTCCTCCTGGCCTGGTGGCAAAAGTTCTCGCTTCACACGGTGAGAGTCCGGGTCCGATTCCCGGCGAAGGGGTGAAAACATCGGACGTGTTTCCTTACACCGCTTGTCTATGTTCACCTATCAGTAACATAGGTACCTGGGTGTTAGTCGACTGGTGTGGGTAGCATCCTGGGACAAAACTGACCTAATTTGCCCGAAATACTCAGCATAACAAGGGGCTTTCCATATAGTAGTATGTCATTAATGTCAGCTAGGACTGTATACCTTGTTTATGTATTTATAGTAAATAAAGATATTATTATTATTGCATCACTGTTAAGAATATCATCATTAACGAGATCTAATAAAGAATATATAATTTGTTCATGATCGATATCAAATAATGTTGGTGTTCCATTGTTGGAGGTTTGACTAGTGTACTTACATCACTAAGGTGCGAGACTGTGAGTGTAGGATCAAAATATTTTCAGCGCTCACCTGAAATACCACAATCATCAGTTTTGCACCAGTATGAAACCACGTTCATCAGGCTGTCATGAACAACAAAGTTCGGTTTCACTGGTATGAGGATGTTATCCTCATACTCATGAGCGCGATACGAATGTTTCTCCGCCGCACTAGTTAGGAATAAACTTAAAAGATGAAATGTTGAACTAAGGGAGGTTGGCTGGCTTGCTCGTTTGTGTGTAATGTGGCGATATTCAGAGAGTGTTGTAAAGGTAGCAGTGCCATACAGTTTAAGAATAAAGATTTGTCCTGTATGTTTTACCTCATAAGTGCTCCTGGGTTTTTGAACCTGTCCTGAATGTGGCATTCCACTTGGCACTTGCCCTGGCGATAAACTGCAAACACTGTATCACAGCCAGACACTGGATGTGAAAGCATCAGTTGTTTGCTGTATCTTGAATGGCATCCTGAATCTGACGTATATTAAACAGTATTAGGAGGCTGCTGATGCAAAATAAGTAGGTATCTGTAGTAGTAGTTGCTCTAGCAACCATCATGGCCTTCAAGTCAGTGTCTCTCCCAGCAACAACTGGCAGTTCTTTTGATTGCTGTGACAGTCTACGTCTGCCTAACCCTGCTTTATGTGCATTCTAGCTATCTTTAAGCATCATTTTACGTAGATTTTCTAGAAATCTTTTCTTATTGTTACTACTAGCCAGGAATACTGCTGTGGTCGTGGTGGTTTCCATATCAGCGTCGAAGAAATACATCAATGAATGTCCATTTCTGGGCTTCCCTGTCCATCACAACTACTGCTGCTGCTTCACCGTAGTGTTTCGTAGAGCATCTAATATTTAAATGACATAAATCACCATATGTGAATGGTTGTGGCAACACAACTGTCTGTTGTAAGGCATCATTATCTCTAACGAAAAGTGTGTTTTCTGACATGTTAGATTCCTGGGTTATGAACGATTTTAAAAAGCGCCAAAGGCACTGCTTGCTGGCTTCCACATGACACCATTATTCAAATTGGAATGTGACAGAGGAGCAAGTTCGTAAAGAATGTTTTCATTTCAGAAGTTATTAAAATTATATGTGATTCTGTTGAATAACAGACTTGGATTGACTTTATGGCATTAGTCTTTCTGCTGATAGTTATCACATTGCCATTACGCTGTAATATTTTGAACCGTTTATCATCCATATGTAGCTCTGCTGCAAGAGCGATATCTACATCACGGTTTACAGATACATCTGCGACAATGCCAGTTGACTGATACACCAGGCGGTGGGGTTCAAGTTCAGTACATGTTGAGTGTGCTTGCTGCACAAACATAATGCGATCCTGTTGTCTTTGAATTCCAGGCTGAGGTGCAGGTGGTTGTGTTGCTTTGAGGTAGGAATATGAACCTCTGTGAACGTCTCTAATACATAATAAATAGGAAAAATTAACAAATAGCACTGACCCATTTTGTTTATATGCTGTGTGTGATGTTCCGACCAGGAGTCATTCCTCCACATGTTTCAAACATTTGCATCAAGAACAGTTCGACGATCTGATTGGAGGAGTGTCCGCCTCAAAATTGATCAAGATCACGAATGTTAAAGTTGTCTTTCTTTGTAAATAGTGTGTATTCATCTGGTGGCATAATTTGCGCTAATGCTTCCGTCTGTTGCAGATACACCAAGGTAGACTTTGCACTAGAGAGATACCCTGCAACCTGGAAATGAGGAATCATATTCTTCACGCACTACAGATGGAACCTACAGTCTTTTTTTCATTTCAGCAATTATGATTCTTATTTCGGATGCAGGTTTGAGCCCAGGTGCGATGATATTACACCTCAGCTTTCAGAGCATTTAGTATGTGCTCTGAAATCACTGGCACAATATAAGACAGTCGTTTCTAATTCTTGAGTTACTAAGTTGCTTACAACTTTTTTGCGTTTGACTGGGATTCCAGTGTCTACAGTTATGGTTCCTGCACCGATTGTGCAGTCACTCTTAATATCAAATGCAGGAACACCTGAACGCAGTTTTAGTGTTTCGTTTTCTTGCTGACGATTTTCTCTTCTCAGCTGTAATTGTTATTTTTCTCGTGTGTAGTTCTTCCGGAAAACATGAACGTTCAGCGGATGAATTTTTATAGATGATCTTTCATCCCATCATCTTGCGTGATGATCGTCAACACAAGCCTCCTGCGGCCCTTATTTTCAACATTTACAAAACCCGTCGAACTCATTGTACGATTATTTGTAATGAGAAGCAGTGTGAATAAGTATGGTGTCCATAGTACACTAATGCAATAATACATTAGAAATGCATATGTTACACACTGAATGTACATTATATGTACATTAGTATGACATTTATGTTTCTAATTTTGCCATAAATGTTTCCATGGAAAACATGATAAAAGACGTTTATTGAATTTTGGTTGTGTCATTGCAAACAACAACAACAATAGCATCAGAGTTCAAGTAAGACCTTAATGGGGGTGAGTGAGGAAGGTGGGACAGGCGAAGAAAAGCGTTGGAGAGAAGTCTCTTCGGTCGAAGAAAAGTTCCAGGATTTAAACCCAGGGATTATAATCCAAGTCCGTCCCACGAACTAGGCGCTCGTGGGACGGACTTGGAGAAACATATGGAAAAAAAAAGGCATAGAGAAGCAGTAAACGGAAATTTAACGGGGGCTTTTGAAGTGTTCTTTATACTACACTTACACATATTTCCCGACCTTTTTCTGAGGGAGGGGGGGAAGGGGTTGACCTATTACTCTCAGACTATTTGCTAAGTGTATTGAATCTGTGGCTACTTTTTTATTCCAGCTGCTGTCAAGCCGCCCCCAACACACAGCAATGTGGCGGCGCCCCTAAATATCAACTCTATCATCGCCCTGGTGGTGGGTGGCGTGGGCGGCCTGTTGGTGGTGGCAGTGGTAGTCTGTGCGGTGGTGCGCCTGCGGCTGGAGCGGCGGCCAGAGCCGCAGCTGGAGCCTGCCAGCGTAATGGAGGGCGTGAGTGGCGTTGAGATGAGTTCCGGGGAGGATGCCTTCCTTCCAGCTCTCGTTACCACCCTTGATGATCTACCTCCTCCCCCATCATCCCCAGCAGACCCCGACGAGAAGAATCCTGATGTTATTCCCCACTTAGGTGCGTGTAGTTACCTGAATGTACTTACCTATTTGTACTTACCTACAAACGGTTACAGGTGTTGAAACTTTGCTTCTGGTTCCGACTCCCAACTCGCTGCCTGTCAGATTAAATTTACCTTAGCCTCGTGGACCCTTCACGCTGAAGAAATACTTCCTGACACCCCTATGACTCATTTGTCCACAAATTCAGATCGAGCCTCCGTATACCTGTTTCCCGCCATTCAAACAGCCTATTCCTGTTCACTCTATCAATCCAACTGATTTTTCTGACTTCTAATGAAATTAGGTTCAATTCTGTTACCCTCCCCTTAGGTCACAAACCTCGGCGCAAACCTTTGCACTTTCTCTGGTTTTTAATGTTTTTTTTTTTTCAGGTGTGAACTTCATGCTAGTGTTCTTTACTCTAAAATGGTACCGACAGATATTGTATAACAGGTTCTGATAAAACGCTTATCGCAGAGGTCTTTCAGTTCATGGTAGTATGTCTGCCACAGTGCACTACCGTATGTCTGCCACAGTGCACTACCGTATGTCTGCCACAGTGCACTCCCGTATGTCTACCACAGTGCACTACCGTATGTCTGCCACAGTGCACTCCCGTATGTCTGCCACAGTGCACTCCCGTATGTCTGCCACAGTGCACTACCGTATGTCTGCCACAGTGCACTCCCGTATGTCTGCCACAGTGCACTACCGTATGTCTGCCACAATGCACTACCGTATGTCTGCCACAGTGCACTACCGTATGTCTGCCACAGTGCACTCCCGTATGTCTGCCACAGTGCACTACCGTATGTCTGCCACAATGCACTACCGTATGTCTGCCACAATGCACTACCGTATGTCTACCACAGTGCACTCCCGTATGTCTGCCACAATGCACTACCGTATGTTTACCACAGTGCACTACCGTATGTCTATCACAGTGCACTCCCGTATGTCTGCCACAATGCACTACCGTATGTCTGCCACAATGCACTGCCGTATGTCTACCACAGTGCACTCCCGTATGTCTGCCACAATGCACTCCCGTATGTCTACCACAGTGCACTACCGTATGTCTATCACAGTGCACTCCCGTATGTCTGCCACAATGCACTACCGTATGTCTGCCACAATGCACTGCCGTATGTCTACCACAGTGCACTCCCGTATGTCTACCACAGTGCACTCCCGTATGTCTACCACAGTGCACTCCCGTATGTCTGCCACAATGCACTCCCGTATGTCTACCACAATGCACTCCCGTATGTCTACCACAGTGCACTCCCGTATGTCTACCACAGTGCACTCCCGTATGTCTGCCACAATGCACTCCCGTATGTCTACCACAGTGCACTCCCGTATGTCTGCCACAATGCACTACCGTATGTCTGCCACAATGCACTCCCGTATGTCTACCACAGTGCACTCCCGTATGTCTGCCACAATGCACTGCCGTATGTCTACCACAGTGCACTCCCGTATGTCTACCACAGTGCACTCCCGTATGTCTACCACAGTGCACTCCCGTATGTCTGCCACAATGCACTCCCGTATGTCTGCCACAATGCACTGCCGTATGTCTACCACAGTGCACTCCCGTATGTCTGCCACAATGCACTCCCGTATGTCTTTCCCTTCGAGGTCTGCAACCTCTACATTTATTATGGGTAGGTAAAGAATGTTTGTTGTTGCAGGGTTCGAGTCACAACTCCTGGACCCACCTCCGGTCCATCTCTGGTCGTATCTCCTCTTAAATTAATGTATGGATCCTGCCTCCACTACAAAACTCTACAGACTATTCTACTTCATGACAACTCTTATGACTGAAGAAGTACTTCATAACATCCCTGTGACTCATCTAAGTTTTCATATTCCAAGTGTTTTCCTTCTTGCTGTGTTCCATCTCTGAAACATCCTCTCCCTATTCACCTTGTCAGTTCTTCTCAGCATTTTATATATCGTTATCACATATCCCCTTTCCCACCTGTCCTCCAGTAACGTCAGGCTGGTTTCCGTTAATTAACCTCTACTCTCCTGTGTATTTATGTGTCAGTGAATACTCACCTATTTGTGGTTGCAGGGGTCGAGACTCAGCTCTTGGCCCCGCCTCTTCACTGACCGCTACTGGGTCCTCTTTCTCCTGCTCCTTGAGCTTTATCATACCTCGTCTTAAAACTATAATAATATAATAATATCTTTATTTACTACCAGTACATGTACAAGGTATACAGTCCTAGCTGCCATCACTGACATACTACTATATACAAAGCCCCTTGTTATGCTGAACATTTCGGGCACATTAGGTCAGTGTCCCAGGATGCGACCCACACCAGTCAACTAACACTCAGATACCCATTTTACTGATGGGGAACATAGACAACAGATGGAAAGAAACACGCCCAATGTTTCTACTCTGGCTGGGAATCGAACCCAGGCCCTCGCCGTGTGAAGCGAGAGTATTAGCCACCAGAGCCCCTAATGTATGGTTCCTGACTCCACTACATCACTGTGGCTGAAGAAATACTTCCTAACATTCATTTGGCTCATCTGAGTCTTCAACTTCCAATTGTGACCCCCTGTTTCTGTGTCCCCTCTCTGGAACATCCTGTCTCTGTCCACCTTATCTGTTCCATGAAGTATTTTTTATGTCGTTATCATGTCACAACTGATCCTCCTGTCCTCCAGTGTCGTCAGACCTATTTCCCTTAACCTTTTCTCTTAGCTCTGGAACTAGCCTTGTTGTCAATCTTTGCACTTTCTTTAATTTCTTGACGTGCTTGACCAGGTGTAGGGGTTCCAAACTGGTGTTGCGTATTCCAGTATGGGCCTGACGTACACAGTGTACAGAGTCTTGAACGATTCCTTACTGAGGTATCGGAACGCTATTCTCAGGTTTGCTAGGTGCCCATACGCCGCAGCAGTTATCTAGTCAATGTGTGCTTTCGGCGACGTGCTCGGTATTATACTCATCCCTAGATCTTTCTCCTTGAGTGAGATTTGCAGTCTTTGGTCACTTAGCCTACACTCTGTCTGCAGTCCTCTTTGCCCTTCACCGATCTTCATGATTTAGCGTTTGGTGGGGTTAAATCTAGGAGCCAGTTGCTGGACCTCGCATCCAGCCTGTCCAGGTCTCTTTGTAGACTTGTCTGGTCCGCATCTGATTTAATTCTCCTCATTAACTTCACATCATCTGCAAACAGGGACACTTCTGAGTCCATCCCTTCCGTCATGTCATTCACATATACCAAGAATAGCACTAGTCCCAGGACTGACCTGCTGTGGGAACACGCTCGTCACGGGCGCCCACTGTGATACCTCGTCACGTACCATGACTCGTTGTTGCCTCCCTGTCAGGTATTCTCTGATCCATTGCAGTGTCATTCCTGTTTTACGTGCCTGATCCTCTAGCTTCTGCACAAATCTTTTGTGAGGAACCATGTCGAAGGCCTTCTTGCAGTCCAAGAAAATGCAATCAACCCACCCCTCCCTCTCGTGTCTTACTTCAGTTACCTTGTGTGTGTGTAGTGGTCGAGGGAGGACGCGTGTTGTCTACTCCACAAACGGTTGGTCAGGAAAAGCCTGATAACTGACACACCAGTAAACGTGAACCAGCACATTCATGGAACTAAATATTAGCGAAAACATGGATATTATATGTGTTAGGTATCACCATTTACCTATTGCTTTCACGGCGAATATCTAATATATATATTTTTTATTGGTGCTGTATAACAATATCTGGTGCTATAAAACGATGTCACTGTGTACATATGGCATAGTGGATTGTGTTAACTATTTTAATTAGATCGGCTGGCCACCGACGCTCACTCACCACACCACCCATCTCTCCCATAAATTCCTTATCATAATCTCTTTTAGTGCATTAATGAATTTGCATCGCGAAATTGCAAGATTACTTCCACTATCTGGTTATTTTCTCTTGTAGATGCATAACAAGGGGCCAGGCTCATCTTAAATGCCTGGAGTCAACATGTTCCTATTCCTATTACTTTCGTGTTGCAATCAACACATCATCAGAAGCTTGCAAAATTGCAGAAAAGAGGAGGATTTCCACGCGAATACGTTCCCAGAGGACCGCGTTCACTGGAGTGAGAGAGGGAGAGAGGAGAAGGTACCAGAGGTGCCCACAGACACAACAGCCAGAGGGATGAATATTGTAGCATATTCATCCCTCTGGCTGTTGTGTCTGTGGGCACTTCTGGCACCTTCTCTCTCCCTCTCTTACTCCAGTGAATGCGGTCCTCTGGGAACGTATTCGCGTGGAAACCCTAATCTTTTCTGCAATTTTGCAAGCTTCTGATGATGTGTTGATTGCAACACGAAAGGTGTTGAAGATATTGGCCTTACCAGCTATGTGTAATTTATATATATAAATATAGGAAACACTTAGCTGATAAATGACAGCAAATCGTCTACACAGCCGCCCCTGCAGACGAGGTCTAGAAGCTGTCGAAACCATCTCAACATGGGCTGTCAAAAAAATATAATTTGTAAGTTATAAATTACCCCTAGGGGGTGTTATGTCAGCATATTTCATACACTGGTGGCTGACGATGTACGTACTTGTTTGGACTCAAAAGTCCACACCTTACTGCCGACTATAGGTTGATTACAAACTCCTTGCGACTCAAGAACTGCGCAGTCCCCCGATCTACAAGAAATTCGTAACATACCTTGCTCTTGTAGCGTGAGCTATGGTGTTCTCAACACCTTCGACAGGTATCGGTGACTTGATAGAAGCTGAAGTGTCCTTGGATGTCCACGTCTTCCATTGTCTAGGAAACGCACACTGGTACACTATGTTCCACAAGATTTGTCTTTATTGTTCACAATGTATCACAAGAGAAGCTGATCACACTTCTCTTAAGTGTTTATTGTGTTTTGTGAGACACTTTATTCACACTAACGCACAGATCAGTGTTCTTTGCTGGTTATCCTGGCGTCAGTGTGACTCTCACTAGAGTCAAAGTTAGTCTGGCGACGCCACACCGCCCCAAGCCGTCACTGCCCTAGCACAAAAAAAAAAAAACGCTGACCTAGTACCTTGCATCCTTGTCACCTCCTCGATGAAGCAAAGCAGAATGTTTGTTTCTTGCTGTCTTAAGCATAGACAACAATGTACACTATCTTTACTATGGTAATAAAGTGGGAGCAGGATTTTCCTTAATTGTCCTGCTAAAGTAAGAGATGTACTGTCTCTTATAAAAATACACTTTGCAACACCGCTGCAAGGAGCAGAGGTCACTTGACTACGTGGCATAGCATCTGTGATCAATTACTCACTCTAGCAGTAAACAAGACGCTCGCCCCTTCTGAGAGGGCTTGGCCCCTCAGGGCTGAAAGGGCTGAAGGGGGCTGATACCCCCCTCCTGGAGAAAATTTCTCCACAAAAGGCCTAGAGCTATCATTCTACTCCTCCCGTGGTTGCTTTGCATCTTGCATCGCTTGGTTTTGCGATATTTGCTTAATATATACATACACACACACACACACACACACACACACACACACACACACACACACACACACATACACACACACACACACACACACACACACACACACACACACACACACACACACACACACACACACACACACACACACACACATATATATATATATATATATATATATATATATATATATATATATATATATATATATATATATATATATATATATATATATATATATATATATATATATATATATATATATATATATATATATATATGTAGTAGGTTGGTAGACAGCAACCATCCAGGGAGGTACTACCGTCCTACCAAGTGAGTGTGAAACGAAAGCCTGTAATTGTTTTACATAATGGTAGGATTGCTGGTGTCTCTTGTCTGCCTTATAAATATGCAAGATTACAGATACGTCTTACTACTTCTACTTACACTTAGGTCACACTACACATACATGTACACGTTTATTTATACACACTCATCTGAGTTTTCTTTGATTTTATCTTAATAGTTCTTGGTCTTGTTACTTTTCCTTTTATATCCATGGGGAAGTGGAATAAGAATCTTTCCTCCGTAAGCCATGCGTGTTGTAAAAGTCAACTATAATGCCGGGAACAATGGGCTAGTAACCCCTTTACCTGTAATAATTACTAAAAAGATTAATAAGAAGAAAATTGTCAAAGTGGGAAGTCTGAATGTGCGTGGATGTTGTGCGAATGATAAGAAAGAGATGATTATGGATGTTATGAGTGAGAAGAAGCTGGATGTCCTGGCTTTAAGTGAAACAAAGCTGAAAGGGAGGACAGTTTCATTGGAGAGGAATAAACGGGATTAGGTAAGGGGTTTCAAATAGAGTTAAGGCTAAAGAAGGAGTAGCAATAATAAGAACATAAGAACATAAGAAAGGAGGAACACTGCAGGAGGCCTGTTGGCCCATACTAGGCAGGTCCTTTACAATTCATCCCACTAACAAAACATTTGCCCAACCCAATTTTCAATGCCACCCAAGAAATAAGCTCTGATGTGAAAGTCCCACTCAAATTCAACCCCTCCCACTCATGTACTTATCCAACCTAAATTTGAAGCTACCCAAAGTCCTAGCCTCAATAACCCAACTAGGTAGACTGTTCCACTCATCAACTACCCTATTTCCAAACCAATACTTTCCTATGTCCTTTCTAAATCGAAACTTATCTAATTTAAATCCATTACTGCGGGTTCTCTCTTGGAGAGACATCCTCAAGACCTTATTAATATCTCCTTTATTAATACCTATCTTCTACTTATACTTATAATGTTGAAGTATGAGCTATGTCAGGAAAAGAGGAACTATAAATGTATTAATTCAAGGATTATGTGGAGTAAAATAAAGGTTGGAAGTAAAAAGTGAGTTATAGTAAGCGTATATGCACCTGGAGAAGAGAGAAGTGTAGAGGAGAGAGAGAGATTTTGGGAAATGTTGAGTAAATGCGTGGGGAGTTTTGAACAAAGTGTGAGAGTAATGGTGGTTGGGGATTTCAATGCTAAAGTGGGCAAAAATGTTGTGGAGGGAGTAGTAGGTAAATCTGGGGTGCCAGGGGTAAATGAAAATGGGGGAACCTTTAATTGAGCTATGTGTAGAAAGAGGTTTGGTAATAAGTAATACATATTTTATGAAAAAGAGGATAAATAAGTATACAAGGTTTGATATAGCATGTAATGAAAGTAGTTTGTTAGATTATGTATTGGTGGATAAAAGGTTGACGGGTAGGCTCCAGGATGTACACGTTTATAGAGGGGCAACTGATAAATCGGATCATTATTTAGTTGTAGCTACAGTTAGAGTAAGAGGTAGATAGGAAGAGAGGAAAGTGGCAACAACAAGTAAGAGGGAGGTGAGAGTGTATAAACTAAGGGAGGAGGAAGTTCGGGTGAGATATAAGCAACTATTGGCAGAAAGGTGGGCTGGTGCAAGTAAGAGTAGTGGGGGGGGGTTGAAGAGGGTTGGAATAGTTTTAAAAATGCAGTAGTAGAATGTGGGACAGAAGTTTGTGGTTATAGGAGGGTGGGTGCAGGAGGAAAAAGGAGTGATTGGTGGAATGATGAAGTAAAGGGTGTGAGAAGAGAGAAAAAGTTAGCTTATGAGAGGTTTTTACAAAGCAGAAGTGTTATACGAAGAATAGAGTATATGGAGAGTAAAAGAAAGGTGAAGAGAGTGGTGAGAGAGTGCAAAAGGAGAGCAGGTGATAGAGTGGGAGAGGCACTGTCAAGAAATTTTAATGAAAGCAAGAAAAAATTTTGGAGTGAGTTAAACAAGTTAAGAAAGCCTAGGGAAAGTATGGATTTGTCAGTTCCAAATAGAGTAGTGGAGTTAGTAGATGGGGAGATGGAGGTATTAGGTAGATGGCTAGAATATCTTGAGGAACTTTTAAATGTCGACGAAGAAAAGGAGGCGGTAATTTCAAGCACTGGCCAGGGAGGTATACCATCTTTTAGGAGTGAAGAAGAACAGAATGTAAGTGTGGGGGAGGTACGTGAGGCATTACATAGAATGAAAGGGGGTAAAGCAGCTGGAACTGATGGGATCATGACAGAAATGTTAAAAGCAGGGGGGGATATAGTGTTGGAGTGGTTGGTATTTTTGTTTAATAAATGTATGAAAGAGGGGAAGGTACCTTGGGATTGGCAGAGAGCATGTATAGTTCCTTTAAATAAAGGGAAGGGGGACAAAAGAGATTGTAAAAATTATAGAAGAATAAGATTACTGAGTATACCAGGAAAAGTGTACGGTAGGGTTATAATTGAAAGAATTAGAGGTAAGACAGAATTTAGGATTGCGGATGAGCAAGGAAGTTTCAGAGTGGGTAGGGGATGTGCAAATCAAGTGTTTCCATTGAAGCATGTATGTGAACAGTATTTAGATAAAGGTAGGGAAGTTTTTATTGCATTTATGGATTTAGAAAAGGCATATGATAGAGTGGATAGGGGAGCAATGTGGCAGATGTTGCAAGTATATTGAATAGGTGGTAAGTTACTAAATGCTGTAAAGAGCTTTTATGAGGCTAGTGAGGCTCAGGTTATGGTGTGTAGAAGAGAGGGAGAATACTTCCCAGTAAAAGTAGGTCTTAAACAGGGATGTGTAATGTCACCAAGGTTGTTTAATATATTTATAGATGGGGTTGTAAAAGAAGTAAATGCTAGGGTGTTCGGGAGAGGGGTGGGATTAAATTATAGGGAATCAAATACAAAATGGGAATTGACACAATTGCTTTTTGCTGATGATACTGTGCTTATGGGAGATTTTAAAGTAAAATTGGAAAGGTTAGTGGACGAGTTTGGGAGTGTGTGTAAAGGTAGAAAGTTGAAAGTGAACATAGAAAAGAGTAAGGTGATGAGCGTATGAAATGTTTTAGATAAAGAAAAATTGGATATCAAATTGGGGAGGAGGAGTATGGAAAAAGTGAATGTTTTCAGATGTTTGGCAGTTGACGTGTCGGCTGATGGATTTATGAAGGATGAGGTTAATCATAGAATTGAGGAGGGAAAAAAGGCGAGTGATACATTGAGGTATATGTGAAGACAGGAAACGTTATCCATAGAGGCAAAGAAGGGAATTTATGAAAGTATACTAGTACCAACACTCTTATATGGGTGTGAAACTTGGGTTGTAAATGCTGCAGGGAGGAGGTGGTTGGAGGCAGTGGAGATGTCCTGTGTAAGGGCAATGTGTGGTATAAATATTATGCAGAAAATTAGGAGTGTGGAAATTAGGAGGTGTAGGGTTAATAAAAATATAAGTCAGAGGGCTGAAGAGCAGTTGTTGAGGTGGTTTGGTCATTTAGAGAGAATGGATCAAAGTAGAATGACATGGAGAGCATATAAATCTGTAGGGGAAGGAAGGTGGGATAGGGGTTGTCCTCGAAAGGGTTGGAAGGAAGGGGTAAGGGAGGTTTTGTAGGCGAGGGGCTTGGACTTCAAGCAGGCGTGTGTAAGCGTGTTTGATAGGAGTGAATGAAGACGAATGGTATTTGGGACCTGACGAGCTGTTGAAATGTGAGCAGGGTAATATTTAGTGAAGGGATTCAGGGAAACCAGTTATTTTTATATAGCTGGACTTGAGTCCTGGAAATGGAAAGTACAATGCCTGCACTCTAAAGGAGGGGTTTGGGATATTAGTGGTTGTTGTGTATCTTTATACTTATATGCTTCTAAACTGTTGTATTCTGAGCACCTCTGCAAAAACAGTGATTATGTGTGAGTGAGGTGAAAGTGTTCAATGATGATGAAAGTATTTTTTTTTTTTTGAGATTTTTTCTTTTTAGGACTCCCTGCCTCGGTGGGAGACGGCCGACTTGTTAATATATAATTAATTAATTAATATATATATATATATATATATATATATATATATATATATATATATATATATATATATATATATATATATATATATATATATATATATATATATATATATATATATATATATATATATATATATATATATATATATATATATATATATATATATATATATATATATATATATATACAAGGAATTCGCAAGAGCAGGCGAAATATACACAAACACTGATCTCTGGCTGAAGGAGACTCGAACCTACGAACCTTGGAGCAAAGTATGCAGTGCTATACCAATCTCACCACACTGCTCTTGTGAATTCCTTGCATTGCTAAAATCTCTAGTAAGGCTGATGCATGCAGGGGATGAGAAAGTAGGTAAGTTTTGGGATTGACAGGCACCTGGTGAGTAGGTAGAAGGCATAGTGTGTGTGTCAATGTCTTTCATCCTGCTTTCCATTGTCCGGGGGTCTGAGACTTTTTATTCTAGGATCAGATCAATTACATTGGACCCAGGAGGAGCACCAAGGAGACTGCTATTGGCTGGATCAATGGCTCGTGCTCCTGGTAAAATGGTGCTAATATTCTGGATCATCTGATGATTGGTAGAAACTATTTCACATGTGGTGGTGTTTAATGAAAGGCCCAGGCTTTCTCCCATGTCTTTAATTTTACTGATGTCCTCTAGGAGAGATTCTGCTGTACCAGCTAGGGTTCTATCATCCAGGAACCAGATATTGAGTTCGCTGGAGAGTGCTTCTGTGACTTCCTTGATGACCAAACAGAATTGAAAAAGGGCGAGAGAGTCCCCCTGTTGAACGCCCTCACATGAGTCAATTTCATGGTCCCCAAACAATAGTTTGGAAGTCACACTATAACACGTTTCTATGAAGGGATAAAGGGAAGGGAAGTTTCTATAAACTGCTTGGAGAGCAGCATCCCTTCTGACTGAGTTAAAAGCGTTGGCAAAGTTCAATTTGACCAAGGCTTTTTCATCAGACATGTTGTTGATATACACTAGTGCTGCATGGGCAGCTGCTTCACAGCCCTGTTGAACGCCAAAAACCGAGCTGAGTTGGTTTCAGCATTGCAGCAGCCTCTTGATTCACCCTTCTTACTGCAGCCTTGGCGACTAGGCGCCGAAGGGTGTTACCCATTGCAATGGGCCTAATTCTGCCATCCTTTTTCCGACCTGTGCCAGCCAGGCACAGGTTGGAAAATTTGGTGAGTTCAGACAGCAGCCTCTCTGGAACATCACCAAGTGCTGGATTGAGTATCTGTTATAAGTGTTGAGGCCTTAAACCGGTGAAACCTCCTGCTGAGCCCTGTGGAAATGACATAGCAGCTTTATACACATCGGCATCCTGTAAAGTTAGATGTTCTTCGCCTGCTGCAATATCAGGGAGGTCAATGTTGGTACTGGGAGCCCTGGGTGAATGTTTGTCCTTCAAAGCTTGCGCCGTGCTTACATCCTTGGGAGTGATGGTATCCTCACTGGTTATATGCCTCAGTGCTCCAATAGTATTACCCTCTACTATTTTTTTGCTAATTTGGGCTCTGATTTTTGAGAAGTCGGGTGTCCTGTTGTTGACATTTGCCTGGTGGGTGTTTGGCGCCCTAGGGATGAAACGGACGAGGTTGTTATCCCTTGGGAATGCATTTATTGCCCTAATAACATGCGTTGCTAGTGACTTGTCCCTCCTTGGTGGGACAGCCAAACAGGCATTGCCAAAAAGCAGCAGGTTGTGCCAGGATCTGTTGTTTGAAGGAGCATCGTTGACTTTCTTCAGAAGGTTAGTGAATTTGCTAGCAGCTTGAGGGCGAGCTGCTTTGGGGATGTGTGTCAGAGTCCTGGTGGATGTTAATTTGATTGCAGATTTGAGGTCCTCTGTAGAGGTGAAGTCACAGTAGCTGTCAGCCCTGTCTGCTGGTGGAGGCTGTTGGTTGTTCTCATTTGGAGCTCTCCTGGATCCTAGACATCCATTATGTGCACGGATGTTGCCAGTTGAGGGATTTAGCGCACATTCCCTGTAGCACACCCGGCAGATGCCTCGTCAACGACAGATTTGGCTCTGTCGTGAAGATTCCTGGGAACCCGCGACTACTTGAGACATTGCTGATATCGTGAGGGTGGGAGGGCGCCAGATGTGGGGTGACGGGCGAAGGACAGCATGGATGCATGGGGAATGAGGGTGGGGAGTAGCGAGCGGCGGAACTTGTAATTGGTGGGGCACTAAACGGCAATACCCTTGGTCAGGAAGTCAGTGTTCCTAGGCTGGGATGAGGGGAGGGGATCAGGGAGGGGGGGAGGGAGTGGCCCTGTGTGTTCGCTCAAGATGCACATCACTGACTAACTTTTGCTAATTGTTATACACTTACTGTTCCATATAGAAAAAAACCCTCGCCATTTGGCACACTAATCACCATGCTCACACTATTAACCGAGGAGTTCTGTTCACCACCCAATGACCGTGTCGTGGGCGGTCACTTCCTCCCCCAACCCACGACCCCGGTCGGTCACAGATGTAAACAAAACCTCCTCCACACCTCCACTGCCAGGATCCCCTCACCACCGCTACTTCCCAAATCCCAAAATGCACACTGCACTTTCACTGATACAGAAGCAACGGTCTGTTGCAGAGGATTGTCACAACTCTGTGATCTCCGGTGGATACTCACGATGATGTCTGCCGAAACTGGCCCGCGTAAACCATGTTGGTTCTTGGTTTACGCACAGTATGTATGGAGCCCCGTAAGAAAACACCATAAGTGTCCGGGGCCCAAGACTGTTCAACAGCCTCCCATCAAGCATTAGGGGAATTGCCAGTAAACCCCTGGCTGCCTTCAAGAGAGAGCTGGACAGATACCTAAAGTCAGTGCCGGAGCAGCCGGGCTGTGGCTCGTACGTTGGACTCCGTGCGGCCAGTAGTAACAGCCTAATTGATCAGGCCCTGATCCATCGGGAAGCCTGGTCATGGACCGGGCCGCGGGGGCGTTGATCCTCGGAATAACCTCCAGGTAACCAGGTAGCACACACACACACACACACACACACACACACACACACACACACATATATATATATATATATATATATATATATATATATATATATATATATATATATATATATATATATATATATATATATATATATATATATATATATATATATATATATACATATAATTTTTCCTCACCATTGCTTAAATACCACTCGTTCGTGGTTACAGTTCTATAAATACTGCTCGTTGAGGCTAGTTCACCAATTACGTGGAGCAGAATGAAATTAGCTATGAGGCACTCACACCATCGTACATCCTCGGATCATGATACAACACCTACCTCTGCTGGGTGTGTGATTCTTCTAGGATTTTATGGTCCTGTAGGTTAGACCATCGTGAATTTTCGCTCACAGTGAGGCGGGCAAAAACAACACGACTTCGTTTCTCCGGCTAGTCGTCGCAGTGTTGTTATTAAATACCATTCGTATATATATATATACATATATATATATATATATATATATATATATATATATATATATATATATATATATATATATATATATATATATATAATATGGTACAAAAGATTTAAGAGATACATTGTTGATATAAAGGTGGCATATAAGGTACATATTGTTACGTGTGTATCACCGATTATAGGGCGAAAATCTCATCCAGCTCCTCAGAGCTGGGGCGTGTGCCCAAAATACAGCAGGCATTACCCCTTTGAACAGCCGCACTGAGCCGCTGGAACAGAAAACTAGCTGCCCTGGGATCCCTAGTTACCCTGATGAGTCTTTTTCCCAGCTCCTTAAGGAATTTAGATGCATTCTTTCCCCGTGAGCCAAGGGTCTCTGAGCCTATGGGAACAAACATGTAATGATGGGCAAGTTCTTCATATTTTCTAGACTTTTGGGACTCCCTGAAGCTCGCACCTACCCCTCCTTCCTCCCTGGTGTAGTGGAGATAGGTATTAGCCAAGGTAGATGCACATGTATAGTCCCGCACCACCTGTTTCCCATCTGTCCAGGCTTGAAGGGTGATACCATCTAGACGCTTCTGGCTGCCATCAGATCTGCATAGCTGGGGTGGCTCCATTACTGCTGGGCATCCGGCTGTTGTGAGGCTCCTCTTGATAATGTTATTAACCTCCTCATGTCTTGCAATCTTTCCCTCGGATTTACGGCACACAAGACCATGGTACCCGAATCGGTCTGCTGCTTCACTGCCACAAATGCACCTGTGTTCGACGAGAATAGAGCGGCAAGTCGAAGGGCAACACCGATGCGGATGGTCTGTGGGTCGAGGCGTGTGCCAAGGCAGGAGTTGGGAACAGCCAACAGAAAATCAACTGCATGAGGGGCTCTCACTGCCAGGAGGCGGGCTCTATCCTTCCCTGACACTCTGAAGCATTGTTGAGGCTATATTTTCCACTATTGGACCATCCCAGTGCGATTGTTTGTAGTTGTTGGGGGGAGCAGGTCTGGTTTCAGAGCCCGTTAGATTATCCCAGATCATGGCTCCGTCAATGAACTTTTGGTCCTGGACTCCAATCTTGTCCCTAAGATGTTCAGGGAGAATTGCTGCTACAAGCCCTCTGGATTCAATACATGAAGACAGAAAAGCAGGTAGCGCAATCTGTGATGACTTGCGGACACCAATGCCTCCTAGTCTGACTGGAAGTGTAGCTTGGTTCCACTGCCCGTCTTCTAGAGTAAGGTTAAGTATTTTCGCAAAAATCTGCCTCAGGATACTGTCATATTCGTGCAGTATAGGGTTATCATATGAAGGTGCACATCTTGGGAAATATGTCAACCTAGGCAGACTCAAGCACTTTGCGAGAAGGTACAAGGCATCGTGGGTGTCCAGATTGCCTATTCGTTGTTCCATTCTCCTTAACTCTTCCAATTTATTCCTGAGAATTGTGTCAATGGCATTGCTTCCCAGAGGTGCTTCTAGCAAGACACTGTTTGTGGGGGCAATGACTGCTGCTCCTGGTAGTTTTGATCTCACTGCATTTATCACTTGTTGATTGACTGAGATGATTTCACATTTGGATGGAATCAGGATGAGACCCGTTTCCTGTCCCCGTGTCATTACCTGTGTAAGATCATGTAGGAGGGACTCCTTTGTGCCTACTAGTGTGCCATCATCTAGGAACCAGATGTTTAGCTCGCTGGTCAGTCTCACTGTGATTTCCCTAACTGCTATAAAGAAGAGAAATGGTGCAAGAGGATCTCCTTGTTGGACACCCTCCGATGATGTGATTTCATGCTCTCCAAAGAGAAGCATTGATTCCTTGCTATACCCAGCTGCAACAAAAGGGAAAAGACCAGGGAAATGTTTTTGTACTGCTGCTAATACCACGTCTCTTTTCAGGAGTTTGAATGCATTCTTGAAATCTAATTTTACCACTGCATTGTCCTCAGGCAGGTTGTTGATATACGCCCTTGTTGCATGAACCGCTGCTTCACTTCCTTGAGAGACCACAAAGCCAAGCTGGTTTGGTTGAAGCATCATGGCTGCCTCTGCACGAATACTTCGGACAACAGCTTTGGATACGAGGCGGCGTAACGTGTTGCCTACTGCAATTGGCCGAATTCCTCCATCCTTTTTTTTAAGTGCACAAAGTGTTGCAACAAAAAAGAAAGGTCTAATTTCATCAGGAATCAGATATATATATATATATATATATATATATATATATATATATATATATATATATATATATATATATATATATATATATATATATATATATATATATATATATATATATATATATATATATATATATATATGTCGTGCCTAATATGTAAAACTGGTCAATTAGCAAGAACTCATTTAAAATTAAGTCCTTTCTAAAATTTTCTCTTATACGTTTAAAGATATATTTTTTTCATTAATGTTGATGTAAAAATTTATAATTTTGCACCAAAAGGAACTTAGAAAACTTACCTAACCTTATTATAACAAGAACAATTTATTTTAGCCTAACCCAACTAAATATATTTTAAGTATGTTTACAATAATTTAGTACTAAACAAACACAATCAAATATATATTTTTCGTTAGGTTCAGAATGATTTTGGCGAAATTATTGCATACAAAAATTTTCACTTGTCCTATATGGCAAGATGAGCGTTGCTATTTAAGCCAAGATCGCAAGTTCTGCCTATTCGGCACGACATATATATATATATATATATATATATATATATATATATATATATATATATATATATATATATATATATATATATATATATATACATATATATATATATATATATATATATATATATATATATATATATATATATATATATATACATATATATATATACATATATATATATATATATATATATATATATATATATATATATATATATATATATATATATATATATATATATATATATATATATATTATATATATATATATATATATATATATATATATATATATATATATATATATATATATATATATATATATATATATATATATATATATGTCGTGCCGAATAGGCAGAACTTGCGATCTTGGCTTAAATAGCAACTCTCATCTTGCCATATAGGACAAGTGAAAATTTGTGTATGCAATAATTTCGCAAAAATCATTCTGAACCTAACGAAAAAAAAAAAAATTTCACTGTGTTTGTTCAGTATTAAATTATTGTAAACAAATCTAAAATATATTTAGTTGGGTTAGGCTAAAATAAATTGCGCTTATTATAATAAGGTTAGGTAAGTTTTCTAAGTTCCTTTTGGTGCAAAATTATAAATTTTTACATCAACATTAATGAAAAAAATATATCTTTAAGCGTATAAGAGTAAATTTTAGAAAGGACTTAATTTTAAATGAGTTCTTGCTAATTGACCAGTTTTACATATTCGGCACGACATATATATATATATATATATATATATATATATATATATATATATATATATATATATATATATATATATATATATATATATATATATATATATACATATATATATATATATATATATATATATATATATATATATATATATATATATATATATATATATATATATATATACATATATATATATATATATATATATATATATATATATATATATATATATATATATATATATATATATATATATACATATATATATACATATATATATATATATATATATATATATATATATATATATATATATATATATATATATATATATATATATATATATACTATATATATATTATATATAATTATATACATAATTGAAAGAATTAGAGGTAAGACAGAATGTAGGATTGCGGATGAGCAGGGAGGCTTCAGAGTGGGTAGGGGATGTGTAGATCAAGTGTTTACATTGAAGTATATATGTGAACAGTATTTAGATAAAGGTAGGGAAGTTTTTATTGCATTTATGGATTTAGAAAAGGCATATGATAGAGTGGATAAGGGAGCAATGTGACAGATGCTGCAAGTATATGGAATAGGTGGTAAGTTACTAAATGCTGTGAAGAGCTTTTATGAGGATAGTGAGGCTCAGGTTATGGTGTGTAGAAGAGAGGGAGAATACTTCCCGGTAAAAGTAGGTCTTAGACAGGGATGTGTAATGTCACCATGGTTGTTTAATATATTTATAGATGGGGTTGTAAAAGAAGTAAATGCTAGGGTGTTCGGGAGAGGGGTGGGATTAAATTATGGGGAATCAAATTCAAAATGGGAATTGACACAGTTACTTTTTGCTGATGATACTGTGCTTATGGGAGATTCTAAAAAAAAATTGCAAAGGTTAGTGGATGAGTTTGAGAATGTGTGTAAAGGTAGAAAGTTGAAAGTGAACATAGAAAAGAGTAAGGTGATGAGGGTATCAAATGATTTAGATAAAGAAAAATTGGATATCAAATTGGGGAGGAGGAGTATGGAAGAAGTGAATGTTTTCAGATACTTGGGAGTTGACGTGTCGGCGGATGGACTTATGAAGGATGAAGTTAATCATAGAATTGATGAGTGAAAAAAGGTGAGTGGTGCGTTGAGGTATATGTGGAGTCAAAAAACGTTATCTATGGAGGCAAAGAAGGGAATGTATGAAATTATACTAGTACCAACACTCATATATGGATGTGAAGCTTGGGTAGTAAATGCAGCAGCGAGGAGACGGTTGGAGGCAGTGGAGATGTCCTGTCTAAGGGCAATGTGTGGTGTAAATTCGGAGTGTGAATATTAGGAGAAGGTGTGGAGTTAGTAAAAGCATTAGTCAGAGGGCACAAGAGGGGTTGTTGAGGTGGTTTGGTCATTTAGAGAGAATGGATCACAGTAGAATGACATGGAAAGCATATAAATCTATAGGGGAAGGAAGGAGGGGTAGGGGTCGTTCTCGAAAGAGTTGGAAAGAGGGGGTAAAGGAGGTTTTGTGGGCGAGGGGCTTGGACTTCCAGCAAGCGTGCATGAGCGTGTTAGATAGGAGTGAATGGAGGCGAATGATACTTGGGACCTGACGATCTGTTGGAGTGTGAGCAGGGTAATATTTAGTGAAGGGATTCAGGGAAACCGGTTATGTTCATATAGTAGGACTTGAGTCCTGGAAATGGGAAGTACAAAGCCTGCACTTTAAAGGAGGGGTTTGGGATATTGGCAGTTTGGAGGGATATGTTGTGTATCTTTATACATATATGCTTCTAAGCTGTTGTATTCTGAGCACCTCTGCAAAAGCAGTGATAATGTGTGAGTGTGGTGAAAGTGTTGAATGATGATGAAAGTATTTTCTTTTTGGGGATTTTCTTTCTTTTTTGGGTCACGCTGCCTCGGTGGGAGACGGCCTACTTGTTGAAAATATATATATATATATATATATATATATATATATATATATATATATATATATATATATATATATATATATATATATATATATATATATATATGTATATATATATATATATACATTTATATATATATATCTTTATATATATATATATATATATATATATATATATATATATATATATATATATATATATGTATATATATATATATATATATATATATATATATATATATATATATATATATATATATATATATATATACATATATGCATATATATATATACATATGGTTGTTTTGCATACATATATGTATATATATATATATATATATATATATATATATATATATATATATATATATATATATATATATGTATGTATAAATATATATATATATATATATATATATTTATATATATATATATATATATATATATATATATATATATATATATATATATATATATATATATAAGAAAAAAGGAACACTGCAACAGGACTACTGGCCTATGCGAGGCAGGCCCAGTTTCCCTACTGGCTTCAGATCACTGACCTAGTGACCTCAAGCTCACTGACTGTCTGACCTTACTGACCTAGTGAGGTGAGACGCGTCACTAGTCAGGTCCAACTCACACCCACCCACACCCACTCATGTATTTATCCAACCTATTTTTAAAGCTACACAACGACTTAGCTTCCATGACGGCACTCGGGAGTTTGTTCCACTCATCCACAACTCTATTACCAAACCAGTGCTTTCCTATTTCCTTCCTGAATCTGATTTTTTTCAATTTAATACCATTGCTGCGAATTCTGTCTGTGTTATATATTTTTAGCACGCTATTTACATCCCCTTTATTAATTCCTGTTTTCCATTTATACACCTCAATCATATTCCCCCTAATTCTACGCCTTTCTAGAGAGTGCAGATTTAAGGCCCTTAGTCTATCCTCAGAGGGAGGATTTCTGATATATGGGATCAACTTTGTCATCCTCCTTTGTACGTTTTCCAGTGCATTTATATCCATATATATATATATATATATATATATATATATATATATATATATATATATATATATATATATATATATATATATATATATATATATATATATATATATATATATACATATATGTGTGTGTGTGTACTCACCTAGTTGTACTCACCTAATTGAGGTTGCAGGGGTCGAGTCCAGGCTCCTGGCACTGAACCGTGAGCTTTATCATATCTCTGCTTAAAGCTATGTATGGATCCTGCCTCCACTACATCGCTTCCCAAACTATTCCACTTCCTGACTTCTCTGTGGTTGAAGAAGTACTTCCTAACATCCCTGTAATTCATCTGTATCTTCAGCTTCCAACTGTGTCCCCTTGTTGTTGTATCCCATCTCTGGAACATCCTATCTTTGTCCACCTTTTCAATTCCACTCAGTATTTTGTATGTCGTTATCATGTCCCCCCCTATCTCTCCTGTCCTCCAGTGTCGTCAGGTTGATTTCCCTTAACCTCTCCTCGTAGGACATACCTCTTAGCTCTGGGACTAGTCTTGTTGCAACCCTTTCCACTTTCTCTAGTTTCTTTACGTGCTTGGCTAGGTGTGGGTTCCAGACTGCCGCATACTCCAATATGGGCATAACGTACACGGTGTACAGTGTCCAGAACGATTCCTTATTAAGATGTCGGAAAGCTGTTCTGAGGTTTCCTAGGCGCCCATATGCTGCAGCAGTTATTTGGTTGATGTGAGCTTCAGGAGATGTGCCTGGTGTTATACTCACCCCAAGATCTTTTTCCTTGAGTGAGGTTTGTAGTCTCTGGCCCCCTAGACTGTATTCCGTCTGCAGTCCTCTTTGCCCTTCCCCAATCTTCATGACTTGGCACTTGGTGGGGTTGAACTCCAGGAGCCAATTGCTGGACCAGGTCTGCAGCCTGTCCAGATCCCTTTGTAGTTCTGCCTGGTCTTCGATCGAATTAATTCTTCTCATCTGCAAACAGGGACACTTTGGAGTCTATTCCTTCCGTCATGTCGTTCACAAATACCAGAAACAGCACTAGTCCTAGGACTGACCACTGTGGGACCCCGCTTGTCACAGGTGCCCACACTGACACCTCGCCACGTACCATGACTCGCTGCTGTCTTCCTGACAAGTATTCCCTGACCCATTGTAGGGCCTTCCCTGTTATCCCTGCTTGGTCATCCAGTTTTTGCACTAATCTCCTGTGTGGACCTGTGTCAAACGCCTTCTTGAAGTCCAAGAAAATGCAATCCACCCTCCCCTCTCTCTCTCTCTCTCTCTCTCTTGTGTGTGTGTGTGTGTGTGTGTGTGTGTGTGTAATCACCTAATTGCGGTTGCAGGGATCGAGACTCAGCTCCTGGTCCCGCCTCTTCACTGATCGCTACTAGGTCCTCTCCCTCTCTGCTTCCTGAGTTTTGTCATACCTCTTCTTAAAACTATGTATGGTTCCTACCTCCACTACTTCACTTGCTAGGCCATTCCACTTCCTGACGACTCTGTGACTGAAGAAAGTCCCTGTGACTCGTCTGAGTCTTCAGCTTTCAGTTGTGACCCCTTGTTTCTGTGTCCCCTCTCTGGAACATCCTATCTCTGTCCACCTTGTCTATTCCCAGCAGTATCTTGTATGTCGTTATCATGTCTCCCTTGACCCTTCTGTCCTCCAGTGTCGTCAGTCCGATTTCCCTCAACCTTTCCTCGTACGACATTCCCCTGAGCTCTGGGACTAACTTCTTGACGTGGTTGACCAGGTGTGGGTTCCAGACTGGTGCTGCATACTCCAGTATGGGCCTAACATACACAGTGTACTGTGTCTTGAACGATTCCTTATTAAGGTATCGGAACGCTATTCTCAGGCTTGCCAGGCGCCCGTATGCTGCAGCAATTATTTGGTTGATGTGTGCCTCCGGTGACGTGCTCAGTGTTATGGTCACCCCAAGGTCTTTCTCCCTGAGCGAGGTCTGTAGTGTTTGTCCACCTAGCCTATACTCTGTCTGCGGTCTTCTTTGCCCCTCCCCAATCTTCATGACTGCATTTGGCAGGGGTGAACTCGAGAAGCCAGTTTCTGGACCACATGTCCAGCCTGTCCGGGTCTCTTTGCAGTCCTGCCTCATCCTCATCCGATTTAATTCTTCTCATCAACTTCACACCATCTGCGAATAGGGACACTTCAGAGTCTATTCCTTCCATCATGTCGTTCGCATATATCAAAAATAGCACTGGTCCTAGAACTGACCCCTGTGGGACCCCGCTCGTCACAGGCGCCCACTGTGATACCTCTTCACGTACAATGACTCGTTGCTGCCTCCCTGTCAGGTATTCCCTGATCCATTGCAGTGCCCTTCCTGTTATATGCGCCTGATCCTCCAGCTTCTGCACTAATCTTTTGTGAGGAACTGTGTCAAAGGCCTTCCTGCAGTCTAGGAAAACGCAATCAACCCACCCCTCTCTCTCGTGTCTTACTTCTGTTACCTTGTCATAAAACTCCAGGAGGTTTGTGACACAGGATTTGCCTTCCATGAACCCATGCTGGTTTTCATTTATAATCTTGTTCCGTTCCAGGTGTGTGTATGTGTGTGTGCGTGTGTGTGTGTGTGTGTGTGTGTGTGTGTGTCGTGCCAAATAGGTAAAATGTGCGAATAAGGCAAGCGAAAGTTTGTATAAGCATTACTTTCGCAAAAATCATTCTGAACCTAACGAAAAAAAATATTTCATTGTGTTTGTTTATTATTAAATTATTGTAAACTTATCTAAAATTGATTTAGTTGGTTTATGGTAAATTTATTGTTTTTGTCATAACAAGGTTAGGTAACTTTTGTAATGTTCTTTTGGAACAAAATTGTTAATTTTTACATTAACATAAATGAAAAAACATATCTTATATATATATATATATATATATATATATATATATATATATATATATATATATATATATATATATATATATATATATATATATATATATATATATATATATATATATATATATATAATAAATGCAGAATTTACTAACAAATCTACAATTACTAAAAACCTGTACTTTCTCTTATGACAGATATATTAGACTCCTGGCAAGCAGAAGGCGTCAATATTATCAGCTCGGCGTCTCTAGCGACGGCTTATGCTACTCTTCCCAGAGCCTCTCACCTCTACAGTAAAGCTGCAGACTATGAGGTAAGAGTGTGTGTGTGAGAGAGAGAGAGAGAGAGAGAGAGAGTTCTTTGATGTTGGGGACATGGGAGAGTTGAAGCTCAGGGGTTTAGACGCGCTGGCCTCAATACATGATGACAAGAGAACATTTACATATGCCCGCACTACACACCACCCGCTTCCTGCCTTTATTAACAAGATAATATTGTTACCTGGGCTAAATTATTGCATATGGAACTGAAATAATGACAAATTTCCAGTAGTTAAGTCATGACGAATACAGGAAAATGTGAATGTCATATGTGAGTTGGAAAGTGTCTGTTGATATAGGATGTCCCTTACTAACTCTCATTTCGTAGCTACCACTCGTTTCCTGTGGATGTTGGTTTGAATAAATCCTTATTCTTTGGCGAGTGTTTATCTGATAAATGAATATTATGTTTTGAAACTAATATATAAAGAGTAGACTATCGCCTTACTGAATCTTTAGTTAACACTCATTGAAGAAATATGTATGAATAAATAAGCCTAAAAAAATCCCCGTCTCATTAACAACAAATTTTGGATAAGTACCCATAAACTTTAACAATACTGATAAAGACTGATAAGCAATCTTACTGCAGAATATTGTTATGTTAACAAATAATATAACAAGTGAAGAGAACAGTTACTAGACAGGCACGTTATGTCACGTTGCAACACTTCTTTTCTTCACCAAGACATTTCTGTACGATTTTAAAACTAAGCAGTAGATATTTTACCGTTGTGAAGTTAGTGGAGCTATATTATGACACTGACATTAAGACGAAATTATCTGGACCTTCTACTCTCAGCTTTCTGAGTTCTGTCAACATTTTCGGAGCCGGAATTCACTAGAAGAAAATTAAAAAATACATTTTAGACTATATAAATCATTGATTTAACTTAAACACCTATGTAGAAGATCTTGAGATTATGTTTGGAAATTTTTCCCTAATAAGTAATCACTATCTGTCACCTTGTGCCCCTTATTAAGGAGCATTAAACAGGTGCGTGTTTAATGACACGATAGCAAACATACCATACCACGGGCGGGGATAGTTTTGTGATTCGCTGATTGCTAGTTCTATCCCCGCCCGTGGTATGGTTTATTTTACAATTGTTGTTTATGCTGTCTGTGCAGTACATACTCCAATGTGATAGTATTGTTACACACGTTACTCATGTTCACCTGGCAGCAAATGAAAAACCTGGATGTCTAAATGCTCTCATGCTGCCCGCATGTAATTAACAGTATATAGGAACATGCTTGTTCATAGTCAGTTTAGTGTTGCACTTTGGGACACATGACCTCAGGACTCTAGCCGAAATAAACCACACTCTTTTTTTTAGTTATCCTAGGTAAATAACATCCCTGAGTATCATCCTTAAGCTAGACACTACAGTGAAACGGGTCAAATATAGAATATAGATAATAAAATAATTTATATTTGAGGCTCAGATTATGAATATGATAAGACTGCAAGTCTAACTTTGTTTACAAAAGAATTTTCCGTCATATTCTTTTACAGATGGAATTATAGGAAGCATTTAGACATTAATAAGGCCGTCCTTGCATGTGCCGTTGCACCTTCTGCACTGTTCCTTCTGTTCATTATACATAATTCTCATATTTTTCATGAAAATTGGTTAATTTTATCCCACAGTTCCACTTGTTACTGGTTTCCTAATGCTCAGGGCAATTTTTAGCCTTCATGGCTTTCCAGAATTCAGTTTTGGGAGACGCCCCTGTCAGGATGATAAATTTCTTTAGTTGCCCTTTGTCTTATGAAGTTCTTTTTATCTTTCTCTCGGAAAAAAATATATATATATAGCATTCCTATATTTAAATGACATCTCTCCTTGGAATCATTGTTTTGTAAGAACAATTTTGAGTGACAACTCATTTTAAAAGTGATTTTATGTGGATTTCAAAAGCATATATAGTTCAACTAAAATTGGTCAACGTTAATACAAAAAGTTACCCAGTTGAAAGTGATCCTATTATTCACCAGCATCACAGACACAGTGGGGGAATTTTTGTTCCCCCACACCAATCAGTCGACAAGGCGAGTGTGGGGGAGTGTGTGTCCCCCCACACCTGTCTTCTGACAAGGTGGATGTGAAGGCATGAGTTTCCCACAACCGCTCCCTGAAAAGGTGCATGTTGGGTATGAGGCAATGAGTTCGTTACCTCTACCTCCTGACAAGGTGTGTGTGAGTTCGTGAACCTCTAATACATACCTCCTTAAAAGGAGAGTGCAGGGGCTTAGTTCTCCCCTTCCCACCTGCTGATAAGGCAGGCGCAGTGGCAGGAGTCCCCTCCACCCACCTGCTGACAGGGCAGGCACAGTTGCAGGTGTCTGTCACACCTGCGTTCTGACAAACCAGGTACAGTGATATTAATCTTCAACTCTCACTTGTTATAGTATGAGTGTGGGCGATGTGACCCCCCCGCCCAACACCCTCAGACAATGTAGATGCAGCTTATCCCCCTCACACCATTTCTGAGAAGTACCTGACCACTGCATCATAAAATGGTGGGTATGATGGAGAAGAATAGTTCAGCATTAAAGCCAATGCGAGAACTATAAATGAAAGAAATTTTTCACTGATTGTTTTACGTAATAAATACTTACAGTGCTCGTCAGGGCATTATGCCGCCCCTCCCCCCCCCACAAATACCAAAACCAAAACACATACCTTGAAAGATTATAATATATAAATTTGCACACTTACTGAGGTCTTAATACTTGGTACTGCGTCCTTTAAGCTTGATCACGTCCCTCAGCCAAGAAGGAAGTCTCTCACACAAATTCTTGAAGGTTTCAGGAGGTATTTTATTCCATGCCTCATGTAGAGCAGCCTCCAGCCGCGGGATGGACCTGATATCCTTGCCCAGTAAACTTCGTTTCAATATTTACTACAAGTTCTCCATAGGGTTTAGGTCTGGGGAATTGCCTGGCCAGTCATTAAAGAATCTCACTTCACATTCCTTGCCAATGAACTACAGATTTGGCTGAATGACAGTGCACCATCCTACATAAAAACCGTAGCCCCACACTTGTCAAAGTGTGGGGCTATGGTTATTATACTGGTTCATATAGTGGTTATTATACTGGTTCATATAGTGGTTATTATACTGGTTCATATAGTGGTTTTTGGGACACACAATGAGTTCACCAACAATCCGAGCACTGAAATACCCCCAAATCATTAGCGAGTCTGGGTGTTTGGTGGTCCCACAGGCGTAGCGTGGGTCTAGCGGGTCACTACACCTCTGGGCCAGTACACATGTCCCTCAGGGTTACAGGTGACGGCGGAGGTTGCTTCATCACTCCAGAGTACTTCAGACCACTGTTGAGGATTCCAGTGAAGATATTTCTTTGCATAATCAAGCCTTCATTTTTTCTGTGGCTTGGAGAGGATCAGTTTCATTAACCTGGCGGTGACTACTGTAGCATAGTTCTGACGCACGTCTGCTAACAGTTCTTACCGAAACCACTGAGAGATGTGGGTTCTTTTCTTTTAATTCTCTACCAGTTATCTTAGGTGTACTCTTTAACTGCTTCATTAACACAGTTAAGGTAGGAACAGATGTCTTCTTCGAGGGGCCAGGCTAAGGTTTGGCAGACGGTAACTCGACACCGCCACCAGCCTTGAAACGCTGCACCCAGTTCCTCACTGAACACTCACACACATCGACATTCTCCACTTTTTCTTTCATCTGGTGCCCAGCTTTGTGAAGCCCTATGATTTGAGCTATAGTTTCAGGTGTTAAAGGCTTCCCTTTACCCATAATCAAAGATGTATAGCCACAAAACCAAAGGGAACACCGGAAAAAAGATGGAGTAAATGAGAGAAAAAAGTGCAGCACTTTCTCTCACCACTGCGGCCACGTGAGCAATGAGGAGACAGTGGAGTGTGGCGGCAGGTCGTGACATCATGCTAACGGCTACTACCCGGCATAATGCACTGACAAAAAAGACTCCCCCCTGTATGGTAGGCCATTAATTTTTGTCACGGCATTATGCAGGGTCGCTCACCCGGCATAATGCCGTGAAGAACACTGTATGTATCAAGAAGTGACAATGCCTGGATATTCTGAATGCTATTCAAACATGTATATGCATATATATATATATATATATAATTTTGATATCCATATATATATATATATATATATATATATATATATATATATATATATATATATATATATATATATATATATATATATATAATATATATATATATATATATATATATATATATATATATATATATATATATATATATATATATATATATATATATATATATATATATATAATTTTGATAACCATATATATATATATATATATAAATATATATACATTTCACCTCTACAGAGGACCTCAAATCTGCAGTCAAATTAACATCCACCAGGACTCTGACACTTATCCCCAAAGCAGCTCGCCCTCAAGCTGCTGGCAAATTCACTGACCTTCTGAAGAAAGTTAACGATGCTCCTTCAAACAACAGATCCTGGCACAACCTGCTGCTTTTTGGCAATGTCTGTTTGGCTGTCCCACCAAGGAGGGACAAGTCACTAGCAACACACGTTATTAGGGCAATAAATGCATCCCCAAGGAGTGACAACCTCGTCCGTTTCATCCCTAGAGCGACAAACACCAGCCGGGCAAATACCAACAACAGGACACATAACGCCTCAAAAATCAGAGCCCAAATTAGCGAAAAAATAGAAGAGGGTAATACTATTGGAGCACTGAGGCTTATAACCAATGAGGATACCATCGCTCCCAAGGATGTCAGCACCGCGCAAGCTCTGAAGGACAAACATCCACCCAGGGCTCCCAGTACCAACACTGACCTCCCTGACATTGCAACAGGTGAAGAACATCTAACCTTACAGGATGCTGATGTGTACAAAGCTGCTATGTCATTATCACAGGGCTCAGCAGGAGGTTTCACCAGTTTAAGGCCTCAACACTTAAAACAAATACTCAGTCCAGCACTTGGTGATGTTTCAGAGAGGCTGCTGTCTGAACTCACCAAATTTTCCAACCTGTGCCTGGCTGGCAGTGTCCAAGAGGCCATCAGACCCCTTTTCTTTGGTGCCTCATTGTGTGTCCTCAGGAAAAAGGATGGCAGAATCAGGCCCATTGCAGTGGGCAACACCCTTCGGCGCCTAGTCGCCAAGGCTGCGGTAAGAAGGGTGAGTCAAGAGGCTGCTGCAATGCTGAAACCAATTCAGCTCGGTTTTTGGCGTTCAACAGGGCTGTGAAGCAGCTGCCCATGCAGCACTAGTGTATATCAACAACATGTCTGATGAAAAAGCCTTGGTCAAATTGGACTTTGCCAACGCTTTTAACTCAGTCAGAAGGGATGCTGCTCTCCAAGCAGTTTATAGAAACTTCCCTTCCCTTTATCCCTTCATAGAATCGTGTTATAGTGTGACTTCCAAACTATTATTTGGGGACCATGAAATTGACTCATGTGAGGGCGAGCTGCAGGGGGATCCTCTCGCCCCATTTCTATTCTGTTTGGTAATCAAGGAAGTCACAGAAGCACTCTCCAGTGAACTCAGTATCTGGTTCCTGGATGATGATACCCTAGCTGGCACAACAGAATCTCTCCCAGAAGACATCAGTAAAATTAAAGACATGGGAGAAAGCCTGGGCCTATCTTTAAACCCCACCAAATGTGAAATAGCTTCTACCATTCCTCAGATGATCCAGAATATTAGTGCCATTTTACCAGGAGCACAAGCCATTGATCCAGCCAACAGCACTCTCCTTGGTGCTCCTCTTGGGTCCAATGCCATCGATCTGATCCTAGAAAAAAAAGTCTCAGACCTCCAGGCAATGGAAAGCAGGATGAAAGGCATTGACACACACTATGCCTTCTACCTACTCACCAGGTGCCTGTCAATCAGAAAACTTACCTACTTTCTGAGATGCTCCCCAGCCTTCAGCAGTCCAAAACTCAAGGAATATGACTCTCTCCTTAAGACCATGCTAGACAGTGTATTGAATCTTTCCCTTGAAGATGGACAATGAACATCAAAATGGTATACAATACCGACAGGTTGGTAGGTAAGACACACAGGCAACAGTTAGGCAACTTTATTCCGAAACGTTTCGCCTACACAGTAGGCTTCTTCAGTCGAATACAGAAAGTAGGCAGGAACAGTAGAGATGTGAAGACGATGTAATCAGTCCATCACCCTTGAAGTCGTAGAATTTGAGGTATTGTATACCATTTTGATGAACATCTTGTCAGACACTGCAACACATGGCCTCTTGGTACAGAAAACGCCTTAGACAACCCTTTCAAGTGAGAACTGTTGGATCTGAGAGGGACCTGACCTCTCAGTGGCTACACTCTCACTACTACTACTACTACTCTGCACCTCTCCTTCCGACAGCATTTAAGTCTCCGCACTGTTGCTTGATCTTCAGATAGTTCCTGACTATGGAACTGAACTTCTCCAGGCCGAGGGACTGACAACCTCAAATTCTACGACTTCAAGGGTGATGGACTGATTACATCGTCTTCACATCTCTACTGTTCCTGCCTACTTTCTGTATTCGACTGAAGAAGCCTACTGTGTAGGTTAAACGTTTCGGAATAAAGTTGCCTAACTGTTGCCTGTGTGTCTTACCTACCAAGATGGACAATGGTTGTAAGCCTCACTTCCGGTCAGGATTGGGGGGCTAGGAGTACGCAGATCCCCCCAGACTGCTCTACCAGCTTTTTTACCTTTTCCATAGCATCAAATGAGTTGATAAGACAAATTCTTCCTGATAACCTCAGTGACTCAGCTGGAATACAGGACCCTAGCTATGCCACTGCCATCACTGAATGGGAGACTCTTGCTGCTCCAGCACCAAACCCTAGTGCAGCACTGGCTCACAAACAGTCAAGCTGGGATGGCCCGATCGCTGAAAAGGTACTTGCCAACATGCTCAGGGGTGCAACATCAGCTAGCGAGACTGCCCGTCTCCAGGCTGTGAGCGCACCTCACTCCGGGGTCTTCCTCCAGACAGTTCCCATATCGGCAATTGGAACGTGACTCGACCCTAATACCCTCCGTATTGCAGCGGCTCTGTGTCTTGCTGCCCCAATTCACACAGAATATACGTGTATTTGCGGAAAAGAGCAAGCAGACCAATACGGTCTACATGGTCTTAACTGTTCCAAAACCAACGGCTGGCATGCAAGACACAATGAGGTCAATGACATAAAGAGAACCCTTGCTACAACTGGATGCCCAGCCGAGAGGGAGCCCCGATCACTAGCAGCCAACAATACCCACATTCCAGCAAACCGCCCCGACGGGATCGCCATTTATCCTTGGAAGAATGGCAAGCTCTTAGCATGGGACTATACCTGTGTGTCCACACTGGCTGACACCTATATCCATCACAGTGTCGCGCGACAGGGAGGTGCTGCTGACCATAGGGAGGGGTACAGGATCACAAAGTACAGGGACATAAGCCAGTGGGATCAGAGACCTTGGGATCATGGGAAAAAATGCCACACGTTTTCTTAAAGAATTGGGATCCAGACTCATCGACACCACCAGGGACCCAAGGGCAGCCACTTTCATGTTCCAGCGCCTCATCATGGCCATCCAGAGGGGAAATGCTTGCTGCATAGTTGGCTCGAATCCGGCTTCGGAGGAGCTGGAGGAAATTCATGATCTTTAACACATTGTACAATTGTATTCATGTTTGTGTTTTCTGTAAATGTATTCTGTTTATTAATAAATGTTCACATAGAATATAAAGTATAGTGGGTGGTAGGAGAAGGAAATATTCAAACAGCTCCAGGGAAAACCTTGAGTTTTCCCTGAGGTACGTTTATTGTCTTCTCTGAGGATGAGGGTCCCCAATACAGCTATAGAGGTGGTACATCTCTCTCTCTCTCTCTCTCTCTCTCTCTCGCTATGTATGTATATATATATATATATATATATATATATATATATATATATATATATATATATATATATATATATATATATATATATATATACATATATATATATATATATATATATATATTATATATATATATATATATATATATATATATATATATATATATATATATATATATATATATATATATACATATATATATATATATATTATATATATATATATATATATATATATATATATATATATATATATATATATATATATATATATATATATATATATATATATATATGCCAGCTGGCGCTGGCAAGACGTGTGGCGGGCTAGCTGCGGGATTTTCAATTATAAATCGGGATCAACGAGGCTGACCAGGTTAAGACTCAACAGGACTTATTGTGAATACTCTGGGAAGATTCCAGTGAAGCGAGAAGACATTTCAAAGCACCGTTTCAAGGTAAATTGTGGAAATGTTGTGCAGTTTGTGAATGTTGGTGAGTGGTGGTGGTAGTGAGGAAGACGGCCAGTGGAGGTGTGGGGGAGTACAAGGCCTACACTGTTTATGAGTACCGGCCAAGATTATCGTACATACAAACCTCGAAAAGCTCTTATAAAAACATCTATATCCAGCACCATGCACCATGCTTCCAGTTAACGTGGAAATGATTGTGTCGATGCATGGACTTTTTAAAGGCTTATGTTAAGGAAAAACAATGTGAAATTAATGTTAACGAGGGAGTGACCAGTCAGTGCATCCACCCCCACGTCACGGGGGTGGGTGGAAGAGGTGGGATGTGTAACTAGATGGTGAGTGAACACATTGGTTCAGCAGTGCCCATACCCACATTGTTCATAGTGTACATGGGAAACAAATAAAGTTATGTGTATTGTAAGACAGTGTGAACAATATATAGTGTGCAAGTCCATGTGTATTGTACTCCCCGGGATAACCCCACTCAACCTGCGCCTCCCCCACCTAATTCCCAAGGGAAGTTTTCCCCTTCCCCTCCCGGCCCCTCAAACTCCACCAGGCCACCACGGTCAAGTTCACTACCTTCCACGCACCATACCCACCCAGCATGTCATATTCCACTCCTATTGTCTAGTCTAGCAGATGGATGCCAACCAGGAGGAAGCAAGCAGCCAGGGAAATGGCACGGCTGGCAATACTAGGAGAGGCAAGTGTCGGTCATGCTTACAGCTTCGTTGTCTCAACTCTAATGGTTTCCTCCGCAAACACGGTAGTTGCCCTGGTTCAGGATGTCCTCCTGTGGAAAGTGATGATCCAGAGCCACCTCAGGCACCTGAACCCACTCCAACAGATTTTATCTCATCAGACAATCTCTTGGAAGCAATCAAACCAACAGGTACGAGGACACTCACACATATTCCCAAAGCAACCCGTCCACACGCAGCTGGGAAACTTACAGACCTCCTGAAAAAAGTAAACGATGGTTCCACTATCTTAAATGCTCCACCAACCATCAAGGCATGGCACAACTTGCTACTTTTTGGCAATGTCTGCTTAGCTGTGCCGGAAAGAAGGGGAAAGAGGCTAGCCTCAATGATAATTAAATCCTTAAGAGATTTTCCTAGAGTTGATAACCTCATTCACCTTCCCCGTCAACACAAAAAAGGGAGAGGCAGAACCCCCACTCACTCTACTGACAGTGAAAAAGTCAGAGTCCAGGTGAGCAAGAAAATTGAAGAGGGCAACACAGTGGGGGCAATCAGAATTATTACCAGTGAAGATACAGTTGCTCCCAGGGATGCTGACACGGCTGAAGCACTTAGAGGAAAGCACCCTGCCAGGGAAACCAGTGGCACCAACAGTTCCAACACCTCTGTCCCCACTATGGAACCATTGATTGTGGAAGACTCAGACATTTACAAAGCAATAATGTCGTTCCCATCTGGCTCTGCTGGGGGTTACACTGGAATAAGGCCACAGCATTTAAAGGAAATGGTTAATCCAGTTATTGGGGAAATTGCAGAGACACTGCTTTCAGAGATCACAAGGTTCGTCAACAATTCCTTGGCTGGTCTGATTCCTGATGAAATTAGACCTTTCTTTTTTGGTGCAACACTTTGTGCACTTAAAAAGAAGGATGGAGGAATTCGGCCAATTGTAGTAGGCAACACGTTACGCCGCCTCGTATCCAAAGCTGCTGTCCGAAGTATTCGTGCACAGGCAGCCATGATGCTTCAACCAAACCAGCTTGGCTTTGGGGTCTCTCAAGGAAGTGAAGCAGCGGTTCATGCAACAAGGGCATATATCAACAACCTGCCTGAGGACAATGCAGTGGTAAAATTAGTTTTCAAGAATGCGTTCAATCTCTTGAAAA
>NC_091307.1:44264995-44292495 GCF_038502225.1 Cherax quadricarinatus
ACCTTGGAACAAGGTACGCAGTGCTATACCAATCTACCCACACTGGACAATACCTTGGCGTGCAGCTTGTGCTACACGTTGATCCAAGGCAGCCAGCTTTCATGGAGAAGAGTTACAGCTTTTCATCTAATCCCCTGCATGCATCAGCCTTACTAGAGATTTTAACAATGCAAGGAATTCGCAAGAGCAGGCGAAATATACACAAACACTGATCTCTGGCTGAAGGAGACTCGAACCTACGAACCTTGGAACTAGGTACGCAGTGCTATACCAATCTACCCACACTGGACCAATACCTTGGCGTGTAGCATCCGCTACACGTTTGATCCAAGGCAGCCAGCTTTCAGGGAGAAGGCTTACAGCTTTTCATCTCATCCCCTGCATGCATCAGCATGAAGGGAATGAGATGTGTATACCATTATTTCGCCAAAAGCATTCTGAACCTAACGAAAAAAATATATTTCACTGTGTTTGTTTAGTATTAAATTATTGTAAACAAATCCAAAATATATTTAGTTGGGTTAGGCAAAAATAAATTGTTCTTTTTATAATAAGGTTAGGTTAGTTTTCCAAGTTATTTTTGGTGCAAAATTATAAATTTTTACATAAACAATAATGAAAAAATACATCTTTAAATGTATAAGATTAAATTTTAGAAAGGACTTAATTTTAAATGAGTTCTTGCTAATTGACCAGTTTTACATATTAGGAACGACACACACACACACACACACACACACACACACACACACACACACACACACACACACACACACACACACACACACACACACACACACACACATATATATATATATATATATATATATATATATATATATAAATATATATATATATATATATATATATATATATATATATATATATATATATATATATATATATATATATATATATATATATATATATAGATATATATATATATACATATATATATATATATATATATATATATATATATATATATTTATATATATATATATATATATATATATATATATATATATATATATATATATATATATATATATATATATATATATATATACACACATATTTATATATAAATATGTGTGTGTGTGTGTGTGTGTGTGTTTAGAATTCGCAGAACAGGCGAAGTATTCTCAAACATTATTCTCTGGTCGAAAAAGACTCGAACCTACAAATCTTGGGACAACGTATGCAGAGCTCTAACCACCGTACCACACCGAACCTATACCTTGGCGTCCAGCCAACTCCTTCGACAAGAGATTAGTGCTTGTATAGATATATATACATATATATATATATATATATATATTTATATATATATATTTATATATATATATGTATTATATATATTATATATATATATATATATATATATATATATATATATATATATATATATATATATATATATATATATATATATATGAAAAAGCCTTGGTCAAATTGGACTTTGCCAATGCTTTCAACTCAGTCAGAAGGGATGCTGCTCTCCAAGCAGTTTATAGAAACTTCCCTTCCCTTTATCCCTTCATAGAATCGTGTTATAGTGTGACTTCCAAACTATTGTTTGGGGACCATGAAATTGACTCGTGTGAGGGCGTGCAACAGGGGGACCCTCTCGCCCCCTTTCTATTTTGTTTGGTCATCAAGGAAGTCACGGAGGCACTCTCCAGCGAGCTCAATATCTGGTTCCTGGACGACGGTACCCTGGCTGGCACAACAGAATCTCTCCTGGAGGACATCAGTAAAATTAAAGACATGGGAGAAAGCCTGGGCCTTTCTTTAAACCCCACCAAATGTGAAATAGTTTCTACCAATCAACAGTTGATCCAGAATATTAGTACCGTTTTACCAGGAGCACGAGCCATTGATCCAGCCAATAGCACTCTCCTCGGTGCTCCTCTTGGGTCCAATGCCATCGATCTGGTCCTAGGAAAAAAAGTCTCAGACCTCCGGACGATGGAAAGCAGGATGAAAGACATTGACACACACGATGCCTTCTACCTACTCACCAGGTGCCTGTCAACCCCAAAACTTACCTATTTTCTGAGATGCTCCCCAGCCTTCAGCAGTCCAAAACTCAAGGAATATGACTCTCTCCTGAAGGCCATGCTAGAGAGTGTATTGAATCTTTCCCTTGACGATGGACAGTGGTTGCAAGCCTCACTTCCGGTCAGGCTTGGAGGGCTAGGAGTACGCAGATCCTCCCAGATTGCTCTACCAGCTTTCCTATCCTCTTCCATTGCATCAAACGAGTTGATAAGACAAATTCTTCCTGACACCCTCAGTGACTCAGCAGGAATAGAAGACCCTAGCTATGTCAGTGCCATCACCGAATGGGAGACTCTTGCTGCTCCAGCACCAAACCCTAGTGCAGCACTGGCTCACAAACAGTCAAGCTGGGATAGCCCAATTGCTGAAAAGGTGCTTGCCAACATGCTCAGGGCTGCAACATCAGATAGGGAGATTGCCCGTCTCCAGGCTGTGAGTGCACCTCACTCCGGGGACTTCCTCCAAACAGTTCCCATATCGGCAATGGGAATGCGACTCGACCCTAAGACCCTCCGTATTGCAGTGGCTCTGCGCCTTGCTGCCCCAATTCACACAGAATATATGTGTATTTTCGGCGAAGTGCAAGCAGACCAATACGGTCTACATGGTCTTAACTGTTCCAAAACCAAGGGCTGGCATGCAAGACACAATGAGGTCAACGACATCATTAAGAGAACCCTTGCTACAGCTGGATGCCCTGCCGAGAGGGAGCCACGATCACTTGCAGCAAACAATACCCACAACCCAGCAAACCGCCCCGACGGGATCACGATCTATCCTTGGAAGAATGGCAAGCTCTTAGCATGGTACTATACCTGTGTGTCCACACTGGCTGACACCTATATCCATCACAGTGTGGGGCGACAGGGAGGAGCTGCTGACCACAGGGAGGAGTACAAGATCAGCAAGTACAGGGACATTAGCCAACAGTATCAATTTGTCCCAGTGGGATCAGAGACCTTGGGATCATGGGGAAAAAATGCCACACGTTTCCTTAAAGAATTGGGTTCCAGACTCATCGACACCACCAGGGACCCAAGGGCAGCCACTTTCATGTTCCAGCGCCTCAGCGTCGCCATCCAGAGGGGAAATGCTTGCTGCATACTTGGCTCACGTCCACCCTCGGAGGAGCTGGAGGAAATTCATCATCTTTGTTACATTGTGCCATTGTATTCATGTTTATGTTTTTTTCTGCAAATGTATTTTGTTTATTAATAAATGTTCACATAGATTAAAACATATATAGGGGGTGGTAGGAGAAGAAAATATTCAAACAGCTCCGGGGAGAACCTTGAGTTTTCTCTGAGGTACGTTTATTGTCTTCTCTGAGGATGAGGGTCCCCATTCCAGCTATAGAGGTGGTACTTCCCTATATATTATTAAAAAAAAATATATGTATATATATATGTATACATATATATATATATATATATATATATATATATATATATATATATATATATATATATATATATATGTGTGTGTGTGTGTGTGTGTACTCACCTAGTTGTACTCACCTAGTTGAGGTTGCGGGGGTCGAGTCCGAGCTCCTGGCCCCGCCTCTTCACTGATCGCTACTAGGTCACTCTCCCTGAGCCGTGAGCTTTATCATACCTCTGCTTAAAGCTATGTATGGATCCTGCCTCCACTACATCGCTTCCCAAACTATTCCACTTACTGACTACTCTGTGGCTGAAGAAATACTTCCTAACATCCCTGTGATTCATCTGTGTCTTCAGCTTCCAACTGTGTCCCCTTGTTACTGTGTCCAATCTCTGGAACATCCTGTCTTTGTCCACCTTGTAAATTCCTCTCAGTATTTTGTATGTCGTTATCATGTCCCCCCTATCTCTCCTGTCCTCCAGTGTCGTCAGGTTGATTTCCCTTAACCTCTCCTCGTAGGACATACCTCTTAGCTCTGGGACTAGTCTTGTTGCAAACCTTTGCACTTTCTCTAGTTTCTTTACGTGCTTGGCTAGGTGTGGGTTCCAAACTGGTGCCGCATACTCCAATATGGGCCTAACGTATACGGTGTACAGGGTCCTGAACGATTCCTTATTAAGATGTCGGAATGCTGTTCTGAGGTTTGCTAGGCGCCCATATGCTGCAGCAGTTATTTGGTTGATGTGCGCTTCAGGAGATGTGCCTGGTGTTATACTCACCCCAAGATCTTTTTCCTTGAGTGAGGTTTGTAGTCTCTGACCCCCTAGACTGTACTCCGTCTGCGGCCTTCTTTGCCCTTCCCCAATCTTCATGACTTTGCACTTGGTGGGATTGAACTCCAGGAGCCAATTGCTGGACCAGGTCTGCAGCCTGTCCAGATCCCTTTGTAGTTCTGCCTGGTCTTCGATCGAGTGTATTCTTCTCATCAACTTCACGTCATCTGCAAACAGGGACACCTCAGAGTCTATTCCTTCCGTCATGTCGTTCACAAATACCAGAAACAGCACTGGTCCTAGGACTGACCCCTGCGGGACCCCGCTGGTCACAGGTGCCCACTCTGACACCTCGCCACGTACCATGACTCGCTGCTGTCTTCCTGACAAGTATTCCCTGATCCATTGTAGTGCCTTCCCTGTTATCCCTGCTTGGTCCTCCAGTTTTTGCACCAATCTCTTGTGTGGAACTGTGTCAAACGCCTTCTTGCAGTCCAAGAAAATGCAATCCACCCACCCCTCTCTCTCTTGTCTTACTGCTGTCACCATGTCATAGAACTCCAGTAGGTTTGTGACACAGGATTTCCCGTCCCTGAAACCATGCTGGCTGCTGTTGATGAGATCATTCCTTTCTAGGTGTTCCACCACTCTTCTCCTGATAATCTTCTCCATGATTTTGCATACTATACATGTCAGTGACACTGGTCTGTAGTTTAATGCTTCATGTCTGTCTCCTTTTTTAAAGATTGGGACTACATTTGCTGTCTTCCATGCCTCAGGCAATCTCCCTGTTTCGATAGATGTATTGAATATTGTTGTTAGGGGTACACATAGCGCCTCTGCTCCCTCTCTCAATACCCATGGGGAGATGTTATCTGGCCCCATTGCCTTTGAGGTATCTAGCTCACTCAGAAGCCTCTTCACTTCTTCCTCGGTTGTGTGCACTGTGTCCAGCACTTGGTGGTGTGCCCCACCTCTCCATCTTTCTGGAGTCCCTTCTGTCTCCTCTGTGAACACTTCTTTGAATCTCTTGTTGAGTTCTTCACATACTTCACGGTCATTTCCTGTTGTCTCTCCTCCTTCCTTCCTTAGCCTGATTACCTGGTCCTTGACTGTTGTTTTCCTCCTGATGTGGCTGTACAACAGTTTCGGGTCAGATTTGGCTTTCGCTGCTATGTCATTTTCATATTGTCTTTGGGCCTCCCTTCTTATCTGTGCATATTCGTTTCTGGCTCTACGACTGTTCTCCTTATTCTCCTGGGTCCTTTGCCTTCTATATTTCTTCCATTCCCTAGCACACTTGGTTTTTGCCTCCCTGCACCTTTGGGTAAACCATGGGCTCATCCTGGCTTTTTCTTTACTCCTGTTACCCTTGGGTACAAACCTCTCCTCAGCCTCCTTGCATTTTGTTGCTACATATTCCATCATCTCATTAACTGGCTTCCCTGCCAGTTCTCTGTCCCACTGAACCCCGTTCAGGTAGTTCCTCATTCCTGTGTAGTCCCCTTTCTTGTAGTTTGGCTTCATTCGTCCTGGCCTTCCTGCTTCTCCCTCCACTTGTAGCTCTACTGTGTATTCGAAGCTTAAAACCACATGGTCACTTGCCCCAAGGGGTCTTTCATATGTGATGTCCTCGATATCTGCACTACTGAAGGTGAATACTAAGTCCAGCCTTGCTGGTTCATCCTCTCCTCTCTCTCTTGTAGTGTCCCTTACGTGTTGGTACATGAAGTTCTCCAGTACCACCTCCATCATCTTAGCCCTCCATGTATCTTGGCCCCCATGTGGGTCCAAGTTCTCCCAATCGATCTCCTTGTGGTTAAAGTCACCCATGATCAGGAGCTTTGCCCTGCATGCATGAGCTCTTCTGGCCACTCTAGCCAGTGTGTCAACCATCGCTCTATTGCTCTCGTCGTACTCTTGCCTTGGCCTCCTGCTGTTCTGTGGTGGGTTATACATCACTGCTATTACCACCTTGGGACCTCCAGTGTGAAGTGTTCCCACTATGTAATCACTTTCTTCTCCGCTATCTCCTCTCTCCAGCTCATCAAAATTCCAGCGATTTTTGATCAGCAACGCCACTCCTCCACCCCCCCCCCTGTTCCCTCTGTCTTTCCTCAGGATTTGGTATCCCGTTGGAAAGATGGCATCTGTTATCATACCTGTAAGCTTGGTTTCTGTGAGAGCTATGATGTCCGGTGATGCTTCTTTGACTCTTTCATGCCACTCCTCCCACTTATTTGTTATTCCATCAGCGTTTGTGTACCATATCTTCAGTTTCCTTTCCAACACTGTGGTTTGGGGGGCCTGTGAGGGTGGGAGACCTTGTGGCATACTGTGGGATTCTATAGCTCGGTGTTGGGTGGAGGCTGTGGGTATGGATTGTAGTGTGTGTTGGGATGGTGTGATAGGTTGTATGGTTCTGAGAGTAGTTGTGTGTGTGCTTGCCCTTGCTGTTCTGTCCTGCTCTGACTGACCTCTGTGTGTGTGTGTGTGTGTGTGTGTGTGTGTGTGTGTGTGTGTGTGTGTGTGTGTGTGTGTGTGTGTGTGCGTGCGTGTGTGTGTGTGCGCGTGTGTGTGCGTGTGTGTGTGTGTGTGTGTGTGTGTGTGTGTGTGTGTGTGTGTGTGTGTGTGTGTGTGTGTGTGTGTGTGTGTGTGTGTGTGTGTGTGTGTGTGTGTGTGTGTGTGTATTTATGTAAGCAGTTTCGACAATAAGGATACCCGACTCTTACTCACTTTTCTTATTAAGTAAAGAGCTGTCATGTATAGTGTGAGGACGTGATATTTAAGTCTCTATGAATGACACCAACGATGTCTTCTCTAGAGCAGCTGGTGAAGGAGTTGGGTTAAGCTACAAGAGAGATAAATTGACTGACTGGGGAAAAGTAGAGTATTTATAGCAATCTTATTGTGGTAAATCCTCAGAACGACGAAGGAAGGTGATCAGTAGTGGAGAGTAAAGGAACGAAACTCAGGATTAAAATGAAAAGATAGACAATTTTCCACTGCTGAGGAGACGAAGATTTCCTTTGCTGTGGTGTCTGACGAATGTAGAGCCAACGATAACGTCGCATTAGAAACCACAAGAGAGGGTAAGAATGTTCCCCTTGATGAATCATAGATCAATTTCATGTACATTGCCTCCTCTATTAGTGGCAGGAAGGGGAGACAGAGGGTCTGTTTTCCTGGGACTGGGATGCAGGATATCGTTAGCAGTCTTGACAGCATCATGAATGATATTAGGCATGACTCTCATTATCTGTTACAGTGCTGTTGGTAATGATATTGGCAAGGGTGGAAGTATGGATCTGACTAGAAGGTGAAGGTCAGCGATAGATATTATTCGGAAATCAAAGGGCACCCTGTTGTATGAGGCCTTTTGGAAATGAATGGTTGTCCAGGGAAACTGCTGTTAATTTCTGGTTGGACAAACAGTGGAAAGACATTGAAGTACCATTTATTGACAACTGGGACCACTTATATATATATATGTATATATATATATATATATATATATATATATATATATATATATATATATATATATATATATATATATATATATATATATATATATATATATATATATATATATATATATATATATATATATATATATATATATATCTAACTAGAAATAGTTAGAGGAATGATTTTTGTGAGGAAAGAATGAATATCATTGTATAGAATATGGAAGTGTGACTTATCAATGTTGCTATATTGTGGATTTTGGAAATTCCAATTGCAGGAAAAATGAGGAGATTTATTGTTCAATATTGGCCGCCGCAATTCGGCGGCTGTATGTGATAGGGAAAGGAGCATAGACTGTGGAGGGGGAGTAATGACTAGGGAGAGGAAACTAAAGGGAGGGTTTCTCTGTGTTTATTTCAAAAATTTTCATAGTGCTAGAAACAAGAAGGATGAGTTGAGATTAGTTGCATGTGCAGGTTATGTTGCAATATTTGCAATAACCAAGATATGGATTAATTTGATGAGACGAGCCTGACAAATGTTACATTCAGGGAGTGAAGCTGTTCCGTGTCAGTAAAAATATCGGAATCGGAGGTGAGGTACTACATTATGCCTGAGAAAACTTGAACTACTGGATAAATGTGATAATAAAGACTGAAGGAGCACAAGCATAAACTGTTTGGGTGGAATTGTTAGTGAAACATTCAAATTCTATTTTAGAAGTGATATACCGGTCCATATTTTCGTTGAGCATAATAAAACGGGCTACAGAGAACACTTATCATGTGTCGACTGGGATAACGAAGATAACTATTATTTGTAATAGATTTCTGAACACTATACATGCTGCCGAAAGAATATTTTTTTCTTATAGAGAAATAAGATCACGTAAGTGTGATTTGAAATCAATGAACAGGAGACTCAAACATCTTTTAGGAATTTCTAGGCGTATCAAAATAAGTGAGGGTTATCTCATGAATCAGTATATTCACGTTAGAGTTTAAAAAAAGGGCTTGAACGAGACTATGAAGTTAAGGTTACGAAAGATTCAAAAAGAAATCCGAAAGTTTTTTCCAGGTATATAGAACAAAGGTTACAGGAAAGTTAGATCAACTAAAAAATTAATATGAACATCTTACTGACAAGAAGAACGAAATGTGCTGGATTTTTTAAATTATTTCGTTTTGGTCTTCATTTAAGAAGACACTAACGATATCCCAACAATTAATTAGACAGGTCTACATCAATTTCTTTGCTCAAATTTTTGTATCACATACAGTTTTTTGACTACAAAGTAGTTACCAGTATTACTTCTCATGTAAGAGTTCTTAACCTGTAGGTGTCGATGGGGAAACTTGTTGTGAAGGAGTGATGTATCTGTTACACGACACCTGATGTCATGTTGATGTCATGTTTGAGTACTGTAATCACCTGTATTGCATTTAATACAGGTGTTTACAGAATTTTTGCTTTGTTTCAGGGGTAGAGATGTGGTATCTGTGACGATGGCTACACAGGTGTGTTAACTATACTTACAGTTTATATTTGAGATGAACTAATCATTAAGAAACACAAGAGAAATATTTCACTCTCTTAATAAAAGCTTATTATGTGTACTTTGAAGTGAAAGTTGGAGACCAGGACAAATCATGGTCTCTCCATAAAATCTGTTCTAATTGTTTGGAAAACCTTAGGCAGCGGGCGAAAGGTGCGAAAAAAATATAATTTCATATTGATATTCACCAATCTGGATTGAACCAAAAACATCAGTGATGTTTACTACTTTCTCTCCTGCAATGAAGTATTCAACACAAAAATATTTACCCTAAGACCTGTTGCATCAGGTATATCAGTGTCAATGTGACAGGTAAACATTACAGTGTTCCAGTGTAATAGCTGTAATCCACAACCTCAAGATATTTCCCAAAGACTGAGAAATAAGGATTCGGTTTAAATTTTAGGTTTCAACTTACGTCATATAATTTATTGGCTCCTGGCACATCATTCTCCTGGTATCAGAACCTGGACGAAGATTCTCCTCTGTATTTACCTCAAAAAAGTGGCTTGGTTTACTGCACAAAGTTTACTGGTTTAATAAAAATGTTTGGTGTGACGTACACTGTTGTCGAGTGGAAACTTTCATTGATTCCTCTAAAAAAAAAGTCTTTAGGCATGACTCAAGAAATCGTAATGACACGATTGCAAATAAACCATACCCCAGGCCGGGATTGAACCCGCGGTCATGTTGACGGCAGTGAAGGGACTTGAGCTAGAGTTCGTCACGGCCACGCTAGCTGGAGATTCGTCTGTAAAAACTTGCATTTGTGGTCACAGAGGTGCCTGTGTTAACCTTTCTATGGTGTAGAAATATACCTAGTTGGATGAATCTTGAAGAATTGAGACACTTACTGGATGAATCTTATTGTGGCTAGCTGGTCTAGTGGCTAACGCGACGGGCTGGAGTTTTGAGACTCTATGACCGCGGGTTCAATCCCGGCCGGGGGTATGGTCTTTAGGCAGTTCCTATAAACAATAGTAACAAATATACTTCTATTTCTGTGGGACATTCTGTGTTTCTGTAGGTCATTCTGTGTTCCTGTGGGACATTCTGTGTTCCTGTGAATCATTCTGTGTTCTTATAGGTCATTCTGTGTTCCTGAGGGTCATTCTGTGTTCCTGTGGGTCATTCTGTGTTCCTCTGGGTCATTCTGTGTTCCTCTGGGTCATTCTGTGTTCCTGAGGGTCATTCTGTGTTACTGTGGGTCATTTTGTGTTCCTATGGGACTATGGGACATTCTGTGTTCCTGAGTGTCATTCTGTGTTCCTGAGGGTCATTCTGTGTTCCTGTGGGTCATTCTGTGTTCCTGTGGGTCATTCTTTGTTCCTGTGGGTCATTCTGTGTTCCTGTGGGTCATTCTGTGTTCATGAGGGTCATTCTGTGTTCCTGTGGGTCATTTTGTGTTCCTATGGGACATTCTGTGTTCCTGAGTGTCATTCTGTGTTCCTGAGGGTCATTCTGTGTTTCTGTGGGTCATTCTGTGTTCATGTGGGTCATTCTTTGTTCCTGTGGGTCATTCTGTGTTCCTGAGGGTCATTATGTGTTCCTGTGGGTCATTCTGTGTTCATGTGGGTCATTCTTTGTTCCTGTGGGTCATTCTGTGTTCCTGTGGGTCATTCTGTGTTCATGAGGGTCATTCTTTGTTCCTGTGGGTCATTCTGTGTTCCTGTGGGTCATTCTGTGTTCCTGTGGGTCATTCTGTGTTCCTGTGGGTCATTTTGTGTTCCTATGGGACATTCTGTGTTCCTGAGTGTCATTCTGTGTTCTTGAGGGTCATTCTGTGTTTCTGTGGGACATTCTGTGTTTCTGTAGGTCATTCTGTGTTCCTGTGGGTCATTCTGTGTTCCTGTGGGTCTTTCTGTGTTCCTGTGGGTCATTCTGTGTTCTTGTGGGTCATTCTGTGTTCCTGAGGGTCATTGTGTTCCTGTGGGTCATTCTGTGTTCCTGTGGGTCATTCTGTGTTCCTGTGGGTCATTCGTGTTCCTGAGGGTCATTCTGTGTTCCTGAGGGTCATTGTGTTCCTGAGGGACATTCTGTGTTCCTGAGGGACATTCTGTGTTCCTGAGGGACATTCTGTGTTCCTGAGGGTCATTCTGTGTTCCTGTGGGTCATTCTATGTTCCTAAGGGTCATTCTGTGTTCCTGAGGGACATTCTGTGTTCCCGTGGGTCATTCTGTGTTCCTGAGGGTCATTCTGTGTTCCTGTGGGTCATTCTGTGTTCCTGTGGGTCATTCTGTGTTCCTGAGAGTCATTCTGTGTTCCTGTGGGCCATTCTGTGTTCCCGTGGGTCATTCTGTGTTCCTGAGGGTCATTCTATGTTCCTGAGGGTCATTCTGTGTTCCTGTGGGTCATTCTGTGTTCCTGTGGGTCATTCTGTGTTCCTGAGGGACATTCTGTGTTCCTGAGAGTCATTCTGTGTTCCTGTGGGCCATTCTGTGTTCCCGTGGGTCATTCTGTGTTCCTGAGGGTCATTCTGTGTTCCTGAGAGTCATTCTGTGTTCCTGTGGGTCATTCTGTGTTCCCGAGGGTCATTCTGTGTTCCTGAGGGTCATTCTGTGCATCAGAAGGAAAGTTTTGAAAGTCTGGAACAGGTTCTAAACAAGATTAAGTACAAAAACCACAGAAAGATTGTAGGAACTTGAAGCTACTTTGAATGTTGCTTAAACAAGAGATGGGATACACAAGGATGGGAGGGGATACACAAGGATGGGATGGGATACACAAGGATGGGATGGGAACACGAAGATGAGATGGGATACACAAGGATGGGATGGGATACACAAGGATGGGATGGGATACACAAGGATGGGATGGGATACACGAGGATGGGATGGGATACACGAGGTTGAGATGGGATACACAAGGATGAGATGGGATACACAAGGATGGGATGGGATACACAAGGATGGGATGGAAACACGAAGATGAGATGGGATACACAAGGATGGGATGGGATACACAAGGATGGGATGGGATACACAAGGATGGGATGGGATACACAAGGATGGGATGAGATACACAAGGATGGGATGGGATACACGAGGATGAAATGGGATACACAAGAATAGGATGGGATACACGAGGATAGGATGGGATGCACGAGGATGGGATGGGATACACAAGGATGAGATTGGATACACAAGGATGAGATGAGATACACAAGGATGGGATGGGAACGCGAGGATGAGATGGGATACACAACGATGGGACGTGATACACAAGGATAGAATGGGATACACGAGGATGGGATGGGATACACAAGGATGGGATGGGATGGGATACAGAAGGATGTGATGGAATACACTAGGGTGAGATGGGATACTCAAGGATGGGATGGGATACAGAAGGATAGGACGTGATACACAAGGATAGGATAGGATACACGAGGACGGGATGGGATACACAAGGATGGGATGGGATACAGAAGGATGTGATGGAATACACGAGGGTGAGATGGGATACACAAGGATGGGATGGGATACACAAGGATGGGATGGGATACACAAGGATAGGATGGGATACACAAGGACGGGATGGGATACGCAAGGATAGGTTGGGATACACAAGGATGGGATGGAATACATAAGGATGGGATGGGATACACAAGGATGGGATGGGATACACAAGGATGGGATAGGATACACAAGGATGGGATGGGATACGCAAGGATGGGATGGGATACACAAGGATGGGATGGGATACACGAGGATGAGATGGGATACACAAGGATAGGATGGGATACACGAGGATAGGATGGGATACATGAGGATGGGATGGGATACACGAGGATGAGATGGGATACACAAGGATGAGATGGGATACACATGGATGGGATGGGATACACAAGGATGGGATGGGATACACGAGGATGATATGGGATACACAAGGATAGGATGGGATACACGAGGATAGGATGGGATACATGAGGATGGGATGGGATACACGAGGATGAGATGGGATACACAAGGATGAGGTGGGATACACATGGATGGGATGGGATACACAAGGATGGGATGGGATACACAAGGATGGGATGGGATACACAAGGATAGGATGGGATACACAAGGATGGGATGGAATACACAAGGATGGGATGGAATACACAAGGATGAGATCGGATACACAAGGATAGGATGGGACATCATACTGGTAAGTAACCAGTATGTTTAGCAGTAATATATCCCTGTCGAAGGGGAGTTTACATGTTTTAAACCTGGGTCGCCCGGGAGTCTAAGTCATCATGACTGACATGTGATTAGTATCAAAGAAGAGCCATTAATTTTCATTTTCCACATCCTATTACACCACCAATAATTATACCTCACGTGTTGACAATATGACACCTTTCAGTTTTAAACTTTATGTTTCATGACATGTTAAAACTTGCAGATAAGATTCTTCGTAAACAGTGTGCCTCCACCTTTTTGATGAATGAACTTAATATTTTCTATAAGCTTTTTTGTCAGCATTATTTATAGTCTGAATGCACCCGACATGCTGCACCTCACATTTTTGTCCATTAAATTTTATCAAGGTTTCATACAAGCTTAGTCTTAACAGGAAATTTAAATTTACAGTAGGTAGGAAGTCTACCATTGAGATTAACAGTGAAATTTACAGTGTGTAGGAAGTCAGTCATTGAGCTAGGGTTAAAAGGAGTGTTTTTCCAAAGCATGTTCTTGAGATCTTTGAAGATGTGCAGCCTTGAGTATTTAAATAATGAAATTAGTAAGATATTTAACACTGATATTTTTGCACTAGAAACCTTAGTAAATTCGTCCCGTTGAAATTTACAGTGTTTCCTTTCAAGGTTTAGGGGCCTTTTAATTATGCCAAAGATTAGCTTTTCATTCCTTTAGAGTTTAGAGAAAACGTAGCCAAATTAATTCAGTGTTTGTCACTTCCACTTTTAGATCTTACCTAATGCGACAGTTTAAATAATTTCTGACATCGCCACTCCATCACCCTAGATGTTAACGCTATCGGTATGGGATAAGTTACAGTCTTGTATGTGGCATTTGGAAGCCCTTTCTGTATCATTCAGGATGAACCAGGTCTCTGTTATATAATATCTATGCGGCTTACACATGAATTAATCTTAGCTCAACCATCTTAATTCTAGTGCTTTTACTAGTATAATAGACCTTAAGGGAGCTGGTCATTCGCTGCCTTCTATTGTCACTCTTTGTTTACCAATTCTTTTGTTTTTTATTAATAACTGTATGATGAACAATGCCTTTGGAATTTTTGCTGCTTTCATCTCACATGTTGCTACCTATTTGTTTCCTACACACAACCATAATTCTATCATTTATCAGTTTATAATTCTAGTCAACTCAACAACGGCCTTATCTACAGAGCTGGCTAATGCTACCACTCCTGCCCCAGAGATATGTACCCCATCCCTTGCATACATACCTGTCGAAGGGGTTCTTGAAAGGAGATATCGAGGGTTGAAGATAGACACACTTGTTGGATGGTAATGCTATATTGTCAGACTGTGGTAATGGGAGATGGAGCCCAGCCTTGCCGTGTTCTAGCCTGGATGTCTATGCACCGACTGAGGCCGAGGTAGCCTGTCCCGCTCACTCATGGAGCATCCCGTGATGTCACACAGTCACAGGCCTAGGGATCTTCTATGTAAACACATGGATGGTACTATGATATGCTATACAACACATAAGGGGATTCATGTTACGTATGTCGTCTCGACATACACTACTATCCTATAGGCTGAACAGGCATGTGGTTCTGGGCTGATTCTATACAATAACAAATTCATATATAACTTAGAACTAATGGATGATATCATAATGGATGTTAACAAAATGAGTTTTACGTAAAGGGTGTTAACGTAATCACTTTTAACGTAATGAGTTTTAACGTAATGCATTACAAACTATAAGAACAAATCATTGTACAATATGGATGGAATTGATCGATTGATCTGTATTCATGCACTCTACGGATTCTGAGGAAGAATAAATATATATATATATACAAGGTGAAATTAACAGCAAAGGCATCTGGTGCGCACTCAGATCATTACTGTCAAATTCTCAGAATACGGAGAGAACGTGAATACGAAAAAAAAAAAATCTGAAAAACTAATCAATTAATAACAAACAGTTGACAATTTACTTCATCTCGGACATCTAGTTATACAGACTATGTACCTTCAAACCCAATTCTGCAAGGGTGAGGTTTACATATGCAGAATGGTTATCATCTCTGGGAGGATCGAATTCCTCTGCAATGGCTAACACATGCCTTGACTGAGGGAGATCTGAACGAGTATCTACAAAAGATACTTGTGGGTTTCTCATTACTTGTCGAGTACGCAGGGAGTAACGACATTCAGGTTGATTATCTGACTGAGTATTTGAGGTAGAGGGTACAGAGTCAAGAGGATTTTCAGCATCTGTCACATTAGTCTGGGTAGCAATATCATCAATATCGCATACTAATTTCATATGATCTAATGCGATTCTTTGTACTTGCCAGTACTAATTTCTTTAACCTTATACTTATTACCAGAGATATGTTCTACAACTCGATAAGGGCCAACAAACTTTTGATCGAGCTTAGGCATTGCAGATGTTTTGTTGGAATTTGTCAGCATTACTCTCGAACCTACATTAACTTTTGATGGCTTAGCGCGGCTATTAGTTACTCTAGTAAATTCTGCTGTTGATTTATGAAGTGTTTCACGGATTCTTCTAAAAACACTTTGAGCCATGCTGGTACGAGTTGCTACGAAATCATCAGGGTTGTAATTAGGTTTCGGAGTGGAATATAACAACTCATAGGGTAAATGCTTGTCTACACCATACAATGCATAATGTGGAGTATCCCCTATGGAAGCATTGTAAGCAGAATTTATGGCACATTGAACATCTGGTATGACTTCATCCCAAGTTTCACTATTGGGGTTGATAGTGGCTCTCAAAACATCAAGTACTGTCTTATTGGTTCGTTCGGTTAACCCATTGCTGGCAGGATGATGAGGAACAATGGTGGATTTAGAGATCTTGTATAAAGTACACAAATTTTCAAGAATCTCATTACAGAATTCACCTCCATTATCTGTTACTAAGGACTTAGGGGTGGTATGCCTGCAGATAATGCGTTCTTTAAACACTTTAGCTACTGTATCAGCAGTCTTATCTGCAATAGGAACTAACTCACAATATCTGGTGAAATGGTCTACCATAACACACAGATGTTTGTTGCCTTGGAGGGAACATTTAAAATTGGTTAATAAGTCAAGGGCAACTCTTTCCCACAGTTCGTTAGTGGTTGGGTACACTTGGATAGGATTAGGACCATTGACATTTCCTTTATGTTGCATACAAACACTACATTTCTTAACATACTCTGAAATGTCAGTTGCCATATGTGGCCAAAAGTATTTCATTCTGGCTTGTTTCACAGAACGATCCATACCAGGGTGTGCAACACCTGGTGCATCATGAACTTGCTGTAGAGCTACGTTCACTAGTTACTGTGGAATTACTAACTGGTACACTCTTCTACTTGGAGTACCCAACTCGGCTGTTCGATACAGTAATTCCTGGCTCATTACAAAGTCACTAATGGGTGCTGGTGGCTTCACAGTCAGAATAAGATCTTCCTGGAGCAGGAATCGAATCACACCAGACCACAAGGGATCTGTTCTTTGGACATTTTTGACATCCTCGACAGTAAATGGAGAATCTGCAGTAACTACACTAATGTGTCCCGATAAAGCATCTGCGACTACATTTGACTTGCCAGGTAAATGTTCAAAAGTGGGATTGAACTCTTGGATAGTCAAGGTCCATCTGGCTAACCTTCCAGTAGATTGTTTGTTCTGGAATAAAGGTATTAGTGGTGCATGGTCTGTCAAGACATGAACAGGGTACTGGTAAATAATGTCTCGGAAGTGCTTTAAAGACCATACTATTGCTAAAGCTTCTTGCTCCGTTACTGTATAATTACGTTCAGCCTTCGTGAGGACTCGGCTAGCAAATGCAACTGCGTTGTACTTGCCATCAGTCTTCTGAGCTAGCTTTTCTTTTAGAGTTTGGAATGCTCTTTCTTGACGGAAGGTCGAAGCAAAAGGAGCATCTTTCTTAAGCAATTCAGTTAGCGGAGCTGCCATTGAAGAAAAATTTACAATGAAAGATCTGTAGAAACCTGCTAGGCCCACAAAGGATCTTACAGCATCAGCAGTTTTGGGAGTTGGAAAATTTAGTACTGCCGTTACTTTACTTTGATCAGTCGTATCCCCTCTAGGAGTGACTACGTGACCCAAAAACTTAATTTCTGATCTGAAAAATTGATTTTTCGACAGTTTGATCTTTAAATTGGCTTCTTCAAGCTTACCAAGTACTATATCAAGTCTTTTCAGATGTGTATCCACATCTTCGGACATGACGATTACGTCGTCTAAGTACACCATAAGTGCTTTACCTATAAGACCTCTAAAGATATTGGTCATGAGTCTAGAGAACATGATAGGAGAAGATCGTAATCCAAAACCATTTGAAGGAAGTGATAATGACCTGTGGGAGTAGAGAATGCAGTTAACTCTTGGCTGTCCTCGTGAAGAGGGACTTGCCAAAACCCTTGTAACAAGTCCAGGGTCTTTATTATCTCTGATTTGTTATCTCCGATATTGTGTAAAAGATCACCTAGTACAGGAAGTGGGAAGCAATCTGGAATGGTTTTCGCATTTAACTTCCTAAAGTCAATCACCGGGCACCAAGTGCCATCCTTCTTAGGCACTAGGATCAAGGGTGCATGCCAGGGCGAATTGCTATGTGCAATAACTCCATCATTGAGCATCTGATTGATCAGTTCATCTGCGACAGCAACTTGGGAATGAGGCATTCTGTACGCAGGTATATAGAAAGGTCTAGTACCAGGTTCAAGTGGAATACGATGGGACAATAAGTTCGTTATACCCATCTTCTCACCTGATAAGGCAATGGCTTTACGACGTTTGTTCAACAGAGTCAACAAACGCCTGACTTCGTCTGGGAAGTCAGTGGGAGCTAAGTCTTTCTCCTCAACTGGTGGAATGGATTGATCCAGTGGAGTGGATGAGGTCTCCCCTGTTGAAATAGCACCGACCCACTGGTCAGGTGACACGTCATCCTGTACTTGAACAGGGTAAGGATAGTGAACTAGGTCAACGATATTGGTATTTGCTCTGAGACGAACACTGTGACCAGAAGTGTTAGAAAGGAATAAATGGATCTTACTGTCTCTTACAACGTGTAAGGAAGGTTCAACAAATAAACCCTTGACCTTGCAGGAATCACTGTCAACTAGGACGTTATCACCATCTGGAACATTAGGAACAACAACAGACACTCTAGTGAGAGCACTAGCTGCAACAGAGACGTCTTTCTCCAGACAGCATGTGACATCAACAAGAGATGGCATTACTAGTTTCAAGTAATCGTTTTCTGACAAGGCATCCCCTGTGGAGAAACTACTACTCGAACTAGCAGTCATTGCAGGGATAGGCTGTGCACTCAAGGCAGTCTGAGTGTCCGTGGACACTTGAGGCAACGGAACACTATCTTGCAAGTCTGAAGGTGTAGGTGGAACACAGATGGGAGTGACAGAGTTACCAGTGCCTGACCGCTTGGGTACGCTACTGGAGAATGCATTGGCTTGTAAGGACTTAATTCGTACATCATACTCTGCGGCAGTATGGCAGATTTCTGATCCAAGCTGGTAACCCCAAAATGGAACGATCAAGTCGTCAATTTGGGCATGCCATCGGTATGGGTCGAGCACAATGCGTAAGTCTCGCATGGAAGCAAATCCCAGTAGAAGGTCACCAGGGAAAGTAATCTGGTCGACAACAAGAAAAGCAGCAGTAAAGTCTCTACCTTGGATAGTAAAAGTGAGTGAAGTCTGACCTCGGACTCGCAGAAGGGAACCAGCTACTCCACTAAGGGAGGTTACCGTAGATGGTTCAACGAGGACACGTCGTAACTGCTTCTCTTTAAACAAGCTAGACCTGATGATATTAACTTGCACACCAGAGTCCATGAACACATGAACGGGCGCATTATGGACAGAAGCTTGTACTAAAGGACCAATCGTTTCGTTAGGAGTTATATGCAAACAGAAAGGTGGGTTGTCATCAGAGAAGGCATTTTCTACTTCATCCCCAAATTCCTCTACGTCAGAGACGTGTGAAGCAGCATCAACAGCAGGGTTGTCATTCTCATAGGAATTTTGAACTGGGATGGTGTACTCATTATCACCTACTGTCACGACTGGACGAGTAGACTGGGGCGCTCGGATTCCCCCGAATTGGAAGAATGAGCCTGGTTCTGGTTAGTTTGTGAACCACGACGTCTGTTTCCTCTTCTGGCTCTGCTGTTGGAACGGCCACGGAAAGATCTAGAGTACTGTAGGTTGCAGAGAGCATTGCACTCAGATGTGTCATATCCATGATAAGTACAGTAGGGAAGATCTGACTGGTACTCATCATCAGTACGACGCCTCTTAGGGTGACTATCAGGACAATTAATTGCAATATGGCCACGGTAACCACAATTGTAGCAAGTTCTTTGACTGTGGGTACTGTACATGCTACGGGTGCTACGGGAATGATGGCTCTTAACACTAGCTTTGGATGATGGACACGAGTGATTAAGGTTGGGAGTTTTGGTAGTAGCAAAAACTAGAGGAAGTACAGGAGTGGACAAAGTGGTTGGTGTAGACTTACGATAAGGGAAGGTTCCCTCGGGACACAAATATCGAACATGGATAGAGCTGCGAGCGGTCCCATAGTAGCATCTAGAGGACTTGAATTGTACACATACATAGATGTCGGTGGCATTAGTTGTTTAATAACTCCGAATGCGGCTAATTTGGCAAACCCTTCAAGGGCTGGTTTATCGTTATCTTTAAGGTACTTGGAATTTTGACCTGCTTTAACGAATGAGGACATAAGGTTATTAAGACGAAGGGCAAACTCATCTAATGACTCTTCAGGCCTCGAAGCTGTGCAAACTAATTCTTTGAGAACAACAAAAGGATCGGTTTCTCGCACCAGTTCGAGATAGTTGCGAATTAACTGTTCATAATCTGTTCATAATCTTGAAAGTCCTTCATACGAATTAAGTTAAACACATGTGAGGCGGCTGGAGAACGGGCTAGACTGTCCTTTCCGATAATTTGCACAAATTGCTGTAGACAACCATTGATTGCCCACTCCTCTTTTTAGAAGAATACTACACGTCATCTGAACCCTTCCCTGCCTATTGCTGTATTGTACTTAACTACAGCAGCAGCTCATTTCTCCTGCCCTTCCCAATGCTGCTTCCACAGCACTGAGGCAAATAATGGTCTTGTTCCCATTACATGATATGATATTATTCAGCCTGTTGATTATGTTACCTAAAGCAGCTCCAGAGAAATATCTTCCCTCTAGCTTTCAATCTATATTACAGAAAGTTCAATTCATACATATTACTTGTGAGTCACCGACTCACAGGTAATATACATGAAGCAGAAAAGCTGAAGGTATTTTTAGCCTCACTGATAACCGTAGTACACTTACCCTGGAGAAGAGTAAAGCGATTACCTACCGTCAGATCTGCCCTTTTAACCTTTCTTAGTTTGATGTTTCTTCCTTTATTGAAAACCACTTCCCACATGTTACTACTGCCAACTTGTCCCTCACTGCTGGTAATTTCTTTCACTTCACTAACAACAACCACCTCAGGCGAATTTCTTGTTTGAGATGACCTTCTTCATGTCTTGAATCCTGACTCTAAAGCACAGCTGAAGCAAGTTATGGTGCTCTATATGCTCTATAACACTAATCCCCCAAGACAACACAGGACAGGTAGCAACCTCACGTAACCTGACTGTATTCTGTGATAGATATTTTGTGAGAGGTAATATTCAGGATTTTCTGTAGGGAGTATTCAGGAGACTTCGTGACATGGATCTTCAGAGTACATTCTGTAGCGAATATTCTGAATATTTCCTACATTAAAAGTAGCTCCAGCTGACAGATATTTCAAGAACGTTCTCAGACATACAGTAGCGTAAGGTGGCAGTGACGAATATGGGGCTCTTTTGTTACTACTAAGTTCTGTACACATCTAAATTGTTAATGGAACAGCCACCCAAAGAATAAAAGTTATCTAGTAACCATCCTGTTTTTAATGTAAATTGTGAAATATGCATTCTCTTATATAATGAACATAGTCAATATAATTAAAAAATATATAGGAAAAGTATCGGTACAGGTATCAGCCGACACTTTGGAATCGTCCCAGCCTTAGTTTGCAGTGATTAGGTGCGGTTTTGGGCTCACTTTCTCTTGTCTATATTATTCTGCTTTCTGAAAGCCTTGGAAGGTTCAAATACCCCTCATGGAGGGAAGCGTCGGTAAGATAGTATGGGCGTCTAAACCTGATCTTTTTCTCCCTCCTTCCCCCCTCCCTTCCTCTCTGTCTCTTTCTCGCGCACTCTGTATCTATCTATCAATCTCTGTCTCTCGCTAAGTGGCTGGACAGACATCCGTACCTGTGAGAAAACTTTTCCATTCAGCCTAGCTGTGGTGGCTTGTTTTGCAAACCATACCACGAGCGTGATTTAACCCGCGGTCAGAGAGTCTCAAAACTCCAGACAGTCTCTGACCGCGGGTTCAATCCTGCCCGTGGTATGGTTTGTTTGCAATCGTGTCATTACGATTTCGTGAGTCATGTTTTGCAAATTTAAAATAAACCTTTTGAAAATTCAAAAAGCTCAGATTAGGATTATACAAATTAGATTCATTTATAATTAATAAAACTTGGGAAGAATTTAAGATGCATTAGACAAGATAAAATCTTAAAGTAAGGGTAGAATATAAGCTGTGCTTGACAATTCCTTGACTACCTACCTACATCATCATAGAAATGTCAGGTGTTGTGAGGTAACCGCGAGGTGTAGTCTTGTTCTTATATACCCTCTTGTTTATCTTTTATTTTTACAGTGCCTTGATAATGTGAGAAATCGCGGAAGCTCTTGGAATTTTGATATTTTTTCCAAAGAGGTTGCTCTTCATATTGAGATATCACCTGTTTACTGTGATTTTATTGCATATATATGTCGTGCCGAATAGGTAAAATTGGTCAATTAGCAAGAACTCATTTTTAAAATTTTCTCTTATACGTTTAAAGATAATTTTTTTTAATTTATGTTAATGTAAAACTTTATAATTCTGTACGAAGAAACCTTATATAAAAAGCGCAATTTAATTTAGCCTAATCCAGCTGAATATATTTTAGATAAATTTACAGTTTAATAATAAACGAAGTGAAATATATTTGTTCGTTAGGTTCAGAAGGATTTTTGGGACATTATTGCATACTCAGTTTTTTTGCTTGCCTTATTAAGGAAAATCACAAGTTTTACCTATGCAGCAAGACACACACACACAGACACACACACACACACACATACACACACATACACGCACACAATAAGTGGAGAGAGTAGCATTACTAGGAAATACAGCTGGGACTAAATTTGAGCCTGCACGACAGAGACGTATAACGGATCTTTCAACCACACCACCTACCCCCCACTAACCATCCCTCCCTCACACACACACATACACACACACAAGGGCAGACACTCATAGAAACTTTAGACCCTAGTAGCAATTTCCGCTTTTTATAACCCAGAATTACTGGTATGTATTAGCAGAATCTCCCCCTCACACCTCCCCCATACACACGAACACACACATATACACACACACCTGCACTAGGACAATATGGTAGCTAATTAACTAGGCGAATACACACACACACACACACACACACACACACACACACACACACACACACACACACACACACACACACACAGACGATGCAGACGATGTGAAGTTAATGAGAAGAATCGAATCGGACGAGGATCAGTCAGGACTACAAAGAGACCTGGACAGGCTACAAGCCTGGTCCAGAAACTGGCTCCTTGAATTTAACCCTGCCAAATGCAAAGTCATGAAGATTGGAGAAGGGCAAAGAAGACCGCAGACACAATATAGTTTAGATGGCCAAAGACTGCAAACCTCACTCAAGGAAAAAGATCTGGGGGTGAGTATAACACCGAGCATATCTCCTGAGGCGCACATCAATCAGATAACTGCTGCAGCATACGGGCGCCTGGCAAACCTATGGATAGCGTTCCGATACCTCAGTAAGGATTCGTTTAAGACTCTGTACACCATCTACGTCAGGCCCATACTGGAGTATGCAGCACCAGTTTGGAATCCACACTTAGTCAAGCACGTCAAGAAATTAGAGAAAGAAAGTGCAAAGGTTTGCAACAAGACTAGTCCCAGAGCTACGGGGATTGTCCTATGAAGAAAGGTTGAGGGAAATCGGCCTGACGACACTGGAGGCCAGGAGGGTCAGGGGAGACATGATAACGACATATAAAATACTGCGCGGAATAGACGAGGTGGACAAAGACGGGATGTTCCAGAGATGGGACACAGACACAAGAGGTCACAATTGGAAGTTGAAGACTCAGATGAATCAAAGGGATGTTAGGAAGTATTTCTTCAGTCATAGAGTAGTCAGGCCATGGAATAGCCTAGAAAGTGATGTGGTGGAGGCAGGAACCATACATAGTTTTAAGGCGAGGTATGATAGAGCTCATGGGGCAGGGAGAGAGAGGACCTAGTAGCAATCAGCGAAGAGGCGGGGCCAGGAGCTGTGACTCGACCCCTGCAACCACAAATAGGTGAGTACAAATAGGTGACTACACACACACACACACACACACACACACACACACACACATGCACACACACACACAAGCACACACACACACACACACACACACACACACACACACACACACACATGCACACACACACACACACACACACACATGCACATACACATACACACATACACACACTCACACACACACACACACACACACACACACACACACACACACACACACACACACACACACACACACACACACATGCACACTCAGATGAATCTCAGATGAATCAAAGGGATGTTAGGAAGTATTTCTTCAGTCATAGAGTAGTCAGGCCATGGAATAGCCTAGGAAGTGATGTGGTGGAGGCAGGAACCATACATAGTTTTAAGGCGAGGTATGATAGAGCTCATGGGGCAGGGAGAGAGAGGACCTAGTAGCAATCAGCGATGAGGCGGGGCCAGGAGCTGTGAATCGACCCCTGCAACCACAAATAGGTGAGTACACACACCCGCAAGGCCCCCATTATCGGTCACGGTCACTTTACCCTTGGCCCTCTTTCCCCTCCCTCCCCTTCTAATCAAATACACACACACACCTCCCCCGCTTTTAAGGGTCACTCATCCTTCTCTCCACTCCCCCTCCCCCCTCCCCCCTTAATCCCATTCCTCTCTCTCCCACACATGCAGACAAACATACACAAGCACACATATACAAGCACATATACACTTTACATAAACACGTACTCCCCCTTCCCCTAACCACCTCTCCCCCTCCCCTAACCACCTCTCCCCCTCACCCTAGCCACCTACCCCCCCAAACCATCTAACCCCTTCCCCAAACCATCTAACCCCCCAACTACCTCTCCCCCTCCAATAACCATCCCCACTCCCCCATAACCATCCATCCCCACTCTCCCTAACCATCTATTCCCCTCCCCCTCACCACCTCTCCCCCTTCCTTCTGTGGAGCAATGGGGGAACCTAGAACTAGGATGAGAACAAGGCCGAATCTGGGAGGGAGGACTGGGAGGCAGAGCTCAAAAAAAGGGAGGAAGACTGGGGAAGGAGGCTAGATGAGCTGGCAAGGAAGATAGAGGAGAGGTTAGCAGCAGAATGCAGAAGGTGGAAGCAACATGCCACAGCAGCAGAAAATAAGATACAGATATTAGAAGAGGAGCTAAGACATCTGAAACAGCAAAGAGACAAAGATATTACAGAAGTAGCATCAGCAATGGCTACATCAGACACAGACAACAGGTCTGAAGGGAGCATGAAAACTAAACTGTATGCAGAGGTCCTGTCAAATCTACATGGGGCCAAAACAAAGACAGGGAGCACACCAGGACAGAATGAGAGGTTGGAAGACATTGAAGGAACTAGGACATGTGCAGGGACATTACCAGACACCTGTGGGGGCCAGGAACATGTGAGCAGGAAGGACAAACCAATGAGCATAGGGGCCATAGCTAGGGAAGGGACTGAAGGAAGGAACACTCAATGGGAAGGAACTAAAACACATCAGAGGATGCAATGGGAGTCACAGTGGGAGGTGGAAAGGGAGAGATCAGTTTTTGTCTATGGGCTAGACGAAGCTGAAGGGGAAACTTATGATGAAAGAAAGCAGGAGGAGAAAAAAACGATTGAATGCATCATGAAGGTGATAGGCGAGGGAGACATGACCCAGGTGGCAAATTTTCAGAGAATCAGGTGGTACACAAAGAAAAGGAATCGGCCTCTCAAAGTAATTTTCAAGGCAGAATCAACCCAAACCATGATCCTGCAGGAGAAAGCATGGCTGAGAGGCAAACAGGAGTTCATGAGTGTGTACCTCGATCGAGACAGAACACAGGAGGAAAGGAAGATGATGAAAGAGAGAGTTCAAAAACGAAAGGAGAAATGGGAGGAAATGAAAAAAGAGAGCAGAATAACCAAGGAACAAGTGGAAGGACAAGCACACCCCCTAGAAACACCTGCAGAAGGACTCCAGCCACGACACCCCCAAGGCAACGAACAATCCAAACCAACCATCACACACCGATCCCTCTGTTCCCACCCCCCACACCACAGTTACATTATTTGAACTGAAGTTGAAGGTTTGGTACACAAATGTGGATGGATTAACGAATAAACATGAGGAATGGCAAGAAAAAATCAATGAGAAGTCCCCAGACATCATAGCAGTTACAGAAACAAAACTCACAGAAACAATAACACATGCAATCTTCCCACCAGGATACCAGATCATGAGGAAAGATAGAAGGGGCAGAGGGCAAGGTGGGGTTGCTCTGCTCGTAAAAAACAGATGGAAATTCGAGAAAATGGAAGGCATAGACGTGACGGGAGAAAGAGACTACATAGTAGGTACACTTCAGTCTGGGGAGCACAAGGTGGTCATTGCAGTGATGAATAATCCACCACAGAACTACAGGGGGCCAAGAGAGGAATATGAAGAGAGCAACAGAGCAATGGTGGACACACTTGCTGAGGTGGCAAGAAGAGCTCACTCCAGTAGAGCAAAGTTGCTGGTTATGGGGGATTTCAACCACAGGGAGATTGACGGGAAAACCTGGAGCCACATGGGGGTCCCGAAACATGGACACCCAAAATGTTGGACATGGTGCTGGAAAACCTCATGCACCAACATGTTAAGGACACTACCAGAGTGAGAGGGGAGGATGAACCAGCAAGATTGGAGATTGTCTTCACCCTGGGTAGTTCAGACATTGAGGACATCACGTATGAGAGTCCCCTAGGAGCTAGCGACCACGTGGTTCTGTGCTTTGAATACATAGTAGAGCTGCAAGTGGAGAGAGTAACAGGAGTTGAATGGGAAAAGCCTGACTATAAAAGAGAGGACTACATAGGGTTGAGGAACTTCCTGCAGGAGGTTCCGTGTGACAGAAAACTGGCAGGAAAGCCAGTAAACGATATGATGGAATATGTAACAACAAAATGCAAGGAGGCAGTGGAAAGGTTTATTCCCAAGGGCAACAGAAACAATGGGAAGACCAGAACGAGCCCCTGGTTTACTCGACAGTGTGAGGAGGCAAAAACAAAGTGCAATAGAGAATGGAAAAAGTACAGAAGGCAGAGAACACACGAAAATAGGGAGATCAGTCGCAGAGCCAGGAACGAGTATGCACAGGTAAGGAGGGAGGCCCAGCGACAGTATGAAAATGACATAGCATCGAAAATCAAGACTGACCCGAAACTGTTGTATAGCCACATCAGGAGGAAGACAGCAGTCAAAGACTAGGTGATCAGATTGAGGACAGAAGGTGAAGAACTCACAAGAAATGATCAGGAGGAAGTTTTTACAGTAGAGACAGGAAGGGCTGTGGGAAGACAGCACAGAAGGGAACATCAAGAGGGAATATACCAACAAGTGTTGGATGACATACGAACAACCGAGGAGGAGGTGCAGGAGCTGCTAAGTGACCTTGATACCTCAAAGGCGATGGGACCAGACAACATCTCCCCATGGGTCCTTAGAGA
>NC_091307.1:44614995-44754995 GCF_038502225.1 Cherax quadricarinatus
GTGGAATAAGAATCTTTCCTCCGTAAGCCATGCGTGTTGTAAAAGTCAACTAAAATGCCGGGAACAATGGGCTAGTAACCCCTTTTCCTGTAAAGATTACTAAAAAGAATAAGAAGAAGAAAATTGTCAAAGTGGGAAGTCTGAATGTGCGTGGATGTTGTGCAAATGATAAGAAAGAGATGATTGTGGATGTTATGAATGAGAAGAAGCTGGATGTCCTGGCTTTAAGTGAAACAAAGCTGAAGGGGGTGGGAGAGTTTCAATGGAGAGGAATAAATGGGATTAGGTCAGGGGTTTCAAATAGAGTTAGAGCTAAAGAAGGAGTAGCAATAATGTTGAAGGATAAGCTATGGCAGGAAAAGAGGGACTACAAATGTATAAATTCAAGGATTATGTGGAGTAAAATAAAGATTGGATGTGAAAAGTGGGTTATAGTAAGCGTGTATGCACCTGGAGAAGAGAGAAGTGTAGAGGAGAGAGAGAGATTCTGGGAAATGTTGAGTGAATGCGTGGGGAGTTTTGAATCAAGTGTGAGAGTAATGGTGGTTGGGGATTTCAATGCTAAAGTGGGTAAAAATGTTATGGAGGGAGTAGTAGGTAATTTTGGGGTGCCAGGGGTAAATGTAAATAGGGAGCCTTTAATTGAGCTATGTGTAGAAAGAAATTTGGTAATAAGTAATACATATTTTATGAAAAAGAGGATAAATAAATATACAAGGTATGATGTAGCACGTAATGAAAGTAGTTTATTAGATTATGTATTGGTGGATAAAAGGTTGATGGGTAGGCTCCAGGATGTACATGTTTATAGAGGGGCAACTGATATATCGGATCATTATTTAGTTGTAGCTACAGTTAGAGTAAGAGGTAGATGGGAAAAGAGGAAGGTGGCAACAACAAGTAAGAGGGAGGTGAAAGTGTATAAACTAAGGGAGGAGGAAGTTCGGGCGAGATATAAGCGACTATTGGCAGAAAGGTGGGCTAGTGCAAAGATGAGTAGTGGGGGGGTTGAAGAGGGTTGGAATAGTTTTAAAAATGCAGTATTAGAATGTGGGGCAGAAGTTTGTGGTTATAGGAGGGTGGGGCAGGAGGAAAGAGGAGTGATTGGTGGAATGATGAAGTAAAGGGTGTGATAAAAGAGAAAAAGGTAGCTTACGAGAGGTTTTTACAAAGCAGAAGTGTTATAAGAAGAGCAGAGTATATGGAGAGTAAAAGAAAGGTGAAGAGAGTGGTGAGAGAGTGCAAAAGGAGAGCAGATGAAAGAGTGGGAGAGGCACTGTCAAGAAATTTTAATGAAAATAAGAAAAAAATTTGGAGTGAGTTAAACAAGTTAAGAAAGCCTAGGGAAAGTATGGATTTGTCAGTTAAAAACAGAGTAGGGGAGTTAGTAGATGGGGAGAGGGAGGTATTAGGTAGATGGCGAGAATATTTTGAGGAACTTTTAAATGTTAAGGAAGAAAGGGAGGCGGTAATTTCATGCACTGGCCAGGGAGGTATACCATCTTTTAGGAGTGAAGAAGAGCAGAATGTAAGTGTGGTGGAGGTACGTGAGGCATTACGTAGAATGAAAGGGGGTAAAGCAGCTGGAACTGATGGGATCATGACAGAAATGTTAAAAGCAGGGGGGGATATAGTGTTGGAGTGGTTGGTACTTTTGTTTAATAAATGTATGAAAGAGGGGAAGGTACCTAGGGATTGGCGGAGAGCATGTATAGTCCCTTTATATAAAGGGAAAGGGGACAAAAGAGATTGTAAAAATTATAGAGGAATAAGTTTACTGAGTATACCAGGAAAAGTATACGGTAGGGTTATAATTGAAAGAATTAGAGGTAAGACAGAATGTAGAATTGCGGACGAGCAAGGAGGCTTCAGAGTGGGTAGGGGATGTGTAGATCAAGTGTTTACATTGAAACATATATGTGAACAGTATTTAGATAAAGGTAGGGAAGTTTTTATTGCATTTATGGATTTAGAAAAGGCATATGATAGAGTGGATAGAGGAGCAATGTGGCAGATGTTGCAAGTATATGGAATAGGTGGTAAGTTACTAAATGCTGTAAAGAGCTTTTATGAGGATAGTGAGGCTCAGGTTAGGGTGTGTAGAAGAGAGGGAGAATACTTCCCAGTAAAAGTAGGTCTTAGACAGGGATGTGTAATGTCACCATGGTTGTTTAATATATTTATAGATGGGGTTGTAAAAGAAGTAAATGCTAGGGTGTTCGGGAGAGGGGTGGGATTAAATTATGGGGAATCAAATTCAAAATGGGAATTGACACAGTTACTTTTTGCTGATGATACTGTGCTTATGGGAGATTCTAAAGAAAAATTACAAAGGTTAGTGGATGATTTTGAGAATGTGTGTAAAGGTAGAAAGTTGAAAGTGAACATAGAAAAGAGTAAGGTGATGAGGGTATCAAATGATTTAGATAAAGAAAAATTGGATATCAAATTGGGGAGGAGGAGTATGGAAGAAGTGAATGTTTTCAGATACTTGGGAGTTGACGTGTCGGCGGATGGATTTATGAAGGATGAGGTTAATCATAGAATTGATGAGGGAAAAAAGGTGAGTGGTGCGTTGAGGTATATGTGGAGTCAAAAAACGTTATCTATGGAGGCAAAGAAGGGAATGTATGAAAGTATAGTAGTACCAACACTCTTATATGGATGTGAAGCTTGGGTGGTAAATGCAGCAGCGAGGAGACGGTTGGAGGCAGTGGAGATGTCCTGTCTAAGGGCAATGTGTGGTGTAAATATTATGCAGAAAATTCGGAGTGTGGAAATTAGGAGAAGGTGTGGAGTTAATAAAAGCATTAGTCAGAGGGCAGAAGAGGGGTTGTTGAGGTGGTTTGGTCATTTAGAGAGAATGGATCAAAGTAGAATGACATGGAAAGCATATAAATCTATAGGGGAAGGAAAGAGAGGTAGGGGTCGTCCTCGAAAGGGTTGGAAAGAGGGGGTAAAGGAGGTTTTGTGGGTGAGGGGCTTGGACTTCCAGCAAGCGTGCATGAGCGTGTTAGATAGGAGTGAATGGAGACGAATGATACTTGGGACCTGACGATCTGTTGGAGTGTGAGCAGGGTAATATTTAGTGAAGGGATTCAGGGAAACCGGTTATTTTCATATAGTCGGACTTGAGTCCTGGAAATGGGAAGTACAATGCCTGCACTTTAAAGGAGGGGTTTGGGATATTGGCAGTTTGGAGGGATATGTTGTGTATCTCTATACGTATATGCTTCTAAACTGTTGTATTTCTGAGCACCTCTGCAAAAGCAGTGATAATGTGTGAGTGTGGTGAAAGTGTTGAATGATGATGAAAGTATTTTCTTTTTGGGGATTTTCTTTCTTTTTTTTTTGGGTCACCCTGCCTCGGTGGGAGACGGCCGACTTGTTGAAAAAAGAAAATATATATATATATATATATATATATATATATATATATATATATATATATATATATATATATATATATATATATATATATATATATATATATATATATATATATATATATATATATATAATGTATATACATATGAATATATATATATATATATATATATATATATATATATATATATATATATATATATATATATATAAATATACATATGAATATATATATATATATATATATATATATATATATATCTATATATATATATATATATATATATATATAATATATATATATATATATATATATAATATATATATATATATATATATATATATATATATATATATATATATATATATATATATATATGTCGTGTCGAATATGTAAAACTGGTCAATTAGCAAGAACTCATTTAAAATTATGTATTTTCTAAAATTTTCTCTTATACGTTTAAAGATATATTTTTTTCATTAATGTTGATGTACAAATTTATATTTTTGCACCAAAAGGAACTTAGAAAACTTACCTAACCTTATTATAACAAAAACAATTTATTTTAGCCTAACCCAACTAAATATATTTTAGATTTGTTTACAATAATTTATTACTAAACAAACACAGTGAAATATATTTTTATCGTTAGGTTAAGTATGATTTTGGCGAAATTATTGCATACACAAATTTTCACTTGTCCTATATGGCAAGATGAACGTTGCTATTTAAGCCAAGATCGCAAGTTCTGCCTATTCGGCACGACATATATATATATATATATATATATATATATATATATATATATATATATATATATATATATATATATATATATATATATATATATATATATATATATATACATGTATATATATATATATATATATATATATATATATATATATATATATATATATTATATATATATATATATATATATATATATATATATATATATATATATATATATATGTATGTATATATATATATATAATATAGGGAGGTACCACCTCTATAACTGTTATAGGGACCCTCATCCTCAGAGAAAAGAATAAACTTGCTTCAGGGAAAACTCAAGGTTCTCCCTGAAGCTGTTTGAGAATTTTCTCCTACCACCCCCTATATTTTATATATATTTTATTTAAAGAAAATACATTGACAAAACATCCACAAAAATACAATAGAAAGTAAAACATCATAGGTAACTCAGAGCTACATCTCGAATACTTCGTCCAGCTCCCCGGCGGTGGGCCGCGTGCCCCGAATGCTGCAGGCATTTCCTCTCTGGATCGCAACACTGAGTCTCTGAAAGAGGAAGCTGGTCGCCCTGTGGTCCTTGGTTTCTATGATGAGCTTTTCACCCAGCTCTATTAGGAACTTTAGAGCACACTTGCCCCATGCTCCAAGGGTCTCCGACCCTATTGGGATGAAGTTATAGCAAGGGGGAAGGTCTTCATATTTGCGGATCTTCTGGGTCTCCCTGTGGCTGGCAGCTCCACCCCCTTCCACTACGGAGTATGGCAAGTAGGTGTCTGCCAATGTGGCGGCACATGTGTAGTCCCAGGCAATCTGCTTTCCATTTTTCCAAGGAAGCATAGTGGCTCCATCAGGACGCTTTTGACTTCCGTCAGACCTCTGCACTTTGGGTTCCCGTTGAGCTGGGCAACGAGCTGTGGCGAGGCTTCTCTTTATGATGTCATTGACCTCCTCATGCTTGGCATACTTCCCTTCTGCTGTGTGACACACGAGACCATGAAGTCCGAATTGATCAGCTGTCGCCCTCCCCTATGTTCGGTGAGGATGGGGGCAGCTAGGCGAAGAGCAACACCAATCCGAATGGCCTGTGGGTCTAGTCGAGTGCCCAAGGAGGAATTGGGAACAGCTAACAGGAAATCTCCTGAGTGTGGTGCCTTCACTGCCAGGAGACGAGCTTTGTCCTTTCCTGAGACGTTGGAGAGCATTGTGTTGGCGATATTTTCCATGATCGGTTTGTCCCAGTGCGACTGTTCGTGTTCTTTGGGAGGAGCTGGTCTACTGGAGGAATCTGTAAGGGTGTCCCACCGAGTCGCTGCTTCAGTAAACCTGGGGTCTTGAGCTCCTACCACATCTCTCAAGCATTCGGGAACAATCTTCTTGACTAATGCACCGGAAGCCAAACACGAAGACAGAAAAGTAGGTAAAGCAACATGCGTTGCTTTGCGCACCCCTGTACACTGGGAGGGTTGCCTGATCCCATTGCTGATCCTCTAGTGACAGGTTCAGTGCCTTCTTAAGGATTGACCTCAGGTGTGCGTCATATTCGTGGAGTGTTGGGTTGTCAAAAGAGGGTGCACACCTCGGAAAGTGAGTCTTGGAATAGTAACGAAAAAAATATATTTCACTGTGTTTGTTTAGTATTAAATTATTGTAAACAAATCTAAAATATATTTAGTTGGGTTAGGCTAAAATAAATTGCTCTTTTTATAATAAGGTTAGGTAAGTTTTCTAAGTTCCTTTTGGTGCAAAATTATAAATTTTTACATCAACATTAATGAAAAAAATATATCTTTAAACGTATAAGAGAAAATTTTAGAAAGGACTTAATTTTAAATGAGTTCTTGCTAATTGACCAGTTTTAAATATTCGGCACGAAATATATATATATACATATATATATATATATATATATATATATATATATATATATATATATATATATATATATATTTATATATATATATATATATATATGTATATATAAAATGTCGTGCTGAATATGTGAAAGTTGCTATCTTGGCGTAAATAGCAACGCTCATCTTGATATATACGACATGTGAAAATTTGTGTATGCAATAATTTCGCAAAAATAATTCATAACCAAACGAAAAAAAATATATTTCACTGTGTTTGTTTAGTATTAAATTATTGTAAACAAATTTAAAATATATATAGTTGGGTTAGGCTAAAATAAATTACGCTTGTTATAATAAGGTTAGGTAAGTTTTCTAAGATTCTTTTGGTGCAAAATTAATTTGATTTATATTAACATTAATGAAATAATATATCTTTAAACGTATAACAGAAAATTTCAGAAAGAACTTAATTTTCAATGAGTTCTTGCTAATTGACCAGTTTTACATATTCGGCACGACATATATATATATATATATATATATATATATATATATATATATATATATATATATATATATATATATATATATATATATATATATATATATATATATATATATATATATATATATGCGAAACAACCACTGTGAAAGAATAGAGAAGTTCCAATCGCTTTCGTGACTACTCACATTATTAAGGAACAATGAAAGTAAAGCATCAAAGGAAGGTATATAAAGGGGTAGCCCACACCTCACTATCAGATCCCACAACAACAAAACACCTGACGCGAGACAGCAGGCCCGCCGGCCGAACTAGACAGGTCCTTCTTACAACCCACCAACAAACTATTCTACCTAAGAAATAAGAAATTTAAAAAAATTATGATTTGTCCAATGTATTATTAAATTCTTCCCAAATTCTATTAATTACAAATGGATCTAATTTATATAAACCAAAGGAAATATTCATATTATTGTCAAAACTGCTTTTTATGAAACAAGATTCAATTAAATTCCTGTCGACCATGTACTTGCTTGATACTACTTTCTCAACTTTTTGAAAATCAATTGAATGGTTAAAATCTCTTATATGAATAAATAGAGCATTGGAATCTTGTCCAGTTCTAATGCTATATTTATGTTGTTTTAATCTTCGAGATTTTTACCAGTTTGACCGTAATAAATTTTATCGCAAATTTTACAAGGAATCTTATAGACACATCCATGAGCATTTTGGGGGGAATTCTTTATCAAAAGTTTTTTTACTGCATCAAGATTTTTGAATACAACTTTAATATTAAAAGTCTTAAGAAGAGAAGGCATATCAACCAAGTTTTCATGGTAAGGGAGAACCAACATATTTTTAGTTGAATAAGGCTGGTTGTCCCTTTTTGGATTGTAGAAAGTATTTCTAGCAACTTTAAAAGATTTATCAATTACATTTCTTGGGTATTTTAAATCATTACCTATTTCATAAATTTTGGATATTTCCTCATCTATGAACTCTGGACTACAAATTCGTAAAGCTCTCAAAAACATTGATGAGAAAACAGACAGTTTAACTCTATCTTGATGGGAAGAATAATAGTGGACATAGGAACAGTTATTTGCAGGTTTTCTGTAAATTTTAAATTTGAATTCATTATTACCCTTAATAATTAAAAAATCTAGAAAGGCAATGAGTTATTTTCTTCAAATTCAACAGTAAAATTTATAGAATGGGCTAAGCTATTTAATTTGCCAAGGAAATGGTGTATATCTACCTTTTTGGGCATAAGACACAAATATCATCAACATATCTGAAGCATTTAGCTCTATTAGGGAGGATTGAGTTAAGCAGCCTTGTTTCAAAAAATTCCATGTGTAGGTTACTAAGAACAGGTGAAAGAGAATTTCCCATTGCCATACCAAACTTCTGAGTGTAAAACTTATCATTAAATACAAATTTTGTATCAACATTGCAAAGTTTAATAAGTTTAATGATAGTAGGAACTGGCAATGGTAAATCATAATTAACGAGTTCTTCAGATAAGAAACTTAATAAATCTTCAACAAGAACAAGAACTTTCGTAAACAAGTAAGTAACATCAAAACTAACCATGTTAAAATCATTTAAGTCAGTCAAGGAGCTTATTTTATCAACTAAATCTATGTTATTTTTAACATTAAAGTTAGAAATTTTGCCAACAACAGGGCTCAAAACACCAACAAGCCATTTGGATAATTTATATGAAACTGATCCTATGGAGCTAATAATTTTACTGTAAAAAAACATAAGACACCTATAACAATGGGTGCCATTTACCGGATACCTCACACAAACATCCCAAATTTCAGTGAGAAATTAAAGTCACTAATAACAAACAGACAAATGAATAAGCACCACCTTCTCTTAGCTGGAGACTTCAACATCAACCTTGGCTTACTAGATGATCAGCCTGTAACTGATTTCATCAACAATATGAACAACACACTTCTCATACCAACAATAACTAAACCAACCAGGCTCACTGAGACAAGTGCAACTGTAATAGACAACATATGGACCAATATACTAGCCCCCCTTAAATCAGGGATAATCACAGATAGCACTACAGACCACTACCCTACCTTCCTCCTGACAAACATTAGTAAACCACCACATGAATACAACAGTCTCATTTAGACTCCATGATGAGGCCTCAATAAGGAAGTTCACAGCTGACCTAGAGACTGTTGACTGGCCTACAGAATTCTCCAAGGCCAATGGTATTGATGACTGGACAGATATTTTTCTTAACTATACAACAAACATAGACTATACAACAAACATTGTCTTATAAAAACGAAACAGATCACAAACAAACGGCTTGGTTGCCCATGGCTAACCAGCACCATTCTGAAATCCATTGACAAGAAACACCAATATGAAAAGCAATATAGACAGGGCTTAATACACAAAGATATTCTTAAACACTATTCATCAGTTCTCACGAAAGTAATAAAGAAAGCCAAACAACTATACTACTCCAGTAGATTCACAGACACTAGAGGAGATATAAAAAAGACCTGGAAAACACTCACTCAGATTCTAGGGACCCACAAACTGAAAAAAAACAAGAATATTGTCCTAACTAAACCTAATGAAACACCACAACATCCCACTGACACAGCTAACAAGATAAACGACTTCTTCTCAACCATAGGATCTAACCTCGCCAATAAAATCCCACATAACAATGCCCATGCCAGGGACTACCTAGATGGGAATTTCCCAGATTCCTTCTATCTTGCACCAACTGAGCCCACGGAAGTCACCGAGATTATAAAGTCTGTCTCATGTCCCACCATTACTGTATAAGCGAGCGGCCCAAGTCCTTTTGCATGCTATTTCATTACTTTTACAAGTCACTAGAAACTAGCACCTTCCCGAAACTACTCAAGATGGCAAGGGTTACACCAATACATAAAGGTAGTGACCATACAGACTTAAACAACTATAGGCCAATATCAAACTTACCATTGCTATCCAAAATCTTTGAGAAACTCGTGCACAGGAGACTATATTCATTTATAACGGCACAAAACATACTCAACCCCTGCCAATTTGGATTCAGGAAAAATAAAAGCACTAATGATGCAATCATAAAAATGCTAGATCTGCTTTACACAGCATTGGAAAATAAGGAATATCCACTAGGAATTTATATTGACCTAAAAAAAGCTTTTGACACAGTAGACCACGGCATCCTACTCCACAAACTTGACCATTACGGTATAAGAGGCCATGCGCTTGCTTATTTCAAATCTTACCTTACTAATAGGTATCAGTATGTCACCATTAAAGACACTGCATCAACAACACGGCCACTTGATACTGGAGTTCCGCAGGGAAGTGTCCTTGGTCCCCTGCTCTTCCTCATATACATCAATGATCTTCCAAACGTATCCCAACACCTGAAACCCATTCTCTTTGCTGACAACACGACTTAAGTCATCTCTCACCCTAATTTTGCCACCCTGAACACCATTGTTAACGAGGAGCTGATCAAAATATCGACTTGGATGACAGCCAATAAACTTACGCTTAACACTCACGAAACCTACTATATTATGCTTGGTAGCAGAGCAGGAGATGCACAAATTAACATTAAGATCGACAACACTCTAATTACCAGACATAATGAGGGCAAATTCCTAGGCCTATACCTTGACAACAACCTGAATTTCAGCACCCATATCCAACACATAACCAAAAAAGTATCCAAAACGGTTGGGATCCTCTCCAAGATATGATACTACGTGCCGCAAAATGCCCTTCTCACACTATACCACTCGCTTATTTATCCATACCTCACCTATGCTATTTGTGCTTGGGGATCAACTGCAGCAACACACCTAAAGCCAGTAATATCCCAACAAAAAGCTGCAGTAAGAATAATCACTAAATCCCATCCCTGGCCACACCCCCCCCCACTCTTCATAGATCTAAACTTACTCCCTGTTCAGTACATCCACACTTTCTACTGTGCAATCTATATCTACAGGACCTTAAACTCCAATATCAACCTTGACCTAAAACGCTTTCTTGATAGTTGTGACAGAACCCACAGGCATAACACCAGACACAAACATCTCTACGACATTCCCCATGTCCGACTAAACCTTTACAAAAATTCAATGTATGTCAAAGGCCCTAAAATCTGGAACACCCTACCTAAGAACTCTAGAACTGCAGACACATTCATCACCTTCAAAACTACCATTAGAAAACATCTTATCTCCCTGATACACCCCGTCAACTAACTACACGAATACCACCTGGTGGTTCACACTTACACTCACTCACCCATTTGACCATAAACAGAAATATTAATCTCAGTCTTAAAATAATGAATCCTGTGATACTCCAATACTGAAACTATGTACTGTGCCAAAACAAAAACATTCACATTTCTAAACTCACAAACTAGTATTTAGTCACTTAGCCATAATACCAACTTACCTCATAATTTGTAATATTTTAAAATTAAGAATAAATCTAAGTCTGCCCGAAATGCCTAGCCATGCTAGGTGTTCTAGTGGTACACTCTGTAATCATTATTTTACTACATGTAAATCACACACTAACCAAATTCTGTAAACTCAGCATTGTAATCCTTATAGAGAATAAACTTTGAATTGAATTGACTGGATTCCCTGGTTTGTGTGTTTTTATTAGTCCATACATGTAAGGTAAAGATGGATTAGTGGAAGTAAATTGTTTGACTAATTCATCTTTGTCTTTCAGTAGAAGTTTTATTGTTTTATTGAAATTGCTGTTAACGGTTTCTAGGGGATTTTTTCTAAGTTTAGAATAGGTTTCAGTATCATCTAAGAGATTATTCATTTTTTCTTGGTAATCATTTTCTTTCATAATTACTATTGCATTTATTTTGTCTGCTTTAGTAAGGCGCAAATTTATATTGTTATTAAGTGTATCATAAGACTTAAAGAATCTTTGAGGGCAATTGGGAATGTTTGGTTTTAACATAGAGCTATATACCATTCCTTTACTAATATTAATTTCATCAGAGGATAAATCAGAAAATTTTTCAAAGTCACAAAAGGCTTTTGCAATTTCAACATTATTAAGTTTTTTTGAAGTTGCAAAACTTAGGCCAAAACCTAGAGCAGCAGTTGTATGTTTGTCTAAAATTTCATCTGATAAGTTAATTACAAAATTTTTATTACCATACTTTGTCTAATCACTATTTTCAATTAAAATGTCTAATTTTCTTTGTAGTTTGTTTTTGAGTTCATTACAAAATCTTCTGAGTTTATTATAGCAATGATCCAACATACTGTGTTTCCATTCTGATGGAATGGCCTGATTAAAAGAGTATTTTTTGTTTCTCAATATTTTGAATGCTTCCTTCTCCTGTATTTTAGTTATTTCAATATGTTTCTGAAGAATAATTCTCATAAAATCATCAAAAGGACGATCTCTCATGTCAAGGAGTCTATTGGGTAAAAGAGACTTGGGCAGAACTTGTTCATTTAAACAATTTTTTTAAAAATTAAGTCGAATTTTTAACTTGTGGGACTTGATCAGTGCAGAAGAAAACTGCTCTAGGTTTTGGCCTAAGTTTTGCAACTTCAAAAAAACTTAATAATGTTGAAATTGCAAAAGCCTTTTGTAACTTTTAGAAATTTTCTGATTTATCCACTGATGAAATTAATATTAGTAAAGGAAAAGTATATAGCTCTATGTTAAAACAAATCATTCCCAATTGCCCTCAAAGATTCTTAATTGGTAATCATTTTCTTTCATAATTACTATTGCATTTATTTTGTCTGCTTTAGTAAGGCGCAAATTTTTATTGTTATTAAGTGTATTACCTGGAGTTTACCTGGAGAGAGTTCCGGGGGTCAACGCCCCCGCGGCCCGGTCTGTGACCAGGCCTCCTGGTGGATCAGAGCCTGATCAACCAGGCTGTTACTGCTGGTTGCACGCAAACCAACGTACGAGCCACAGCCCGGCTGGTCAGGAACCGACTTTAGGTGCTTGTCCAGTGCCAGCTTGAAGACTGCCAGGGGTCTGTTGGTAATCCCCCAGCATAAATAAGGGGGATTACCAACAGACCCCTGGCAGTCTTCAAGCTGGCACTGGACAAGCACCTAAAGTCGGTTCCTGACCAGCCGGGCTGTGGCTCGTACGTTGGTTTTCGTGCAGTCAGCAGTAACAGCCTGGTTGATCAGGCTCTGATCCACCGGGAGGCCTGGTCACAGACCGGGCCGCGGGGGCGTTGACCCCCGGAACTCTCTCCAGGTAAACTCCAAGTAATACACTTAACAACAATAAAAATTTGCGCCTTACTAAAGCAGACAAAATAAATGCAATAGTAATTATGAAAGAAAATGATTACCAATTAAAAATTAATAATCTCTTAGATGATACTGAAACCTATTCTAAACTTAGAAAAAATCCCCTAGAAACCGTTAACAGCAATTTCAATAAAACAATAAAACTTCTACTGAAAGACAAAGATGAATTAGTCAAACAATTCACTTCCACTAATCCATCTTTACCTTACATGTATGGACTAATAAAAACACACAAACCAGGGAATCCAGTCAGACCAATTATTAGCTCCATAGGATCAGTTTCATATAAATTATCCAAATGGCTTGTTGATGTTTTGAGCCCTGTTGTTGGCAAAATTTCTAACTTTAATGTTAAAAACAACTTAGATTTAGTTGATAAATTAAGCTCCTTGACTGACTTAAATGATTTAACATTGTTAGTTTTGATGTTACTTCCTTGTTTACGAAAGTTCCTGTTGAAGATTTATTAAGTTTCTTATCTGAAGAACTCGTTAATTATGATTTACCATTGCCAGTTCCTACTATCATTAAACTTATTAAACTTTGCATTGTTGATGCAAAATTTGTATTTAATGATAAGTTTTACACTCAGAAGTTTGGTATGGCAATCTGAAATCCTCTTTCACCTGTTCTTAGTAACCTATACATGGAATTTTTTTAAACAAGGCTGCTTAACACAATCCTCCCTAATAAAGCTAAATGGTTCAGATATGTTGATGATATTTTGTGTCTTATGCCCAAAAAGGTAGATATACACCATTTCCTTGGCAAATTAAATAGCTTAGCCCATTCTATAAATTTTACTGTTGAATTTGAAGAAAATAACTCATTGCCTTTTCTAGATGTTTTAATTATTAAGGGTAATAATGAATTCAAATTAAAATTTACAGAGAACCTACAAATAACTGTTCCTATGTCCACTATTATTCTTCCCATCAAGACAGAGTTAAACTATCTATTTTCTCATCAATGTTTTTGAGAGCTTTACGAATTTGTACTCCATAGTTCATAGATGAGGAAATATCCAAAATTTATGAAATAGGTAATGATTTAAAATACCCAAGAAATGTAATTGATAAATCTTTTAAAGTTGCTAGAAATACTTTTATAATCCAAAAAGGGACAACCAGCCTTATTCAACTAAAAATATGTTGGTTCTCCCTTACCATGAAAACTTGGTTGATATGCCTTCTCTTCTTAAGACTTTTAATATTAAAGTTGTATTCAAAAATCTTGATGCAGTAAAAAAAACTTTTGATAAAGAATTCCCCCCAAAATGCTGATGGATGTGTCTATAAGATTCCTTGTAAAATTTGCGATAAAATTTATTATGGGCAAACTGGTAAAAATCTCGAACTAAGATGAAAACAACATAAATATAGCATTAGAACTGGACAAGATTCCAATGCTCTATTTTTTCATGTACGAGATTTTAACCATCCAATTGATTTCCAAAAAGTTGAGAAAGTAGTATCAAGCAAGTCCATGGTCGACAGGAATATAATTTAATCTTGTTTCATAAAAAGCAGTTTTGACAATAATATGAATATTTCCTTTGGTTTATATAAATTAGATCCATTTATGATTAATAGAATTTGGGAAGAATTTAATAATACATTGGAAAAATAATAATTTTTTAAATTTCTTATTTTTAGGTAGAACAGTTTGTTGGTGGGTTGTAAGAAGGACCTGTCTAGTTCGGCCGGCGGGCCTGCTGTCTCGCGTCAGGTGTTTTGTTGTTGTGGGAGCTGATAGTGAGGTGTGGGCTACCCCTTTATATACCTTCCTTTGATGCTTTACTTTCATTGTTCCTTGATAATGTGAGTAGTCACGAAAGCGCTTGGAACTTCTTCATTCTTTCAGAGTGGTTGTTTTGCATATTCTGAAATCACTTGTTTACTGTGATCTTATTGCGCATATATATATATATATATATATATATATATATATATATATATATATATATATATATATATATATATATATATATATATATGTGTGTGTGTGTGTGTGTGTGTGTGTCGTGCCGAATATATAAAACTGGTCAATTAGCCAGAACTCATTTAAAATTAAGTCCTTTCTAAAATTTTCTCTTATACGTTTAAAGATATATTTTTTTTATTAATGTTAATGTAAAAATTTATAATTTTGCACCAAAAGAAACTTAGAAAACTTACCTAACCTTATTATAATAAGAACAATTTATTTTAGCCTAACCCAACTAAATATATTTTAGATTTGTTTACAATAATTTAATACTAAACAAACACAGTGAAATATATTTTTTTCGTTAGGTTCAGAATGATTTTGCGAAATTATTGCATACACAAATTTTCACTTGTCCTATATGGCAAGATGAACGTTGCTATTTAAGCCAAGATCGCAAGTTCTGCCTATTCGGCACGACATATATATATATATATATATATATATATATATATATATATATATATATATATATATATATATATATATATATATATGTATATATATACAGTGGAACCTCAAATATCGAACTTAATATGTTCCAGGAGTTAGTTCTAAATTTGAAAAGTTTGAAAAGCGAAGCAATATTTCCCATAAGAAATAATGGATATACAATTAATCCGTTCCAGAAACCCAAAAATATTCTCAAAAAAACATTTTATAGAGATAATTATAGTTTTACATACACACAACAAATATAGTGTTCAATTATGTATTAATAAATTTAAATTAACATAAAATAGCATTTTACTTACCTTTATTGAAGATCGGTGATTGCATCTGGAACATAGGAAGGAGGAGAGTGGGAGCCGGGGTTAGTGTTTGGAAGGAGAATCCCCCTCCATGAGGACTTCAGGTATCAAAGTCCTCTTTGGGGTTACTTCCCTTCTGTCTTTTAATGCCACTTGGACCAGCTTGAATCACTGGGCCCCTGTCTCACAAAATAACTGTCCACAGTCCTCTGTTTCTGGTGCCTCTTTAAGATTTCCCTAAAATGGGACATGGTTCTGTCACTGAACTTGTTGCAAAGATGGCTTGTTTCAGCTTGCTCAGGGTGGTACTTCTCCACAAACATTTGGACATCATTCCACTTGGACACAATTCCACTTATGTATTATTTCATTCTTCACGTCTATGGTGTTTCTCACTTTCTTTACCACAGGGGTACCACTAGCAAGTTTCTTTGGGCCCATTGTAGCTTATTTCACAGTCCCACAAGCACTAAACATAATGAAATAATCGTAAAATGTTTGAATGCGAGCGCAAGTTAGTGTTCACTCAAGCATCAACAAAACCAGACTGGCTCACGGCGTCTGTGTGGGGATGCGGACAGGGCAGGCTGCTGGACAGGTCCAGTACCCGGCGGTTCGAAAATAGGGGCAAGTTTGATAATAGGGACAAAGTTGGTTAGAAAAAAAGGTTCTATTTTCGAAGAGTTCGATAAGCGATATGTTCGAAATTTGAGATTCTACTGTATATATACATATACATATATCACTTCATTTGTTTTTTTATTAAATTACTGTAAACTAATCTAAAATTTACTTAGTTGCATTAGACTAAATTAAGTTGCTCTTGTTATGATAATATTAGGTAAGTCTTCTATGATTTTTTGGTACCAAATTATTAATTTTTGCATTAACAAACAAGAAAACATATCTTTAAAAGCATAAGAGAAAATTTTAGAAAGGAATTCATTGCAAATGAGTTGGAATACTTTTAAAAATGCAGTATTGGAATGTGGGGCAGAAGTTTGTGGTTATAGGAGGGTGGGTGCAAGAGGAAAGAGGAGTGATTGGTGGAATGATGAAGTAAAGGGTTTGATAAAAAAGAAAAATGTAGCTTATGAGAGGTATTTACAAAGCAGAAGTGTTATAAGAAGAGTAGAGTATATGGAGATTAAAAGAAAGGTGAAGAGAGTGGTGAGAGAGTGCAAAAGAAGAGCGGATGATGGAGTGGGCAAGGGATTGTCAAGAAATTTTAATGAAAATAAGAAAAAAATTTGGAGTGAGCTAAACAAGTTAAGAAAACCTAGGGAACGAATGGATTTGTCAGTTAAAAACAGAGTAGATGGGGAGATGGAGGTATTGGGTAGATGGCGAGAATATTTTGAGGAACTTTTAAATGTCAACGAAGAAAAGGAGGCGGTAATTTCATTCACTGGCCAAGGAGGTACATCATCTTTTAGGAGTGAAGAAGAGCAGGATGTGAGTGTAGGGTAGGTGCGTGAGGCATTACATAGAATGAAGGGGGTAAAGCAGCTGGAACTAATGGGATCATGACAGAAATGTTAAAAGCAGGGGGATATATAGTGTTGGAGTAGTTGGTATTTTTGTTTAATAAGTATATGAAAGAGGGGAATGTACTTAGGGATTGGCGGAGAGCATGTATAGTCCCTTCATATAAAAGGAAGGGGGACAGAAGAGATTGTAAAAATTATAGAGGAATAAGTTTACTGAGTATACCAGGAAAAGTGTACGGTAGGGTCATTATTGAAAGAATTAGTGGTAAGACAGAATGTAGAACTGCGGGTGAGCAAGGAGGTTTAAGAGTTGGTAGGGGATGTGTAGATCAAGTGTTTACATTGAAGCATATATGTGAACAGTATTTAGATAATGGTAGGGAAGTTTTTATTCCATTTATGGATTTAGAAAAGGCATATGATAGAGTGGATAGGAGAGCAATGTGACAGATGTTGCAAGTATATGGAATAGGTGGTAAGTTACTAAATGCTGTAAAATGTTTTTATGAGGACAGTGAGGCTAAGGTTAGGGTGTGTAGAAGAGAGGGAGACTGCTTCCCGGTAAAAGTAGGTCTTAGACAGGGATGTGTAGATGGGGTTGTAAAAAAAAGTAAATGCTAGGGTGCTCGGGTGAGGGGTGAGATTAAATTATGGGGAATTAAATACAAAATGGGAAGTGACACAGTTCCTTTTGCTGATACTGTTCTTATGAGAGATTCTAAAGAAAATTGCAAAGGTTAGTGGACGAATTTGGGAGTGTGTAAAGGTAGAAAGTTGAAAGTGAACATAGAAAAGAGTAAGGTGATGAGGGTATCAAATGATTTAGATAAAGAAAAATTGGATATCAAATTGGGGAGGAGGAGTATGGAAGAAGTGAATGTTTTCAGATACTTGGGAGTTGACGTGCCAGCGGATGGATTTACGAAGGATGAGGATAATCATAGAATTGATGAAGGAAAAAAGGTGAGTGGTGCATTGAGGTATATGTGGAGACAAAAAATGTTATCTATGGAGGCAAAGAAGGGAATGTATGAAAGTACAGTAGTACCAACACTCTTATATGGGTGTGAAGCTTGGGTTGTAAATGCTGCAGCGAGGAGGCGGTTGGAGGCAGTGATGTCCTGTCTAAGGGCAATGTGTGGTGTAAATATTATGCAGAAAATTCGGAGTGTGGAAATTAGGAGAAGGTGTGGAGTTAATAAAAGTATTAGTCAGAGGGCTGAAGAGGGGTTGTCGAGGTGGTTTGGTCAGTTAGAGAGAATGGATCAAAGTAGAATGACATGGAGAAGGAAGGCGGGGTAGAGGTCGTCCTCGAAAAGGTTGGAGGGAGGGGATAAAGGAGGTTTTGTGGGAGAGGGGCTTGGACTTCCAGCAAGCGTGCATGAGCGTGTTAGAGAGGAGTGAATGGAGGCGAATGGTATTTGGGACCTGACGAGCTGTTGGAGTGTGAGCAGGGTAATATTTAGTGAAGGGATTCAGGGAAACCGGTTATTTTATATAGCCGGACTTGAGTCCTGGAAATGGGAAGTAAAATGCCTGCACTTTAAAGGAGGGGTTTGGGATATTGGCAGTTTGGAGGGATATGTTGTGTATCTTTATACGTATATACTTCTAAACTGTTGTATTCTGAGCCCCTCTGCAAAAACAGTGATTGTGTGTTAGTGAGGTGAAAGAGTTGAATAATGATGAAAGTATATTCTTTTTGGGGATTTTCTTTCTTTTTGGGTCACCCTGCCTCGGTGGGAGACGGCCGACTTTATATATATATATATATATATATATATATATATATATATATATATATATATATATATATATATATATATATCAACAATTTATCTCTTAAATCTTTTGTACAGTATTATGCAATAAAATGAGCCTATTGGTAAAAAATGAAAAGATAGGGTTATATGGGAAGTGGAATATTCAAATGGCTCTCAGAAAGAAATCTAAATATTCTTCCTTGAAGCCTTTTTGTCCACTTCTCCGAGGCTATGGGTCCCACAATTTACACCAGAGGTGGACCCCATCCTATTATATAATATGTGGTTGCAGATGGTAGACTTTGCTTCAGTGTCCTTCTCTATGTTCACGGAGCGTGCTGAGGTGATTGACTTCACAGACTGGTTTGGTCTTCATAACACGAGATTCATCACCAAGATGCCCACCCTCAAGGATGACCACTTCCTCCTATTCCAAATATACAGTTGGCAGGTGGGTATTGTCACACCTAAATATTTGTTTGCATCAATATTTCCTGATTTATATATGGGCTACACGTTCACTTGAAATTCACTCAATCTTACTTAAGCATAGGTAACTGGGTGCTGCTTTAGCTTGTTATCTACGTGTCATGGATCTACTTTGTTATGCGATCTACACCTTATATTGCAATCAACACGGTACCTAACCTAACCTAACCTAGGTTAGGTTAGGTTAGGTTAGGTTAGGTTAGGTACCGTGCTGATTGCAATATAAAGTGTAGATCGCAATGTAAGTGTAGATATCATTTTCCTTGTAGATAACAAGCCAAAGTAGCACCGGTAACTGTTCTTGTTTCATGGTTTTCCTATAAACTAGTGATATACTTTTCCTAACGTTGAACATTAATTTTAAATTTTATACCACTTACATCTTCAACAGTGAATACTAAATAGTAAGTTGGCTTATAATACTAAATAGTAACTTAGCTTACAATACTAAATAGTAAGTTGGCTTATAATACTAAATAGTAACTTAGCCTACAATACTAAATAGTAAGTTGGCTTATAATACTAAATAGTAACTTAGCCTACAATACTAAATAGTAAGTTGGCTTATAATACTAAATAGTAACTTAGCCTACAATACTAAATAGTAAGTTGGCCTACACTAGGCAATTGTGGAAACTACAGGACAATAACCTGTCCACATACAGGTACCATAACCTGCCTACATACAGGTACCATAACCTGCCCACATTCAGGTACCATAACCTACCCACATTCATGTACCATAACCTGCCTACATACAGGTACCATAACCTGCCCACATACAGGTACCATAATCTACCCACATACATGTACCATAACCCGCCCACATACAGGTACCATAATCTACCCACATACTTGTACCATAACCTGCCCACATACAGATACCATAATCTACCCACATACATGTACCATAACCTGCCCACATACAGGTACCATAATCTACCCACATACATGTACCATAACCTGCCCACATACAGGTACCATAATCTACCCACATACAGGTACCATAACCTGCCTACATACATGTACCATAACCTGCCCACATACAGGTACCATAACCTGCCCACATACAGGTACCATAACCTGCCCACATACAGGTACCATAATCTACCCACATACATGTACCATAACCTGCCCACATACATGTACCATAACCTGCCCACATACAGGTACCATAATCTACCCACATACATGTACCATAACCTGCCCACATACAGGTACCATAATCTACCCACATACATGTACCATAACCTGCCCACATACAGGTACCATAACCTGCCCACATACAGGTACCATAACCTGCCTACATACAGGTACCATAACCTGCCCACATAAAGGTACCATAACCTGCCTACATACAGGTACCATAACCTGCCCACATACAGGTACCATAACCTGCCTACATACAGGTACCATAACCTGCCTACATACAGGTACCATAACCTGCCCACATACAGGTACCATAACCTGCCCACATACATGTACCATAACCTGCCTACATACAGGTACCATAACCTGCCCACATACAGGTACCATAACCAGGCTACATACAGGTACCATAACCTGCCTACATACAGGTACCATAACCTGCCCACATACAGGTACCATAACCTGCCCACATACAGGTACCATAACCTGCCCACATACAGGTACCATAACCTGCCTACATACAGGTACCACAACCTGCCCACATAAAGGTACCATAACCTGCCTACATACAGGTACCATAACCTGCCCACATACAGGTACCATAACCTGCCTACATACAGGTACCATAACCTGCCTACATACATGTACCATAGCCTGCCTACATACAGGTACCATAACCTGCCTACATACATGTACCATAACCTGCCTACATACAGGTACCATAACCTGCCCACATACAGGTACCATAATCTACCCACATACATGTACCATAACCTGCCTACATACATGTACCATAACCTGCCTACATACAGGTACCATAACCTGCCCACATACAGGTACCATAATCTACCCACATACATGTACCATAGCCTGCCTACATACATGTACCATAACCTGCCTACATACAGGTACCATAACCTACCCACATACATGTACCATAACCTGCCTACATACAGGTACCATAACCTGCCCACATACATGTACCATAACCTGCCTACATACATGTACCATAACCTGCCTACATACAGGTACCATAACCTGCCTACATACAGGTACCATAACCTGCCCACATACATGTACCATAACCTGCCTACATACAGGTACCATAACCTACCCACATACATGTACCATAACCTGCCTACATACAGGTACCATAACCTGCCCACATACATGTAGCATAACCTGCCTACATACAGGTACCATAACCTACCCACATACATGTACCATAACCTGCCTACATACAGGTACCATAACCTGCCCACATACATGTACCATAACCTGCCTACATACATGTACCATAACTTGCCTACATACAGGTACCATAACCTGCCTACATACAGGTACCATAACCTGCCCACATACATGCACCATAACCTGCCTACATACAGGTACCATAACCTACCCACATACAGGTACCATAACCTGCCTACATACAGGTACCATAACCTGCCTACATACAGGTACCATAACCTGCCTACATACAGGTACCATAACCTACCCACATACATGTACCATAACCTGCCTACATACAGGTACCATAACCTACCCATATACATGTACCATAACCTGCCTACATACAGGTACCATAACCTACCCACATACATGTACCATAACCTGCCTACATACAGGTACCATTACCTGCCTACATACAGGTACCATAACCTGCCCACATAAAGGTACAATAATGTTTCTACCCAACTTGCAATTTGGTCAACTATCTCTCACACGAATTACCGTGCTTTCATTTTTACTTGTCAGAGCTGTATGACCCTGGTAGGTTTAGTGCTTCCTATTAATAATAATAATAATAATAATAATAATAATAATAATAATAATAATAATAATAATAATAATAATAATAATAATAATAATAATAATAATTTCTACTTAACAAATCTTCGTTAGAAACTTTGTATTTAGGTTAGGTTAGGTTAAGTTAGGTTAGGTTAGGTTAGGTTAGGTTAGGTTAGGTTAGGTTAGGTAATGTTTGGTTAACACATGATAATCTTTTCCCATATAATCACTCGTCAATAACGAAATTATAAACGAAAGGGCTTTACATCCTCTTACATGAGTCTTATACTGGAACCTCGTTCATTCATTTTCACAAGCACGGTAAGAAATGTGTTGGACGGGTTGGATATTGATTCCATTTTCTAAACACCATCTGAATTTACTATATTGGTGTGAATACAAATTAGGAAGACAATAATTTTCATTGGAATATTCTTGCACCTTCTCAGGCATGGTGCGGAATTGCTGGCTTCCTGGCGGTGTCATCGATGGCTTTGATGCTCACTTGGGGAGAGGCAGGTGACACGCCCCAGCTCAACCTCACTCCAGTAACAGCTACACTCAAGGCAGCCGTTAACATGGGTACCTTCTGCATCTTGTATTTCACATAATAGAGCCAATGGCTACTATTCATTTCTGCATTATTATATACAGCCGTCTAAAACCGTCTTTACATATCAGCTATTCCCTCTCCTGGCATCCTTGCATAGGTCTATGTCAATGGCTCCACTGACTTTGTCATTATGTAACAAATTCGAATGCCATTTTTCCCTTAATAATTGCAGTAACATTACATTCCTAGTGTTTATACTGAGAGTGTTTATACTGTAAGCCAAATATCGCCAGGTTATACAACAAACTTTAATCGCACAATAGAGCAGAAAAGTAATGTGAAGGACCTGAGAGTGGTAGTGTCTGAGGATCTCACCTTCAATGATCACAACAGTGCCACTACAACATCTGCGAGGAAAATGATAGGATGGATAATGAGAAAGTTCAAAACAAGAGATGCCAAGCCAATGATGATCCTTTTTAAATCACTTATTCTCTCCAGGCTGGAATACTGTACATTAACATCTCCATTCAAGGCAGGTGAAACCGCAGAACTAGAAAATGTACAGAGAACCTTTACTGCATATAAATTCCGTCAAACACCTTAACTACTGGAAGTACTTGGAAGAACTTGACTTGTACTCATTGGAGCACAGGCGAGAGAGATACATCATAATCTACACCTGGAAAATCCTAGAGGGATTAGTCCCTAATCTGCACACAGAAATCACTCCCTACAAAAGCAAAAGACTTGGCAGGCGGTGCAATATACCCCCAGTGAAAGTAGGGGCGCCATTAGTACAATGAGAGAAAACACAATAAGTGTCCGAGCCAACCAAAACTGTGAAGCAATGTGGTTTACTTGTGACGTTGGTGTTGGTCGACTTATCTGGGCTACTGGTCTTTCACCTTGAATTCTCTGCCTCTTCCATTTTGCCTTCTTTAACCACCCTGTTGTAGACTTATTCTTACGATTCTGTACATAATGTAAATAGTGTACATATTGTAAATACCAACTCGTATATTTGGTGAAGGAAATACAAGTCGTACACTGCTGTTGTCTTTTGTTTGCTCCACTATTTGTTCGATTACGGTATGGTGTGCAGGCCATTCTACACCTGTGTATGCCTCTTCAAGGGGGGGGGGCTCCTTGCAGTTGTTGAAGAATCTCTTGGTCTGAGGAATTGGACTTCAGTCTTCTTCCTCTGATCGAACCTAATTATCTCCCAGTCCTTCCCTTCCTTGTCCTATTCACCCTATCCCTCGTTTCCGATTCGTTTTCCTCTCCCCATCCCTCCCCTTTCCCTTTCCCTTTCCTATTTTCAGCCTCTGGGATTCTTCCCTCAGGCATTCTAGTTCCTAGCCCTGGAAAAGGCTCCGTATTCCATCCCATTCTGTTGAGGTCCTTGGTGGTAGTGTAGTTTGCCATGGAAGCTGGTTCACCTGGAGATCCTGATCCCTCTCCGGTCTACCGGGGAGAGGCTTCGGGAGTCTTTCAGGTGACTGGTGTATCTCTGGAGGCTTCCTGTCGGGTTCCAGGAGGTGGTGGCCGAAGAGGTATGCTTTGTTGCAGGTTTCTGATGGCCCTCTCTTTTGTTCGCCGAGGTGGCTTGGTACATGTGAGGTTTCAATCCCAGATTGCTGGTTTACTGGCAGAAAGGAAAGGGTTGGTTATGGCATGGGTTCCATGCCACATCTGTACTACCGGCTGAGCAGAGATCCTCTTGGGCATGGAAGAGGAGATTTACGGTCCTTTCCCCCTAGAAGCTACCACTCCACGTTCCCCCTCCACCTTTTTTTCCTTTCATTTTTTTTCTTTTTACAAAAGGAAAAGAGAGTCCTAACCATGGAGTCCCAAATCCATGCTGCTCTTTCTGGACCCCATTCTATAGCAGCACCCTCTTACGACCCTGCCTTATTACCACACAATCCTTCAGACTTTTCTAATGGCCCTGTATTTTCTGCGGGTGACATTTTACTCCACGCTCCTGATCTTGAGGCTTGGCCTGACTCTTGACACTTCCAACCTCCGCACATCATTGACCATGCTTCCGGCTTCTTCCCATACGGTGTGAAGGTTTTCAGATCATTTGCCAGCCTTAAATCGAAACCTCCGGTCCTGCATTTAAACTACCACGACCTTTCTCTGATGACATTGCTTCGAATACCTCACAATTTACTCAGAAAAGACCAGCACGACAGTCGCTCCCTTTACATACTACGCATCATAGTACACATTGGACTAAGTTTTTCACTCTGCAGCCAACATCTTCAGACTTTTTTTCTTCTCATAGTATCAGCAAGGCGCTCCTGCATCATGTTGGTCAAAATATTACGTTTCATGCTCTTAAGAGCGGTGCACGCGTCGTCACGTTACAAAATACTAGCCAAGCTCACGTTCTTGCTCTCCTTCAAAACTACCATTCTTTCAGTTCTTGAAGTGGTAGAGTAATGTGGTGACGACATTTTGGAACAGCTTGATCTCCAAGACCCAATTCTCAAAGTGGACATAGATGTACTACCTGCCCGTGGGCGGAGACGCTAACCCTGCTGTGTAGTTCGCTTAACTTTTAACTGCCGTGAGCTTCCTTCTTCGGTTTATATCACGGGACACTGTCTACAAGTCCGAAAGTTGATAGCTACACTACAACAGAGTAGAAATTGCTGGCGATCTGGCCATCCAGCGAAATATTGCAGGTACATGGTGGAATGTCCAGTCTATGGTGCAGACGACCATACCAATACATGTTGTAGTATACCTCCCTCGTGCCTAAATTGTAATGAAGCTCACGCATCTTATCCTCGTCATTGCCTCGTCAGGTGGAACTCACTACCTGAAAATTCCAGAGTCAATCTGTCATCCGCTTCAAAGCTATTGGTAATAAACTCGTCTTTCCCATTATTTGGTATTATTTACAATAACTAATTATGCTGAACAATTTGTTCAACCTGTATTGTCCCAGTCCTTGCCTATCCTTCGTTCATCTCATGTACCTCGATTCATGACTCAAGAAATCGTAATGACACGATTGCAAATAAACCATACCCCCGGCCGGGATTGAACCCGCGGTCATAGAGTCTCAAAACTCCAGCCCGTCGCGTTAGCCACTAGACCAGCTAGCCACAATAAGATTCATCCAACTAGGTCTAGTGGCTAACGCGACGGGCTGGAGTTTTGAGACTCTCTGACCGCGGGTTCAATCCCGGCCGGGGGTATGGTTTACCTCGCTTCATCTTTAACATATAATTAAATTATATTTTTTATTGAATTACTAAATACTTCCAATATTTTAATGACTATGTATTTTTATTCTCACATACTGATAATCATAATTTAGTTTTAAGGCTGCCAGAAATGCTTGGCGTAATAACGGGTTTTCTGTAAAGTACATATGTATGTCAATCACCTTAACTGTGTAATATACTGTACTCCAATTTGTAGAAAGGACGTTCTTGCCTCTTACTGGGCTCGGTCCTTCAGTTGTAACACCAGGCTCTACAACTGCACCACAAATCTACCTTTGAGACATAGAACCTGTCATTTTCATTTTTTATCAATAATGGCTTTATGTAAATTCTTGAATATGATTGTTAACTTGCGAAGATGGACAGTTTCCAGTTAGGGAGAATAATAATGAAAGCTTCCTGCAGGATCTGAAGAGGAACCACGAAGCCACGGTGGACGAGTGGTGCTGGTGTCAACATGGATGGTGGTGATGGTGCTAGTGGCAGTGTATCAGGGAAACCTCACAGCTTTCCTCTCCATTCCCAGAGTGGCAACTCCCCCAGAGACCATTACGGATCTCATACAAATGGGTTATACTCTCTCAATCAGTCTGGGATTCTCACAGTACGCTCTGATGAAGGTATGCGTATACTTTGATTCGATGAATTTAAGGTAAAAAGTAAAACTGTCTTATAGTATTTCGCATAATATTAAAATATTAAATGAATGGTTTAATAATGTAATCTGGATGAAGAAGTTGTTTGTGGAAGAAGGTTCCAAACACAGTTTTATTAGTGCATACAACGAGTCTAACGAGGCTAGGAACTGGATCGATCGTAACTAACAGCAATCCAGAACACTTGGTGACTGCAATAAAATTTGTAATTAATATTCAAATCATATAAATTTCATTGGATACCGTAACAAATAGAGCTTATAAGTAAAAGGTTAGAGACTATATTACAAACCATTCTGGAAGACGCCTAAGTTAAAATAATTATATAAAATAAGCAACATAATACAATTTATCAACAAAGTTGTTGATATATAATAAATTTAAAATTATATATATTTTTTTGGCGTCATCATTACTGATCACTTATATTTTTGTGTAATTACCAAGAGATTTGTTAATCTAGTAATTCGAAGACAGAGTACAAGGAAAGTCCCCGGGATTGTTCCAAATACAATCGTTCTAATAAGTTAGATCTACTTAGTTTCGTGAGTGAGAAGTTCAAGAGTGATGACCTCAAACTGTTCCATGTCAGAACGTCTTAGCTGACGTAGGTGTACAATCAGTGATCTCTTAGTTCGTGATAACAAACGAAACATATTTTTAGCTAAACTTTAATGAATTCCTATGGCAGCGTTGGCTTGTGAATAAGCAATTTAAATGGTTTTAAATGTTCTTCAAATCGTGAGAAAATAATAACTTATTTAAGTTTTTTCTCTTAATTGTGTATAGGCATGAAATACATAAATATGTTAATCAGAGCGAAAAAATATATTAATCAGAGAAAACATAATATAACGTTAACAGACGTCGCCCGTAAAGGAGCAGCAATACGTGTTCCAGCACGCAGAATTCCGCCAGGACCAGGGAATAGTACCCACTGAAGACTACATCCAGCGGGTTCAGCACCAACCCTTGGCTCTTCTCGGTCAGTAGCCTCTACTTTCTTTCACGGACGGCCTGTATCCTCTTTCAGGGATGACCTCTATCCTCTTTCAGGGATGGCCTCTATCCTCTTTCAGGATGACCTCTATCCTCTTTCAGGGACGGCCACTATCCTCTTTCAGGGATGACATCTATCCTCTTTCAGGGACGGCCTCTATTCTCTTTCAGGGATGACCTCTATCCTTTTTCAGGGATGGTCTCTATCCTCTTTCAGGGACGGCCTCTATCCTCTTTCAGGGACGGCCTCTATCCTCTTTCAGGGATGACCTCTATCCTCTTTCAGGGACGGCCTCTATCCTCTTTCAGGGATGGCCTCTATCCTCTTTCAGGGACGGCTTCTATCCTCTTTCAGGGACGGCCTCTATCTCGGTAGTATCAGTTACCTGTAGTATCAGTTACCAGTAGTGTCAGGAGTAATGATTCATAACCGTTACTGATTCACTGCCTCCTGAGTGAATCACTGACTGCCGCTTGCCCTCCGAGGCACTCAACAAGCCAGTTCAAGTAGAGACGTTATGTAGACGGTAGGTCAGGCTGGGCACTCCCCATATATTCCATCTAATAGACATACTGGGACATCTGATGTGAGTGTTTATTACCCAATCCATGTTCGAACCCCACAAGACAATTTTGGTGGCAGCATTGTGGGCATGGTTTTATGGGTATTTACGCAGATATCAGAAGATTAAGCCGGATCTGTGAGTGAGTGCTGCAGGCGTTCCCCAGGGCTAGCCGCCACCTCTCAGCAGTCAGGCCACTGTCTCGACCTTCCCCCACCTCCAACCGATGTCTCCAGCCTTGCATGCAAGCCCAGTTACGGCAGTCTCTCAAGCTTCCTGGCTTATTTCGTGTGCTAATTGCTTCTATCTTCGAGGAGTTGATCCGGATTTTGCTATTAAACCAGCCAGTAAGCCAGTCTGTGAGATAGAGAGCCAGTTCACCATCAAGCCTGCCTCCGTCAATCATCAGGCTTGTCTCAAGTCATCCAACCTGCTCCTTCATACTGTGTGCATCGTTACACGTATTCCAGTCAGCCATTATCGAGGGTTAAGCCAGCAAGACAACTCACCTTCCTAACTCAGCTGAGAAAAGTAAGCCACACAAGTTACTCTTTGAAGTGTCTCCAGTATCGCTTTGTGCTACCAGTGGATGCTGGTAAGCGTGATATACACCATCCCTGTGGCATATTGTGCTTTAAGCCACCTGGGTTTTCTCGTGAGTGGTGAGATTTAGTGTGCCAGTGGGCGTGCGGGATAGTCACCCACCTCCCCCATCGCTTACCCACTCACCACAAAGCCTTATCCACCTGTGGCTTTTTCCACCCTTATACTGGGTCCTAGCATTGTCCTTTTGGCTCATATAGTTGATCAAGAGATTCCTGCCTAGCTGAGCGCCAACGATAAAGCCACCTATGTGAGTTCGCTGAGAATGCACATTTTTTCACGACGACAGTTTGAGTGAGGTGCGAGACATCTCTCTTCCCCTCACCACCGTCCACCGCCGCCGCTAGACTTCAATCAACTGTCGAGTTATTTTCTGCTTAGAGACAATTTCTTTTGTATATAATGGCGTTTGCATGTGTGAGACATTTACAGTGCATTTCTTGTGTACTCTAAGTCTTGTGCTTTCAGCGTAGACTCAGTGTTTTCTTTAACTCATTATTTTACATTATTTTCTCAATGTTATTGTTCACATTTCGTGTTTCATTTTTATATTTATGTCTGTGTTCTTTTGTGTTAATTCTCTGCCTGCAGTATTGTTTTCTAGTGTACAAGTTTATTCTTTATTGTGCACTATTGTTCACATTGTACTCCGTGTGAAGTAATTAATTCATTATTTTTTTTACATGTGTTCTTCAGTGTTGTGTTCTGCACGATATTTCAATATTGTGTATTATTCATTTTTTCCACTACTTCTAACATTATTATAATTTTTTCCCCAGCATTTTTCTTGTGTTTTCGGCTAATTCTATGTATGAATTCATGCAGTGCTATTTACCCCAGTATCATAAATTACCTATTTATTTCTGTGTGTACCATTTTTCTATGCCAAGTAGTGCCTCATTCCCTTGATTTTTTTGCAGAATCTTGTACCATTATTTTGTATGCCAGCAAGTGCATTCTTATCTGTCACAGCAAGATTATGTTGCGAGAACAATTATTCAGCAAGTGAAGTGAATGATTCTTGTTGTGTATGTGCCCTGCCACTTTGTAAGTGTTGTGTATGTGCCCTGCCACTTTGTAAGTGTTGTGTATGTGCCCTGCCACTTTGTAAGTGTTGTGTATGTGCCCTGCCACTTTGTAAGTGTTGTGTATGTGCCCAGCCACTTTGTAAGTGTTGTGTATGTGCCCTGTCACTTTGTAAGTGTTATGTATGTGCCCTGCCACTTTGTAAGTGTTATGTATGTGCCCTGCCACTTTGTAAGTGTTGTGTATGTGCCCTGCCACTTTGTAAGTGTTATGTATGTGCCCTGCCACTTTGTAAGTGTTATGTATGTGCCCTGCCACTTTGTAAGTGTTATGTATGTGCCCTGCCACTTTGTAAGTGTTATGTATGTGCCCTGCCACTTTGTAAGTGTTGTGTATGTGCCCTGCCACTTTGTAAGTGTTGTGTATGTGCCCTGCCACTTTGTAAGTGTTGTGTATGTGCCCTGCCACTTTGTAAGTGTTGTGTATGTGCCCTGCCACTTTGTAAGTGTTGTGTATGTGCCCTGCCACTTTGTAAGTGTTGTGTATGTGCCCTGCCACTTTGTAAGTGTTGTGTATGTGCCCTGCCACTTTGTAAGTATGTGCCCTGCCACTTTGTAAGTATGTGCCCTGCCACTTTGTAAGTATGTGCCCAGCCACTTTGTAAGTGTTTAGACTTCCACTTCTGTATCTTGTGTCATTTTTATTCATATTATTCATAATTCTTTAAACAAATTCACTCTTAGTGTAAGTATAACTTCTTTTTAAAGTTGTGTTATCTTTGCTCTGTCTAAATTGTTTTTTTAATTTGCATTAAGAGTTAAAGTGTTCAATATATGCTATATTTTCCCAGTGTACGTTATAATTAATAATTTGACTTATTCTGCCACTTAATTGCATCGTGAAAATTGTTTTTCTGCGGTGATTAATTTCTTTTCATAATTGTTTTTAATATTATCTTGTGCTCTATTTTGTTTAATTATTATTTAATTTTTAAAGAGTGATAATTGTAATTCTGTGTTATCTTCTCAGTATTACAGTATCTTAAATTTCTTGCATTACCATTATATATTCATTTGTTTAGTGCATTTTTTATTTTTTGACAATTTGTTTTTCCAGCCTATTTCCAGTTGCATACAATTTAGTGATTATATTTTAAACTTTTTGCATTATTTACAATTTTTTTATAATCAAATTTCTTTATTGAATTAAGAGTAAAGACAACTTGCTCTTAAAATAATTTCAAATTACAGTAATATTTCCGTTTCTTGTATTTTCACAGTATTTTCTCTTACAAAGAACGTTTGAGTGAGTTGTTCCTCCTCATACAGTGTTAATTACATATGCAGAATTCGTTAAATATTCTTTATATCACTTTTAGTATTTGTGTCTTATTTATATAATTTTTCTTATTCAATACTTTTACCTTAATGGTTTTGTGCAACTTCTTTGACATTATGTCTCGCATACCTTCAAGTGATACTTTAGTGAAAGGCGTCATTCAGGCCTCTGAAACTACTGCTGCCCCTGTGAACATTCCTAATAACTCAATGTCGACTGATAGACCGACCCAGACACTGAGACACTATAGTTTTTCTCGTGACTCTCTTGATGCCTTGCCTCTATTCAATGGCGGCCATGTGCATAATCTTGAAGCATGGTTTACTGTTATTCGTTCTCGTGTTAATGTCCTAGTGGATGGTCCTCCCTCAGAGGAAAGTCTTATCAGACTTGCGAAAGAAGCTCTTCATCGGTTCTCTGCTGCCGTTCGCGTTGTCAGTCTCCTCGAAATGCGAGACTTCAGGAATCTTACTAAATAGTCACAATATGAGGAGCTGATTCGTTCTTTCCTTGTACCAGTGAAAACAGTTGATCCATTTGTCGTCCTTAGGGAACTCGTGAATGCTACACCCATGACTAATGAATCGTTGGACGCATTTGCTGTTAGATTAGATAAACTTTTATCATCCCTTATCAACGCAGTCCAGTCCTCCGCCTTTGTCCCTGACGAGGATGAAAGATCCACAGCATCGTTTGTTAAAATTGCAGCTCTTGGGGCAATCAGAGAACTAATGCTGCCTGCTTCCATGTGTGCTTATGAGGCTAATCCTCCCACTGTGAAGATGGAACCGCTTGCAGCCCTTAATCATGTACGTTCCTTGTGCCTCCAGGGTACTTTCCCTTGCATCAAAACTAATTTCACATCTATGCCTCAGTCAGCAACACTTCTCGTTTGTGCCACGGTGACAAGTCATGGTAGACAACCATCTCAGCGGTCGACCAGGACCAGTGTACCGAGTCATTATAACCCTACTCTCAATCTTTCCGTGGCCGTTCCAACCACAAAATCAGGAGAGGAAACAGTGGTCGTGGTTCTCAGACTAACCAGAACCAGGCTCATTTTTCCAGTTCAGAGGAATTCGAGCGCCCCAGTCAAACCGTCCCATGGTGACAGTAGGTGATAATGAGTACATCATCCTCGTTCATAATTCCTTTGATGCCTTAAGCAGTCTCGAGAATGACACTCTCGATGATGATGTTGCTTCACACACCTCTGACGAAGACGATTTTGAGGATGAAGTGGAACAAACCTTCTCTGATGGCAACCCTCCTTTTTGTTTGCACATAACTTCCAATGCAACGATAGGTCCCATAGTACAAGCATCTGTTCTTAATGCACCCGTTCATGTGTTCATGAACTCAGATGCGCAAGTCAATATTATCAGGTCTAGTTAGTTTAAGGATAGGCAGTTACAACATGTCCTTCTTGTAGAACCAACTCATGTGTCCTCCCTTAGTGGAGTGGCTTGTTCTCACCTGCGTGTCCAAGATCGGACTTCCCTCACCTTTTCTATCCCAGGTAGAGACTTTACTGTTTCCTTGCCTGTTGTCGACCAGATTAGTTTCCCTGGTGATCTTCTACTGGAATTTGCTTCCAAGAGAGACTTACACATTGATTGTACCATTTTGGGGTTACCAGCTTGGATCCAAGATCTGCCATACTGCTGCAGAATACAACACTCAGGTTAAGTCTTTACATGCCAGTGCATTTTCCAGTAGCATACCCAAGTAATCAGGCACTGGTAATTCTGTCACTCCTGTCTGTGCTCCACCTACAACTTCAGGCATGCAAGATAGTGTCCAATTCCCTCATGTGTCAGAGGAACCTCCAACTACCTTAAGTGCTGAGCCTATCCTTGCAATGTCTGCTGCAATTCACCCTGGAATGCACCCTTGATTCTAGTACCTAAGAAGAATGGTACTTGGCACCTAGTGATTGACTTCAGATTGCTTCCCACTTCCTGTACTTGGTGACCTTTTATGTAACATTGGAGATAAAGTCTTCTCGACCCTGGACTTGTTACAAGGATTTTGGCAAGTCCTTTTTCACAAGTACAGCCATGAGCTAACCACATTTTCCACTCCTACAGGCCATTATCACTTTCTCTGTATGGCCTTCGGGTTACGATCTTTGCCTATCACATTCTCAAAGCTCATGGCTAATATCTTTAGAGGCCTCATAGGTAACGCACTTACGGTGTACTTAGATGACATAATTCTCATGTCTGAAGATGTGGATATGAACTTGAAAAGACTTGATGTAGTACTGGGTAAGCTTGAAGAAGCCAATTTAAAGATAAAAACTGTCTAGAGAGGTTTTGACTGACCAAAGTGAATTAACTGCAGTATTAAATTTTCCATCTCCCAAAACTGCTGATGTTGTAAGATCCTTTATGGGCTTAGCAGGTTTTTATAGATCTTTCATTGCCAATTTTCTTCCATAGCAGCTCCTCTAACTGAGTTGCTTAAGAAAGATGCTCCTTTCATTTGGACCTTCTATCAAGAAAGAGCATTCGAGACTGTAAAAGAAAAGCTAACATCTTTTCCAATCTTGAAATTTCCAGATTTTTTCTAAGCCCTTCTAGTTCAATTGGCATTGGTGGGTTACTAGCTCAGAAAACTGATGGCAAGTACAAAGCAGTTGCATTTGCTAGCCGAGTCTTTATGAAGGCTGAACATAATTATACAGTAACTGAGCAAGAAGCTTTAGCAATAGTATGGTCTTTAAAGCACTTCTGAGACATTATATATCAGTACTCTGTTAACATCTTGACAGACCATGCCTCATACCTTTATTCCAGAACAAACAACCTACTGGAAGGTTAGCCAGATGGACCTTGACTATCCAAGAGTTCAATCCTATGTTTGAACACTTACCTGGCAAGTCAAATGTAGTCGCAGATGCTTTATCACGATATGTTAGCATAGTAACTGCAGACCCTCCATTTACAAGAGTCACTAATACTCGAGCAAAGCCAGCCAAAATTACAGTAGGTTCAAGAGTTATGCTGACTAACTTTAACAAAACGTCTGCAATGCCTAAGCTCGATCAAAAGTTTGTTGGTCCTTATTGAGTAGTTCAACATATCAGTGGCAATAAGTATAAGGTAAGAAAAATTAATACTAGTCAGTTTAAAGAATCGCATTTAGATCATATGAAGTTAGTATGTGATGATAATGATGTCCCTACCCAGACTAATGTGACAGACCCTGACAATCCTCCTGACTCTGTACCCTCTATCTCTAATACTCAGTCAGACAATCAACCTGAATGTTGTTATTCCCTAAGCACATGACAAGTATTGAGAATTCCTAAAGTATCATTTGTAAATACCAATTCAGATCTGCCTCAACCACAGCATGCATTAGCCAGTGCAACAGAGTTTGATCCTCCCAGAGATGATACCCATTCTGCATATGTAAAATTTACCCTAGCTGAGTTTGGGCTAAATGTAAATAACCTCTATAGACGAATAATATAGTTTAAAACGTATTTCCATTGTCTGCTACACTATCAACTTAGTAATATTCAAGAAATTTTTTTGTGTATTCATGTTCTCTCCGAATTCTGAGATTTAACAGTCTAGATTTGAGTGCACCAAATCTGCCTTTTCTGTTAAATGCTTCCTTCTTTGTATATATCCTTCCTCAGAGTCTGTAGATCACATGAATACAGATCGATCGATCAGTTTTTTTATCTCTTTTATTGTATATTCCCATCATTGACCCTCATTCTATGAATTGTGCTACATCATAAATTGTATTGCGTTACAATAAGTTCCATTCTATTAACATTCATTCCAATAACATCCTTATGTATATTAGAATGTTCAATAGTTGTGTACTTTGACATTGTATAGAATCAGCCCCAAACCATACGCCTCTCGCCTCTAGTTTTTCATTAGCTGTATGTCGGAACACCATATGTTAGCGTCGCCAAGCTCTCAATAGTATCAGTCACCAGTAGTATCAGTTACCAGTAGTGTCAGTAGTAATGACTCATAACCATTACTGATTCACTGCCTCCTGCGTGAATCACTGACTGTTATATCACTGACTGCTACTGCTGACCTAGTATGATTTGAATGACGCTCGCCCTCCGAGGCACTCAGCAAGCCAGTTCAAGTAAAGACGTTAGGTAGACGACAGGTCAGGCTGGTCACTCCCCATATATTCCATTTAATAGACATACTGGAACATCCGACATGAGTGTTTGTTACCCCACACGACATCTATCCTCTTTCAGGGACGGCCTCTATCCTCTTTCAGGGGCGACCTCTATCCTTTTTCAGGGATGGCCTCTATCCTCTTTCATGGATGGCCTGTATCCTCTTCCAGGGACGGTCTGTATCCTCTTTCAGGGACGGCCTCTATCCTCTTCCAGGGACGGCCTCTGGCTTCTTTTAGTCCCAAGCAGGCCGTCGTGGATATATTATGTAATTCAAAATGGTAATCATTTCTAATTAAATTTTTTTTATAATAACGGCGTAATTATTTTTATATTTACGGGAAAGCACTAAAACCGTAGGAGTTATAAAGCACATTAAGAATGGGGCTTAATCACATTTCATTCAATGAGGAAGGAGATGGTTTCTCAATCACCCTGAAACAAGAGCCTTTCACCACCTTCAGGGGTCGTTTTGAAGAGCTATATTGTCAAAATAATATGTAACTCAAAGTCCAGTGACCTGAGTGTAACATGGACTCATGTTCTCATTACGTTGCCATTTTATTGACGTTTAAAATGCTTTTGGAAATGTACTTTATTCCCGTGTAAGATTTTGTACAGTTAAATTATTGGCTAGTCAGTTTTGAGGCTAGTTTAAGTTTTTAATAAATAAATTATAATTTCAGTGACGGCGATTGGGGAATCTCTAGTGATTAATCGGTACGCTGAGAAGAGTAAGTCTCCCAATGAGCAGTTTGTATAAGTTACCCAACTGAGCAGTCTGTGTAACTTACCCCGCTGAGCAGTCTGTGTAAGTTTCCCACTGAGCAGTCTGTGTAAGTTACCCCACTGAGCAGTCTGTATAACTTACCCCACTGAGAAGTCTGCGTAAGTTACCCCACTGAGCAGTCTGTGTAAGTTACCCCACTGAGCAGTCTGTATAACTTACCCCACTGAGAAGTCTGTGTAAGTTACCCCACTGAGCAGTCTGTGTAAGTTTCCCACTGAGCTCTCTGTATAAGTTTCCGACTAAGCGGTGTGTGTAAGAATCCCATTGAAAAGTTTGTGTAAGTTTCTCACTGAGCAATCAGTGCAAGTTTCCCACTGAGCTCTCTGTCTAAGTTCACCAGTGAGCTTTCTGAGTAAGTTTCCCACTGAGCAGTCTGTGTAAGTATCCCACTAACCTATCTGTGTACGCTTCCATCAGAGATCTGTGTAATTTTCCCACTGAACTCTGTGCAAGTTTCCCACTGAGCTCTATGTAAGTTTCCAATTGAGCTCTGTGTAAGTTTCCAATTGAGCTCTGTGTAACTTTCCCAATCAACTATGAGCAATTCTCCCACTGAGTTCTGTGTAAGTTTCCTACTGAGCTATGTGCAAGTCTCCCACTGAGTTCTGTGTAAGTTTCCCCCTGAGCTATGTGTAAGTTTCCCACTGAGCTCTGTGTAAGTTTCACCCTGAGCAGTCTGTAACTTTACCTCTGAGCTCTGTGTAAGTTTCCCAATGTTCTCTCAGTAAGTTTCCCACTGTGCTCTGTGTAAGTTTCCCACTTAGCTCTGTGTAAGTTTCCCACTGAACTCTGTGGAAGTTTCTTCCCCTGAGCACTGTGTAAATTTCCCACTGAGCTTTGTGTAAGTTTCCCCCTGAACACACTGTGTAAGTTTCCCACTGAGCTTTGTGTAAGTTTACCCCTCAACACACTGTGTAAGTTTCCCACTGAGCTTTGCGTAGGTTTCCCCCTGAACACACTGTGTAAGTTTCCCACTGAGCTCTGTGTAAGTTTCCCACTGAGCTCTGTGTAAGTTTCCCACTGAGCTCTGTGTAAGTTTCCCACTGAGCTTTGTGTAAGTTTCCCCCTGAACACACTGTGTAAGTTTCCCACTGAGCTCTGTGTAAGTTTCCCACTGAGCTCTGTGTAAGTTTCCAACTGAGCTCTGTGTAAGTCTCACACTGAGCTCTCTTCGTAATCTTCCAACTGAGCTCTGTGCAAGTTTCCCACTGAGCTCTGTGTAAGTTTCCCACTGAGTTCTGTGTAAGTTTCCAACTGAGCTCTCTGTATAAGTTTCCTCCTGAGCTCTGTGTAAGCTTCCCAATCAGCTCTGTGTAATTTTCCCACTGAGGTCATCGTTAGTCTCCCACTGAGCTCTGTGTAACTTTCCCACTGAGCTTTGTGTAAGTTTCCCAATGAGCTTTGTGTAAGTTTCCCACTGAGATATGTGTAAGTTTCCCACTGAGCTCTGTGTAGCTTTCCCACTGAGATCTGTGTAACTTTCCCATTGAGCTCAGAGTAAGTTTCCCACTGAGCTCTCTGTATAAGGTTCCCCCAGAGCACTGTGTAACCTTCCCACTGAGCTCTGTGTAAGTTTCTCTCTATGCTCTGTGTAATTTTCCCACTGAGCTCTGTGTAAGTTTCTCATTGAGCTCTGTGTAAGTTTCCAACTGAACTCTCTGTAATAAGTTTCCCCTGAGCTCTGTGTAAGTTTCCTATTGAGATCTGTGTAAGTTTCCCACTGAGCTCTCTGAATAAGTTTGCCTCTAAGCTCTGTGTAATTTTCCCACTGAGCTTTGTGTAAGTTTCCCAGTGAGATTTAATTAACTTTCCCAATGAACTCTGTGTAAGTTTCCAATTGAGCTTGTGTCATTTTCCCACTGAGCTCTCCGCATGTTTCTTACTGATCTCTTCGTTAGTCTCCCAGTGAGCTCTGTATGAGTTTACCCCTGAGCTCTGTGTAAGATTCTCACTGAGCTTTGTATAAGTTTCCCACTGAATTTTGTATAAGTTTCCTCCTGAGCTCTGTGTAAGTTTCTCACTGAGCTCTATGTAAGTTTCCCACTGAGCTCTGTGCAAGTTTCCCACTGAGATCTGTGCAAGTTTCCCACTGAGCTCTCTGCATAAGTTTCCCCCTGAGGTCTGTGTAAGTTTTGCATTGAGCTCTGTGTAAGTTTCCCACTAAGCTCTCTGAATAAGTTTTCCCCAGAGTTCTGTGTATGTTTCCCACTGAGCTTTGTGTAAGTTTCCCACTGAGCTTTGTGTAAGTTTCCCACTGAGCTTTGTGTAAGTTTCCCACTGAGCTTTGTGTAAGTTTCCCACTGAGCTTTGTGTAAGTTTCCCACTGAGCTTTGTGTAAGTTTCCCACTGAGCTCTGTGTAAGTTTCGTACTGAGCTCTGCGTAATTTCCCCATTGTTCTCTGTGTAAGTTTCCCCTTAGCTCTGTGTATGCTTCCCACTGAACACTGTGTAATTTTCCCTTTGAGTTGTGTGTAAGTTTTTCCTTGAGCTCTGTGCTAGTTTCCCTCTGAGCTCTTTGCAAGTTTCCCACTGAGCATTGTAAAAATTAAACACTGAGCTCTGTGTAATTTTGCCTCTGAGCTCTGTGTAAGTTTCCCACTGATCTCTGTGTAAGTTTCACCCTGAGCTCTGTGTAAGCTTCCAACTGAGCTCTGTGTAAGTTTTCCCTTGAGCTCTGTGTAAGTTTCCCCCTGAGCTATGTGTAAGTTTCCCACTGAGCTCTGTGTAAGTTTCCCACTGAGCTCTGTGTAAGTTTCCCCCTGAGCTATGTGTAAGTTTCCCACTGAGCTCTGTGTAAGTTTCCCACTGAGCTCTGTGTAAGTTTCCCACTGAGCTCTGTGTAAGTTTCCCATTGAGCTCTGTGTAAGTTTCCCACTGAGCTCTGTGTAAGTTTCCCGTTCAGCTCTATGTAAGTTTCCCACTTAGCTCTGTGTAAGTTTCCGATTCAGCTCTGTGTATGCTTCCCACTAAAGTTTGTGAAATTTTCCGAGTTGTGTGTAGGTTTTCCCTTGAGCTCTGTGCTAGTTTCACTCTTAGCTCTTTGCAAGTTTCTTACTGAGCTTTGTGTAAGTTTCCCACTGAGCCCTGTGTAATTTTCTTACTGAGTTCTGTGTAAGTTTCGAGCTCAGCTCTCTGTAAGTTTCCAAGTGAGCTCTGTGTAACTTTTCAACTGAGCTCTGCGCAAGTTTCCAATTGAGCTCTGTACGTTTCCCCTTGAGCTATGCGTAAGTTTCCCACTGAGCTCTGTGTAAGTTTCCCACTTAGCTCTGTGTAAGTTTCCCACTTAGCTCTGTGTAAGTTTCCCACTTAGCTTTGTGTAAGTTTCCCATTGAGCTCTGTGTAAGTTTCCCACTGAGCTCTGTGTAAGTTTCCCACTGAGCTGTGTGTAAGTTTCCAATTCAGTTCTGTGTAAGTTTCCAACTGATCTCTCTGTAAAAGTTTCCATCTGAGCTCTGTGTAAGCTTCCCTCTCAGCTCTGTGTAATTTTCACACTGAGTTCTGTGCAAGTTTCACACTGAGCTTTGTGTAAGTTGTTCCCTGAGCTCTTTGTAAGTTTCCCACTGAGCTCTCTGTATAAGTTTCCCCCTTAGCTCTGTGTAAGTTTCCCATTGAGCTCTGTGTAAGTTTCCCACTGAGCTCTCTGTATAAGTTTCCCCCTGAGCTCTGTGTAAGTTTCCCACTGAACTATGTGTAAGTTTCCCAATGAGCTCTGTGTAATTTTCCCACTGAGCTCTGTGCTAGTTTCCCTCTTAGCTCTTTGCAAGTTTCCCACTGAGCTCCTCTTCAAGGGGTGGCTCCTTGGCGTGGTGAAGAGGCTCTTGGTCCTAACCTAATTACCCCCCAGTCCCCCCTTCCCTATCCCATCCTCCCTATCCTCCCCTTTTTCCTTTCCTCCTGCTCCTCCCCACCCCTCCCTTTTGCCCTTCCTCTTTTTAGCCTTTAGGATTTTTCCCACAGGCGCACTAGTTCCTAGGTAGAGGAAAGGGTACTGAGGTCCATCCCATTCCGTTGAGGTTCTTGGCGTTGGCGTAGTTTGCCGTGGAATCTGGATCGCCTGGGGATGTCCCGATCTCTCTCCGGTATCCCGAAGGGTGGCTTTGGGTGTCTTTCGGGCGATGGGTGTATCTCTGGAAGCCAGCTTTCGGATTCCGGGGGTGGTGGCCGAAGGAGGTATGCTTTGTGGCGGATATCCAGCCACCCTCTCTTTTGTCCACTGAGGTAGCTCGGCAGATGTGAGGTTGCTATCCCGGATTGCTGGTTTACTGGCATGAAGGGTAGGGTATTGCACGGGTTCCATGCTGCATCTGCGCTACTTGTGGTGCTGAGGTCCTCTTGGGTGCGGAGGGTAATTTCTGGCCCTTTCATTCCTCCTAGGAACTATTCCTCCCCGGTCCCCCCTTTTTTTTATTCTTTTTTTTATTTTTATTTTCTTTTCTTCTTCCTTTTTTTTCTTAAAAACAAAAAGAAAGAAGTAACCTAACCATGGAGTTCCCAATCCATGACCCCGCTACCCCCGGGCCCCTTCTTGTTACCGCACCCCGTTCTGACCTCACCTCGTCTTTTAACCACTCTTCAGACACTCCTAAGGCCCTTGTACCTCTTGCTGGTGCTGTTTTGTCACCCGCTTCATGTGCCAGGGTTTCGACTGACTCCTTCAGTTTGTCTAACCTCCGCTCCCCTTTGACTATGCTTCCGGCCTCTCCCTCTACAGTGCAGCAATTTTCGAATCGCCATCCCATCCCATGTCGGACCAACTCTGGTCCCACTTCTAAATGCCAACGACGATCTCCTGATGATGATACTTCATTACCTTCCCTTTCTACTCAGAAAAGACCGACACGTCATGCACTCCCTCTCCACACTCAGTTTCAGACCACACAATGGACTAAATTCTTTACTTTAAGACCAACTTCTTCTACTGCCTATCTTTCCAACCATAGTATTGGCAAAGTGCTCCTATGCCATGTTGGTAGAGATATTTCCTTTCATGCTCTTAAGAGTGGTGCACACATCATCACAGTCCAGAATGCCACCCAAGCTCATGATCTTTCTCTTCTTTCACATATCGATACTATTCCTATCACTATCGAAAAACATCATTCCCTCAATTCTTGTATAGGTACTGTCATTCTGCCCCATACCATAGTCCAAGAGAATTTCCAGACATGTGGCAATGACATTCTTGAACAGCTGGAACTCCAAGATCTCCCAATTCTCAAGGAAGACACTTATGTTCTTCCTGCCCGCAGGTGGAGACAATACCCTAGCAATGTGGCTCGTTTAACTTTTGACAGCCGTGAACTCCCATCCTCTGTTTATGTAGCAGGACATTGGTTACAAGTTCGAAAGGTGATCCCTACACCACAACAGTGTAGGAATTGCTGGCGATTTGGCCACCCAGCGAAATATTGCAGATCTATAGCCGAATGCCCAGTCTGTGGTGCCGATGACCATTCTAATACATCTTGCAGTCGACCTCCCTCTTGCCTTAATTGTTATGAGTCTCACCCTTCATACTGTCGCCATTGCCAAGTCTACTTAAATGAGCGGGAAATTCGTTGCCTCAAAGAGGCAGAAGGTCTCCCTTATGCTATGGCAGTTTCTCATCTCCGCCTCCAAGGGAGACTACCCCGTGTTTCTTATTCTCGTGTTTCAAAACGTCCCCCCACTTCTGGGGTCCCATCTTCTGCAGCCTCCTCTGTGGTTGCCAGTCCCATAGTAACTCCTGTATCTAATTCTTTTGCTGTCCTGGGCTCAGACGTCCCTACTTCAACACCTCAGTCTGTTCTCACCTCTTCGTGTTCTCCCTCACAAACCCCGGTATCGACAAGACCTTGTACGACACCTCCTCCCAGTCGTCCCTCTACTTCTCCAAAGTAAAAAAAATCTCCTTTAACCCATCCTTCCCTTCATCCACCTCCACATTTTACCTTCCCGGTCTCTGTACCTTGGTCTTCCCCTTTCACTGGCTCTGTTACAAGTGTGGAGGTTCATCCTCCTCCTCCTCATACTGTGCTTTCCTCCCCTGTCCCCTCCCAAGTTTCTTCCTCTTCTGCCACCTCCCAGGTTTCTGCTTCTTCTGTCCCCTCCAACACTTCTCCAGTTCCCTCCACCCTTCCCCCCCCCCTACCTTGGTACAGTCCATTACAGTTCCAATCTTTACCCAAACTCCTCCTCCTTTCATCTCCAATATTGTCTCCCAAACGACGTCTCTTAACTCCGAAACACTTGAAGCAATGTCTGAATATATTGCAGAGATCAAACCATCAATGGACACTGATCCACCCTCTGTTCCTTCTCTTTCCTCTTCTCCATCTACGCAACTCCTTTCTTCACAGCGCACCGTTCCTTCGCTGCTTGAACGTTTTCCGCTGCCACAGCAAGTGGACTTTTCTAACCCCTCTAGTCCATAAGTACCCTTACCTGCAGATTTCTAGTATCTTTATCGTTGCCAATCATGGCCTATTTACAGTGGAATATACGCAGCCTCAGGGGTAATCAGGGTGAGCTTCAGACATTGCTTCCCAATTTTCTCCTGTTGGTATTTGCTTACAAGAACCAAAATTACACTCTGCTGTTATCTATCCCATTTCAGGCTATAATTTATTGTATTCTTCAGATCCTTTTCCTGATGGGGCCTTTAACGAAAGTGCCCTTCTTCTATGCACTGATATTCCATGAACATTGAAATGGTATAAAATACCGACAGATTGTTAGGTAAGACACATATGCAACAGTTAGGTATCTTTATTTTGAAACGTTTCGCCTACACAGTAGGCTTCTTCAGTCGAGTACAGAAAAGTTGATAGGAGCAGAAGATACTTGAAGACGATGTAATCAGTCCATCACCCTTAAAGTTTTGAGGTGGTCAGTCCCTCAGTCTGGATAAGAGCATTGTATCCAGACTGAGGGACTGACCACCTCAAAACTTTAAGGGTGATGGACTGATTACATCGTCTTCAAGTATCTTCTGCTTCTATCAACTTTTCTGTACTCGACTGAAGAAGCCTACTGTGTAGGCGAAATGTTTCGAAATAAAGATACCTAACTGTTGCATATGTGTCTTACCTAACACTGATATTCCATATCATCAGCTATTTGTTCATACTTCGCTACATTACACAGCAGCCCGTATCCACCTGCATAGGTGGTATACACTCTGTTCTTTGTATCTCCTTCTTGAGCATCATCTATTCTGGATATTGCCTTTCTTGTTTTGTCATTACCTCCACCACTTCTGTTACTTGGTGATTTTAATGCCCATCATTTCCTCTGGGGGGGAAGGTCTCACTGTGATTCCTGTGGCATTCAGCCAGAGGCTTTCCTTGCTTCCCACCCCCTGCATGTTTTAAATACAGGTACTCACACCCATTTTGATCCTCGTACTAATACTCTCCCTTGCATCGATCTCTCAGTCTGCTCTTCCTCCACTGCACTAGACTTCACCTGGTCTGTTCTCCCAGATTTACATGACAGCGATCATTTCCCAATCATTCTTACTTCCCCTTCATATTCACCACCTCTTCGTAACCCAAGCTGGCAATTTGATCAGGCAAATTGGGACCTTTACTCACAACTAACTGTTTTTAGTGAGGTTCCTTCTTCGTCCTCCAGTGATGAGCTTTTACACCTCTTCTTGTCCTCAGTTTTAACCACAGCTTCTCATTCTATACCCCAAACCTCGGGCAAGCATTCTCAGAAATGCGTGCCTTGGTGATCTCCTGCTTGTGTTCGTGCAGTACGTTTGCAACGCGCTGCGTGGGGCAGGTACCGGTATAATAGAACCACTGAGAGACTTCTTGATTTTAAGCAGAAGTGTGCAATCGCTCGCCGTGTCATCAGTGACGCTAAACGCACTTGCTGGCGAGATTATGTCTCCACCATCACCTCTGCTTCCTCTATGAGTGCAGTCCGGAAAAAAGTACGAAAACTGAGTGGTAAATATTCTCCTGACCCGGCTCCTGTTCTGCGGGTTGCTGGTGTTGATATAGCAAACCCTCTAGATGTTGCCATTGAAATTGGCAATCATCTGGTACATATTTCTCTGGGGCTCCATCTCTGCCCCTCGTTTCTTTCCTCAAAGTCTGCCAGAGAGTTAGCACCCTTGGACTTTTCTTCTCTCAGAGAAAAACAGTATAATGTGCCTTTTACACTTCAGGAACTTGAGGCAACACTCTCAGCTTGCCGATCATCGACAGCTGGGCCCAACGACATTCATATTCGTATGTTACAACATTTACAACAGTCAGCCTTTGCAGTCCTCTTACGCCTTTTCAATCTTATTTGGTCATAAGGAGTTCTTCCACAGCTCTGGAAATCTGCCATTGTTCTCCCTTTCCGCAAACCAGGTATTACAGGACATGAAACCTCCTACTATCGTCCCATCGCTCTTACCAGTGCAGTTTGCAAAGTGATGCAAAGTCTGGTAAATAGACGTTTAATGTGGTATTAAGAGACACACAACAGTCTCTCTACTCATCAATATGGCTTTCGTAAGGGCCGTTCTACCATAGACCCTTTACTACGTTTGGATACGTATGTTCATAATGCCTTTACGAATAACCACTCAGTTATTGCCATATTTTTTGACCTTGAGAAGGCATATGACACAACTTGGAGGTATAATATTTTGGCCCAAGCCCACTCCTTAGGCCTCCGAGGCAATCTACCATCTTTCCTTAAGAACTTTTTAACTGACAGACATTTCCGTGTTTGAGTCAATAATGTGCTCTCCCCGGACTTTGTCCAAGCTGAAGGTGTCCCTAAGGGATTTGTTCTGAGCACAACACTTTTTCTCCTTGCTATAAATGATATGGCCTTTGTCCTTCCATCCAATATTTGGTCATCACTCTATGTAGATGACTTCACTATTGCTTGTGCAGGCGCTGATTGTCACCTCATTACAGTTTCTCTCCAGCATGCGGTCGACCGTGTTTCCAATTGGGCCACCATGCATGAGTTTAAATTTTCCAGTACCAAAACTCGCTAAATTACTTTCAGTAGATGCTCCATCATCTCCGATCATCCTTTGTACCTCTATGGCTCCCGTATCCCTGAACGTGATACAGTCAGGTTTCTAGGCCTTCTCTTTGACCGTAGGTTATTCTGGAAACCCCACATTACCTCCCTAAAGGCAACTTGTCACAGCCAGCTGAACCTTCTTAAAACCCTTGCTCATCTTTCATGGGGAGCTGATCGTCGAACTCTCCTTCGCCTACATTCAGCCCTCATTTTATCGAAACTCGATTATGGTGACCAGATGTATTCAGCAGCCTCTCCTGCTACTCTCTCTAGCCTTAACCCTATCCATCACCAAGGATTACGTTTATGCCTTGGTGCTTTTCGCTCTTCCCCTGTTGAGAGCCTCTTTGCAGAAGCGAATGTTCCATCCTTGTCTGATCGCCGTGATGCCCATTGCCTGCGCTACTATGTACGCTCTCATGATCTCCGCAATCCTTCCATTTAAAGAATGGTCACTGATATTAGTAGACATTCTTTATTTGTTTGCCGCCCCTGTTTGCTCCGTCCCTTCTCTCTTCGCCTACATTCGCTCTTGTCTTCCCTTCAGTTACCGTCTTTATATGTTCATGTAGCATCTCACTTTTCCCTACCCCCCTGGGAAGTTCCAGCTGTTCGGGTCTGTTCTTCCTCACTCCCTTGCTCGAAAGCCCAACTGCCTACGGTGGCTTCCCACTCTCTTTTTCTTGACCATTTCCACTCTCATTCTTATGACATTGCCAGATGGCTCTAAATCTTCTGACGGCTTCTGATTCGCAGCAGTGTTTCCGGGCAGCGTCATGCGAGGGCATTTACTATCTTCGGCTAGCATTTTTACTGCTGAATTGTATGCCATTCTTGCAGCACTTATTTGTATCGTATCTATGCCTGTGTCATCATTTGTGGTTGTCTCAGACTCCCTTAGTGCTCTACAGGCTATACGGAAATTTGATACATCTCACCCCCTAGTTCTCCGTATCCAACTTTGGCTAAACCGTATCTCTACCAAGCATAAAGATATTGTTTTTTGTTGGGTCCCTGGTCATGTTGACGTACAGGGCAATGAACAGGCAGACACTGCTGCGCGGTCAGCAATACATGACCTACCAATTTCATATAGAGGTGTTCCTTTTCTGGACTATTTTGCTGTAATAGCTACCCACCTTCACACCCGTTGGAAACAACGTTGGTCTGCTCTGCTCAATAACAAACTTTATTCTATTAAACCAAGTATAGGTTACTGGCAGTCTTCTTGTCACCAGTGTCGAGGTTGGAAGACTACTCTCTCCCACCTTCGCATTGGCCATACTCATCTTACCCATGGATATCTCATGGAGAGGCACCCTGCTCCTCTCTGTGAGAATTGTCAGGTTCCAGTATCGGTCAGCCACATTCTTTTAGACTGCCCACTTTATCAACGAGCATGCAGAATTTACCTCCAACGTCGTCTTCACTCCGCTGCTCTCTCTCTACCTTCCCTTCTCGCTGATGGATCCACCTTTCATCCGGACTCATTGACTTTTTGACAACTGACTTACTCCACAAACTCTGATGATGATACCTTCAGCCCTTTCTACCTCAATCTCTTGCTACCCTCTACCCCCGCACTATCCCCTGCCCCTCTGTTTTCTGTAACCTACTAATCATCCCTCCTCCCTTCTACCGCCCAATACCCTCGCTTCCTTCACTACCCTGCAGCGCTGTATAGCCCTTGTGGCTTAGCGCTTCTTTTTTATTATAATAATAATTCCCACTGAGCTCTGTGTAATTTTCCCTTTGAGCTCTGTGTAAGTTTCCCACTGAGCTCTGTGTAAGTTTCCAACTGAGATCTGTGTAAGTTTCTAACTGAGCTCTGTATAAGTTTCCAACTGAGATATGTGTAAGTTTCCAACTGAGCTCTGTGTAAGTCTCCAACTGAGCTCTGTGTAAGTTTCCAACTGAGCTCTGTGTAAGTTTTCAACTGAGCTCTGTGTAAGTTTCCAATTGAGCTCTGTGTAAGTTTCCCCTGAGCTATGTGTAAGTTTCCCACTGAGTTCTGTGTAAGTTTCCCCTAGAGCTATGTGTAAGTTTCCCACAGAGCTCTGTGTTAGATTCCCACAGAGCTCTGTGTAAGCTTCCCCCGGGGCTCTGTGTAAGTTTCCCACTGAACTCTGTGTAAGTTTCTCCCGGAGCAGTCTGTGTAAGTTTCCCACTGATCTCTCTGTAAGTTTCCCACTGAACAATGTGTAAGTTTCCCGCTGAGCTCTGTGTAATTTTCCCCTTGAGCTCTGTGCTAGTTTCCCTCTTAGCTCTTTGCAAGTGTCCTTCTGAGCTTTGTGTAACTTTCCCACTGAGCTCTGTTTAAGTTTCCCAATGAGCACTGTGTAATTTTTCCTCTGAGCTCTGTGTAAGTTTCCTACTATGTTCTGTGTAAGTTTCACACTGAGCCCTGTGTAAATTTCTCACTGAGCTCTGTGTAAGTTTCCAACTGAGCTCTGTGTAAGTTTCCACCTGAGATCTGTGTAAGTTTCCCCCTGAGCTGTGTGTAAGTTTCCAACTGAGCTGTGTGTAAGTTTCCAACTGAGATCTGTGTAAGTTTCCCCCTGAGCTCTGCATAAGTTTCCAACTGAGCTTTGTGTAAGTTTCCACCTGAGATCTGTGTAAATTTCCCCTTGAGCTCTGTATAAGTTTCCAACTGAACTCTGTGTAAATTTCCCACTGACTTCTGTGTAAGTTTCCCCTAGAGCTATGTGTAAGTTTCCCACTGAGCTCTGTGTAAGTTTCCAACTGAGCTCTGTGTTAAATTCCCACTGAGCTCTGTGTAAGGTTCCCCCTGAGCTCTGTGTAAGTTTCCCACTGAACTCTGTGTAAGTTTCTCCCTGTGCAGTCTGTGTAAGTTTCCCACTGAGCTCTGTGTAAGTTTCCCACTGAACTCTGTGTAAGTTTCTCCCTGAGCAGTCTGTGTAAGTTTCCCACTGAGCTCTGTGTAAGGTTCCCCCTGAGCTCTGTGTAAGTTTCCCACTGAACTCTGTGTAAGTTTCTCCCTGTGCAGTCTGTGTAAGTTTCCCACTCAGCTCTGTGTAAGTTTCCCACTGAACTCTGTGTAAGTTTCTCCCTGAGCAGTCTGTGTAAGTTTCCCACTGAGCTCTGTGTAAGGTTCCCAACTGAGCTCTGTGTAAGTTTCCCACTGAACTCTGTGTAAGTTTCTCCCTGTGCAGTCTGTGTAAGTTTCCCACTCAGCTCTGTGTAAGTTTCCCACTGAACTCTGTGTAAGTTTCCCACTGAGCTCTGTGTAAGTTTCCCAGTGAGCTCTGTGTAAGTTTCCCCCTGAGCTCTGTGTAATTTTTACCCTGAGCTATGTGTAAGTAGCGGGTAATGTTATTTTTGTATCTTTTGCCTTTAGAGCTATCTTATAATACAGTCGATGATGCTCAGATACTCTGACACTGACCAATGAAAGAGATACTCTGACCCTGACCAATGAAAGAGATACTCTGACCCTGACCAATGAAAGAGATACTCTGACCCTGACCAATGAAAGAGATACTCTGACCCTGACCAATGAAAGAGATACTCTGACCCTGACCAATGAAAGAGATACTCTGACCCTGACCAATGAAAGAGATACTCTGACCCTGACCAACGAAAGAGATACTCTATCCCTGACCAATGAAAGAGATACTCTGGCCCTAACCAATGAAAGAGATACTCTGACCCTGACCAATGAAAGAGACACTCTGGCCCTAACCAATGAAAGGGATACTCTGGCCCTGACCAATGAAAGAGATACTTTGGCCCTAACCAATGAAAGAGATACTCTGACCCTGACCAATGAAAGATATACTCTGGCCCTGACCAATGAAAGAGATTCTCTGGCCCTGACCAATGAAATAGATTCTCTGGCCCTGACCAATGAAAGAGATGTTCTTGCCCTGACCAATGAAACAGATGCTCTGACCCTGACCAATGAAAGATATACTCTGGCCCAGACCAATGAAACAGATGCTCTGGCCCTGACCAATGAAAGAGATTCTCTGGCCCTGACCAATGAAAGAGATTCTCTGGCCCTGACCAATTAAAGAGATACCCTCGCCCTGACCAATAAAAGAGATACTCTGGCCCTGACCAATGAAAGAGATATTCAACAAACATCCCAAATTTCAGTGAGAAATTAAAGTCACTAATAACAAACAGACAAATGAATAAGCACCACCTTCTCTTAGCTGGAGACTTCAACATCAACCTTGGCTTACTAGATGATCAGCCTGTAACTGATTTCATCAAAAATATGAACAACACACTTCTCATACCAACAATAACTAAACCAACCAGGCTCACTGAGACAAGTGCAACCATAATAGACCACATATGGACCAATATACTAGCCCCCCTTAAATCAGGGATAATCACAGATAGCACTACAGTCCACTACCCTACCTTCCTCCTGACAAACATTAGTAAACCACCATTTGAATACAACAAAGTCTCATATAGACTCCATGACGAGGCCTCAATAAGGAAGTTCACAGCTGACCTAGAGACTGTTGACTGGCCTACAGAATTCTCCAAGGCCAATGGTATTGATGACTGGACAGACATTTTTCTTAACAAATTACTTGGACTATACAACAAACATTGTCCTATAAAAACGAAACAGATCACAAACAAACGGCTTGGTTGCCCATGGCTAACCAGCACCATTCTGAAATCCATTGAAAAGCAATATATATGAAAAGCAATATAGACAGGGCTTAATACACAAAGATATTCTTAAACACTATTCATCAGTTCTCACCAAAGTAATAAAGAAAGCCAAACAACTATACTACTCCAGTAGATTCACAGACACTAGAGGAGATATAAAAAAAACCTGGAAAACACTCTCTCAGATTCTAGGGACCCACAAACTGAAAAAAACAAGAATATTGTCCTAACTAAACCTAATGAAACACCACTACATCCCACTGACACAGCTAACAAGATAAACGACTTCTTCTCAACCATAGGATCTAACCTCGCCAATAAAATCCCACATAACAATGCCCATGCCGGGGACTACCTAGATGGGAATTTCCCAAATTCCTTCTATCTTGCACCAACTGAGCCCACGGAAGTCACCGAGATTATAAAGTCACTTAAAAATAACTCAGGGAATCTGTCTCATGTCCCACCATTACTGTACAAGCGAGCGGCCCATGTCCTTTTGCATGCTATTTCGTTACTTTTTAACAAGTCACTAGAAACTAGCACCTTCCTGAAACTACTCAAGATGGCAAGGGTTACACCAATACAATATCAAACTTACCATTGCTATCCAAAATCTTTGAGAAACTCATGCACAGGAGACTATATTCATTTATAATGGCACAAAATATACTCAACCCCTGCCAATTTGGATTCAGGAAAAATAAAAGCACTAATGATGCGATCATAAAAATGCTAGATCTGCTTTACACAACATTGGAAAATAAGGAACATCCACTAGGAATTTTTATTGACCTAAGAAAAGCTTTTGACACAGTAGACCACGACATCCTACTCCACAAACTTGACCATTACGGTATAAGAGGCCATGCACTTGCTTATTTCAAATCTTACCTTACTAATAGGTATCAGTATGTCACCATTAAAGACACAGCATCAACAACACGGCCACTTGATACTGGAGTTCCGCAGGGAAGTGTCCTTGGTCCCCTGCTCTTCCTCATATACATCAATGATCTTCCAAACATATCCCAACACCTGAAACCAATTCTCTTTGCTGACGACACGACTTACGTCATCTCTCACCCTAATTTTGCCATCCTCAACACCATTGTTAACGAGGAGCTGATTAAAATATCGACTTGGATGACAGCCAATGAACTTATGCTTAACACTGACAAAACCTACTATGTTATGTTTGGTAGCAGAGCAGGAGATGCACAAATTAACATTAAGATCGACAACACTTTAATTACCAGACATAATGAGGGCAAATTCCTAGGCCTATACCTTGACAACAACCTGAATTTCAGCACCCATATCCAACACATAACCAAAAAAGTATCCAAAACGGTTGGGATCCTCTCCAAGATACGATACTACATGCCGCAAAATGTCCTTCTCATCTATGCTATTTGTGCTTGGGGATCAACTGCAGCAACACACCTAAAGCCAATAATAACCCAACAAAAAGCTGCAGTAAGAATAATCACTAAATCCCATCCCTGGCAACACACTCCCCCCACTCTTCATAGATCTAACCTTACTCCCTGTTCAGTACATCCACACTTACTACTGTGCAATCTACATCTACAGGACCTTAAACTCCAATATCAACCTTGACCTAAAACGCCTTATTGATAGTTGTGACAGAACCCACAGGCATAACACCAGACAAACATCTCTACGACATTCCCCGTGTCCGACTAAACCTTTACAAAAATTCAATGTATGTCAAAGGCCCTAAAATCTGGAACACCCTACCTGAGAACTCTAGAACTGCAGACACATTCATCACCTTCAAAACTACCATTAGAAAACATCTTATCTCCCTGATACACCCCATCAACTAACTACACGAATACCACCTGGTGGTTCACACTTACACTCACTCACCCATTTGACCATAAACAGAAATATTAATCTCAATCTTAAAATAATGAATCCTGTGATACTCCAATACTGAAACTATGTACTGTGCCAAAACAAAAGCATTCACATTGCTAAACTCAAAAACTAGTATTTAGTCACTTAGCCATAATACCAACTTACCTCATAATTTGTAATATTTTAAAATTAAGAATTAAACTAAGTCTGCCCGAAATGCCTAGCCATGCTAGGTGTTCTAGTGGTACACTCTGTAATCATTATTTAACTACATGTAAACCACACAATAATCAAATTCTGTAAACTCAGCATTGTAATCCTTATAGAGTATAAACTTTGAATTTGAATTAAAGAGATACTCTGGCCCTGACTAATGAAAGAGAGACTCTGGCCCTGACCAATGAAAGAGATATCCTGGCCCTGACCAATGAAAGAGATGCTCTGACCCTGACCAATGAAAGAAATATCCTGGCCCTGACCAATGAAAGAGATACTCTGGCCCTGACCAATGAAAGAGATACTCTGGCCCTGACCAATGAAAGAAATATCCTGGCCCTGACCAATGAAAGAGATACTCTGGCCCTGACCAATGAAAGAGATACTCTGGCCCTGATCAATGAAAGAGATACCCTGGCCCTGACCAATGAAAGAGATACTCTGGCCCTGACCAATGAAAGAGATACTCTGGCCCTGACCAATGAAAGAGATAATCTGGCCCTGACCAATGAAAGAGATACTCTGGCCCTGACCAATGAAAGAGATACTCTGGCCCTGACCAATGAAAGAGATACTCTGGCCCTGACCAATGAAAGAGATACTCTGGCCCTGACCAATGAAAGAGATACTCTGGCCCTGACCAATGAAAGAGATAATCTGGCCCTGAACATTAGGGGCCAACAGGAGTATTGCATCTTTTGCGTGTTTCATTATAAACTAGAAAAGTTACTTTTAACTTATTTGAAACATATCGAAACTAACTTAGTAAGAGTAGATAAATATTTAGACAAGGTTTCAATCAGTGCTAAACTGTTATCAAGACGCAACATGAAAATGGTTCCAGTTGAACCAAAATATTGACTCAAGATTTTTTTTCAAATTGCAGGTTAAATTTTTATAATTTTTTTTTTTTGTCAAATTTCAAGAATGTGACATTTCCAGGCAACAGCATTAATTATTTTGTGTATTGAGTCACTCTCACAAAGTCGAAACATTTCACTTACATGAATTAATGAATTAACTTTCTATAAATCCTGGAGTATTTATTTACTTGTATTATAAAGTTTTTATCGATGTGAAAAACTAAATCATAAAAATTTCCTAAAAGGAGATAAACCCTTATGGTGTTGAAAGATTTTTTTTTTTTTTTTTTTTTTTTTGCCTTTCTGTTTTGGAGCTTAAAAGTTTCGTGTTGATATGGGACTTCTGATTTGGACGCTGAATTTTCATCTGGACACCCACTTTCTATATCTAAGTATATGAACGTGTGTTGATTATACGGTTTGATAAGTAATTCTTATGTGACTGGTTCAACGACAGTCATCTCGTTCACATACATCACTGACTGTGTCTTATTTTATAAGTAAACAGTTAACTGATCTCACATAACTGAACAAGTGACTTCTCATACTACAACACAAGTGCTTCTTATCGAACAAATGAACACTACAACAAAAATGTGACTGTCCTCGCGCAGCTGGATTAGTGACTGTATGTTACTTTCTAACTGGGTCGGTGACTGTCTATTCTCATTCAACTGAAGCAATGACTCATTATGCAAATGAGCAAATTACTGTTCTAATACAATTGGACAAGTGACCGTTTTAGTACATATGTACAGTTAACTGTTCTCGTTTAACTGTATCACTCACGATGCCCATTTAACTAGAAAAGTGACTGTTCTAATGTTATTATAACACTGACTCTTACAGTTGGACCAGTGAGGGTGTGCACGCTCAAGCTGAGCTCCGAGGCGCTCTTTATGGAGATCGGAGGACTAGGCTTCCCAAGAAACTCTCCTATTAAAGCACTCTTCGACCACCAGTGAGTTGGCTGGGATTCTCAGGAGGGAATTATCGTTATTGTTTTCATATGGCAGCGCAATGATTGAATGGAATGTGGCGGTAAAGAAATTTAATTGCAGGAAGAGAAGAGGCACCTCTACTCTGCATCATCCCTCGTCAGTAGAGGAAAGTGGAGGTCGGAGAGGTTGAAGGAAAGACAATATAGGGTAATGGAAAGTAGTGGTATAAAGGGAAGGGAGAGGGAAGAGTGAGAAGAAAAACTGGGAATTGTTGTGTTTTGTTCGTTTCATGAATTAAACGAATTACATAATATAAATAGTTCACACTACAGAAATTATTATTTGCCAAAGTTATAATTTATTTGGAAAATATTATACCTTCGCTTTTACTTTATTTTGTTATTTAAACACAAAACTTAGATCGTCAGTAAATATTAAGTAACAATTTCAGAATTTAACATAAAAAAATATTTTTTTTAGCCAAAGCGGTAGGAACATGCACATTATATATATATGTATATGTATATATATATATATATATATATATATATATATATATATATATATATATATATATATATATATATATATATATATATATATATCCTTCCTTCAACGCACCAGCCGTATCCCACTGAGGTGGGGTGGCCCAAAAGAAAAAACTGAAGTTTCTCCTTTTAAATTTAGTAATATATACAGGAGAAGGGGTTACTAGCCCCTTGCTCCCGGCATCTCAGTCGCCTCCCACGACACGCATGGCTTACAGAGGAAGAATTCTGTTCCACTTCCCCATGGAGATAAGAGGAAATAAACAAGAACAAGAATTAGAAAGAAAATAGAAGAAAACCCAGAGGGGTGTGTATATATATGCTTGTACATGTATGTGTAGTGTGACCTAAGTGTAAGTAGAAGTAGCAAGACTTACCTGTAATCTTGCATATATATATATATATATATATATATATATATATATATATATATATATATATATATATATATATATATATATATATATATACAGAAATATATATAAATTTATATATATACATATATATATATATATATATATATATATATATATAGATATATTTTCATATACATATATATATATATGCATATACATATATATATATATATATATATATATATATATATACAAACATATATATATATATATATATATATATATATATATATATATATATATATAGAGAGAGAGAGAGAGAGAGAGAGAGAGAGAGAGAGAGAGAGAGAGAATAATATGATCATATTAATGGAGGAACACTGCAGCATGCCTACAGGCCCATACAAGGCAGGATCTTATCAAAACCACCCAAGAATTTGTCTACCTTTTTCCCAAAGTTGCCTATGAATTTGCTTCCGTATTCCCAAACATTAATCAAACCCATTATCTTCCATTCATATATTTGTCCAATCTCTTATTAAAGCTACCCAGGGTCCTAGCCTCCATTACCCTTCTCGTAGGATTGGTCCACGTATCGACAACTCTGAAAACCAACACTTACCTATATCCTTTATATATCTATTTACTTGGTTCGATACTAACAGTATTTTGTTAATATCAGCTTTGTCTTTTTACACTAGTATATTTGTTAATAAAATAATTTTGTCCTCTGAAAAATGACAGTAGTAATAGTGTTGCACAGTTTTATTGCATCGTGTCACAGGACTTTCTCATATGGAATGAGCAGAGTTCACGGTCATGAGATCTAACTTACTGAGAGTATATCAAGTTGCCAGGAATTCGAAAACCAACCTAAAAGTTTTTTTCCCATTTATATTAAACAAAAGCTAGAGAAAAGATAGGTCCCCTTAAAAAATATCTCTAGGCATAACTCTGCTCCATTTTTAATCTTTAATTCCTCTCGGTTTTCACACAGGAAGACACTAACAATATCCGAGTAATTAACTTTAGGGATATTAGATCTAACAAAAATGATCCCAAATGGATGAACAATATATTAAAACATCTCATTGGTCAAAAGAGAGGCATATATAGGCTTATCAAAAGAGGGGAGGGCCAGTTAAGAAATCAATATATTCAATTAAAGAGAGAAATTAAAAAATGAATAAGAAAAGCAAAAAGGGATTATGAGGTTAAGGTCGCAATTGATTCAAAGACTAACCCAAAAGGGTTCTTTCAGGTATACAGAAGTAAGATTAGGGACAAGATAGGCCCACTTACGAGTAACTCTGGTCAGATCACTGACAGTGATAAGGATATGTGTGAAATTTTCAATACTTACTTCCTCTTAGTTTTTACCCAGGAAAATACTAACGAAATTCCAGAAATAATAGATTATGTAGAACAGGACGATAATAAACTATGCACGATTGCGGTAACTAGTGATATGGTTCTCAGACAGATAGAGAAATTAAAACCTAACAAAACCCCAGGTCCTGATGAACTGTTTGCAAGGGTATTGAAGGAATGTAAAGAGGAACTTTGCATGCCTTTGGCTAATCTTTTCAATACATTACTACAAACTAGCATAGCGCCTGATAAATGGAAAATGGCAAATGTAATACCTATTTACAAGGCAGGTGACAGGTCCTTAGCTTCGAACTATAGACCAGTAAGCCTTACCTCCATAGTGGGTAAATTTATGGAATAAATAATTGCCGAAGCATTTCGTAGCCATCTCGAAAGGCATAAATCGATTAATGAATCTCAGCACGATTTTACAAAGGGGCGTTCCTGTCTTACGAATATACTAACTTTCTTCACTAAGATATTTGAGGAGGTAGATCATGGTATTGAATATGATATTGTGTATATGGACTTCAGTAAGGCTTTCGATAGAGTTCAACATCAGAGGCTATTGAGGAAACTTAAGACACACGGAACAAGAGAAATTTTTTCCTGGGATGAGGCATAGTTGACGAATACGCAGCAGAGAGTTTGCATAAATGGGGAGAAATCAGACTGGGGACACGTCACAAGTGCGTTCCACAGGGGTCAGTGTTGGGCCCCTTGTTGTTCACAATCTACATAAACGACATAGATGAGGGAAAAAATAGCGACATAAGCAAATTTGCTGATAACGCCAAAATAGGCCGTCCAATTCATTCTAATGAGGACATTGGAGCGCTCCAGGATGATTTGAATATACTGATGCAGTGGTCAGAGAAGTGGCAGATGCAGTTTAATATAGACACATGCAAAGTTCTAAATGTTGGACAGGAAAATTACCATGCCACATGTGAACTAAATAATGTAGAACTTAATATTACGGATTGCAAAAAGGATTTAGGAGTTCTGGTTAGCAGTAATCTAAAACAAAGACAACAGTGCATTGGTGTTCGCAATAAAGCTAACAGAATCCTTGGTTCATAGCTAGAAGTATAAGTAATAGAAGTCCTCAGGTTGTTCTTCAACTCTATATATCTTTGGTTAGTACTCATTTAGACTATGCTGCTCAGTTCTGGTCACTATACAGTGACCAGAATAGATATAAATGCTCTGGAAAACGTACAAAGGAGGATGACAAAGTTGATCCCATGCATCAGAAATCTTCCCTATGAGGATAGACTGAGGGCCCTGAATCTGCACTCTCTAGAAAGGCGTAGAATTAGGGGGATATGATTGAGGTGTATATATGGGAAACAGGAATTGATTAAGGAGATGTAAATAGCATGCTAAAAATATGTAAAATAGACAGGACTCTCAGCAATGGCTTTAAACTGGAAAAATTCAGATTCAGGAAGGATATAGGAAAGCACTGGTTTGGTAAAAGAGTTGTGGATGAGTGGGACAAACTCCCGAGTACCGTCATAGACGCTAAGACGTTGTTTAGTTTTAAAAATTTGTTGGATAAATACATGAGTGGATGTGGGTGGGTGTAAGTTGGAAGTGACTAGTCTGTGCTACTAGGTCAGATGCAGCGCTCCTCCCTTAAGTAACTAGTCTGACCTCACTAGGTCAAGGCATTGGCTTAAGCCAGTGGGAGAATAGGAGCTGTCTTGCAAAGGCCAGTAGGCCTGTTGCAGTGTTCCTTCTTTGTTATGTTCTTACGTTATTAACTGTTTCATATGTGTTTTACTTATCAACTTGTCGGAGTTATATACCTTTTTCATATTCATTAACAAGCGTGTTTAGTGACTAATGTGGTTCCTATATTCAAATCAGAGGATAAGTCCATTCCATCAAATTACCGTCCAATAAGCCTGACGTCTATAGCAGGCAAACTATTAGAATCAATTATAGTTTATATTGTTAGAAGCCACCTTGAAGAGCATAATTTGATTAATGAATTTCAGCATGGATTCACGAGACATCGTTCCTGACTGACAAATTTACTGACATTCTTCAATAAAACATTTGAGGCAGAAGACAGTGATAAAGAATATGATGTTTATTTAGATTTCAGTAAAACCTTTGATAGAGTACCTCATAAAAGACTCTTAAGAAAACTGGCAGCTCATGGTATAGGAGTAAAGTTCTAGCATGGACTGAGGCATGGCTTACCAACAGAGAGAAGAGTGTTTTCATTAATGGGGTCAGATCTGAATTGGGACTGCTCACTAGTGGCATTCCACAAGGATCAGTTTTTGGCCCATTGTTGTTCATAATTTACATTAATGACTTTGATGACAGAATTACAAGTGACATGAACAAATCTGCTGATGATACCAAAATAGGCCGAATGATTGATAAGAGGATACTAGTGAACTCCAGGAGGATTTGGACAAATTAGTAGTGGCAGATGAAGTTCAGTGTGGAAAAGTGTAAGGTCCTAGTTCTGGAGAATGAGAATGTAAAGCAAAAGGACACAAGCGCTACTAATGTGACATTTTTACTGTGGCAACATTTCGCTCTCCAAAAGCTTTGTCAAGCCGTAACGGCTTAACAAAGCTCATGGAGAGCGAAACGTTGCCACAATAAAATGTCACATTAGTTGCACTTGTGTCCTTTTACTTTGCATATTGTCGGTAATTCTACCAATTTTATTACAATTTGTCGGAATGAGAATAACACTCGAAGTTATAAACTAGGTGAAGTAGAGCTTGATCACACAGAGTGTGAAAAGGACTTGGGAGTTATGGTAAGCAGAAACCTAAAGCCAAGACAACAGTGCCTAAGTGTGCGCAATAAGCCTAACAGATTTCTAGGATTTATTTCAAGATGAATAAGTAAAAGGAGTCCAAAAGTTATTTTACTGCTCTACATCACTAATAAGGCCTCACTTGGATTATTGCCACTCAGTTTTTGTCTCCTTACTACAGAATGAATATAAATTCATTGAAGAACATACAGAAAATGGTGACTAAAATGATTCACTGTATAAGGAATCTCCCTTATGAACAGAAAACCTAGATCCTTGAATCTTCACTCTCTTGAGAGACGTAAAATGAGATGAGATATCATCGCAGTGTATAAGTGCATTATGGGCATAAACAAAGACGATATTGAAGATTGAGACACTTATGCAACATATGGGAATCTTTACTGAAGAAACGTTTCGTTACACAGTGGCTTCATCAGTCCAATACAGAGCAGAAAGGTGTAAGGAGAGGAGGAGTTAGAGGTAATCAGTTCCTCAGACTGGAATCGATGTGTTCAGTCCATCACTCTTGTAGAAAGTACAGCATATGGCCAGAGAGGTGGCTTATATACCGTAGTCAGCTGAGTCGATGCAGGACGAGGCGGGATCACAGGGAAACCATCCACTAGTGTAAGTCTTCGTCCAAACGTTGGAGAAGTGTTGAAGAATTCTTTGTATCAAGTTCCCAAGATGTTGGAGTGTCTGACACATGTGATAAATAGTTATCAAAACCGGCAAGTTGAAGATTGAGACACTTATGCAACATATGTGAATCTTTATTGAAGAAACGTTTCTTCAATAAAGATATCCCCACCCCTGTTATGGTTTGTTTGCAATCTTGTCATTACGATTTCTTAAGTCATAAGTTAATAGATTTATTTAAGCTTATTGCATGGGCAGCACTGAAAACGGGTTGGGCAAATATTTTGTTAGTCAGTTGGATTTGTGGAGGACCTGCCTAGAATGGGCCAACAAGCCTACTGTAGTGTTTCTCCATTCTTATGTTCTTATGCTTGTTACTTGGGGATTTACTCTAATGTTCTCTAACATTTTTAAGAAAGTATCCAAATTTTGAAGGATACTCTCAGATTGCATTTTTTTCAGAATGACTCAAAATTATTGCATTTGTTAATGTGGCTTTATAACTTGGACACTTGTATAACGTATTTATTATAACTGCAGAATTAACTGGATAAGGAGCACAGGAATCGGATGGAAAGCCGAAAAGACATGCGTCCCTCCCTTGCCTAGTGTGGAGGAGTCCAAACCTCTGAATCTTTTTAAGATGAAGGGTGTCTTGGTAGTGTGGGCTTCAGGAGTGTGTGTTGCTACCCTCACCTTTCTTGTGGAGAAGATTACCAAGTACAAGACTACATAACCGTCTGTCATCCTGGGACATACAAAAAAAAAACACCTGTAGAGTCTGATTGTATAGTCTGGCGGCTCTGCAAGACTATATAACCTTCTATGTGTTATATTTATCTGCATCATCCTTCTGGTTGTCTACATGGTTATTCTTTCTGATGCTCTGCTATACTACCCGATCCCGTCTCGTGTTCTGTGGCTTTATTCCTTTATTTCAAGTTTTGTAATTTAGTACAGTCCTCACTGATGTTCTTCAATACTGGCACTAAATATATGAACATTAACGAGAAAATCCAAGAGCATTACTGATATTTGAAAACATGGATGAGGTTATTAGGATTTAAAGTTAATTGACTTTTAATTAAGGTTAACTGGGTATCAATGATAATTGGATTTTAATGTTAACTGGGTTTAAAGGTTAATTGGGCTTCAAGGTTAAATAGGTTTTAAGGTTAACTTTGTCTTTAAGGTTACATTGCATTCTGTTTACCACCATGCAAGATAAATTTAATTCCAAGTAAAGGAATGAAAGTAAAGCTCCCAGCATATATACACTGAGAAAAATACACTACTCAGGGTATGTATCCTGTGTGAAATAACTTGATTAAAACATTAATAAAGTTATTAGTTACAAATGCAATTATATAAGCAGTAATAAAAATCACTTCCAACATCAAAATTGTTTCCGATTTGCTCAATAGTTTAATTAGTTGTCAATAAAAAAGTCGCTTTATTTGGATTATGGTGTTCAGTTTTGGCCTCCTTACTACAGGATGGATATAGATTCATTGGAGAACATACAGAGAAGAATGACTAAAATTATTTGCTGTATAAGGAATCTCCCGTATGAAGATAGACTTAGAGCCTTGAATCTTCACTCTCTGGAGAGACGTAGAATGAGGGGAGATATCACGAAGTGTATAAATGGTTGACGGGCATAAACAAAGGTGATATTAATAAATTACTGAGGATGTCGGACCAGGTAAGAACCAGAAATAACGAATTTAAGTTGGATAAATTTAAATTTAGAAAGGGCATAAGTAAGTGGTGACCTGTACTCGGAGTGGTGACCTGTACTAGGGAGTGGTGACCTGTACTTTGTGAAGACGTGTCTCGTGTGTTCTCTGTGGACTGAACCAAGATGCCCTCCATCGAGCAACTTCACCAGCAGCTTAAGGAGGAATTGAGGGTAGCGAAGATAAAGATACGGCAATTGACTGAGGAAAACAAGAGGATTCGTAGTAGTCCTCCTGTTGTGAGTCTTCAGGTCAAGAAGAGATCCTGGACAGTGGCTGGACAGCATGGAGCGAAGTTGATGATCAAGAAGACGAATGGAAAGGTAGAAACCATGAAGAAGAAAGAGACTGCTGTGGAAACTGTTGTGGAAACATCTAATGCATTCTCCGTGCTACCCTCCAGGACAACACTAGCATCCTCTGGAGCACTGTGTTCCAAGACAACCCCATCCAACCCACCCATTTTATTTTCCAAGCTGTCATACCATGCTGACATGTCTTTATATATATATATATATATATATATATATATATATATATATATATATATATATATATATATATATATATATATATATGCAAAACAACCATCCACTGTGAAAGAATAAAGAAATTCCAAGCGCATTCGTGACAACTCACATTATCAAGGAACAACCCACAAACAAAATATTCTACCCAAGAATTAAGAATTTTAAAATTTATTATTTGTCCAATGTATTATTAAATTCTTCCAAAATTCTATTAATTATAAATGGATCTAATTTACATAAACCAAAGGAAATATATTATTGTCAAAACTGCTTTTTATGAAACAAGATTCAATTATATTCCTGTCGACCATGGACTTGCTTGATACAACTTTCTCAACTTCTTGAAAATCAATTGGATGGTTAAAATCTCTCACTTGAACAAATAGAGCATTGGAATCTTGTTCAGTTCTAATGCTATATTTATGCAGTTTCAATCTTAGTTCGAGACTTTTACCAGTTTGACCGTAATAAACTTTATCGCAAATTTTACAAGGAATCTTAGACACATCCGCCAGCATTTTGGGGGGAATACTTTGTCAAAAGTTTTTTTACTTTGAAATTAAAAGTCTTAAGAAGAGAAGGCATATCAATCATGTTTTCATGGTAAGGGAGAACCAACATATTTTTAGTTGAATAAGGCTGGTTGTCCCTTTTTGGATTGTAAAAAGTATTTCTAGCAATTTTTTAAAGATTTATCAATTACGTTTCTTGGGTATTTCAAGTCAGACCAATTATTAGCTCCATAGGATCAGTTTCATATAAATTATCCAAATGTCTTGTTGACATTTTGAGCCCTATTGTTGGCAAAATTTCTAACTTTAATGTTAAAACCAACATAGATTTAGTTGATAAATTAAGCTCCTTGACTGACTTAAATGATTTTTAGTTTTGATGTTACTTCCGTGTTTACGAAAGTTCCTGTTGATGATTTATTAAGTTTCTTATCTGAAGAACTCGTTAATTATGATTTACCATTGCCAGTTCCTACTATCATTAAACTTATTAAACTTTGCATTGTTGATGCAAAATTTGTATTTAATGATAAGTTTTACACTCAGAAGTTTGGTATGGCAATGGGAAATCCTCTTTCACCTGTTCTTAGTAACCTATACATGGAATTTTTTGAAACAAGGTTGCTTAACACAATCCTCCCTAATAGAGCAAAATGGTTCAGATATTCAAAGTTTATTCTCTATAAGGATTACAATGCTGAGTTTACAGAAATTTGGTTATTGTGTGGTTTACATGCAGTAAAATTGTGATTACAGAGTGTACCACTAGAACGCTTAGCATGGCTAGGCATTTCGGGCATACTTAGTTTTATTCTTAATTGTAAAATATTACAAATTATGAGGTAAGTTGGTATTATGGCTAAGTGACTAAATACTAGTTTGTGAGTTTAGCAATGTGAATGCTTTTGTTTTGGCACAGTACATAGTTTCAGTATTGGAGTATCACAGGATTCATTATTTTAAGATTGAGATTAATATTTCTGTTTATGGTCAAATGAGTGAGTGAGTGTAAGTGTGAACCACCAGGTGGTATTCGTGTAGTTAGTTGACGGGGTGTATCAGGGAGATAAGATGTTTTCTAATGGTAGTTTTGAAGGTGATGAATGAGTCTGCAGTTCTAGAGTTGTCAGGTAGGGTATTCCAGATTTTAGGGCCTTTGACATACATTGAATTTTTGTAAAGGTTTAGTCGGACACGGGGAATGTCGTAGAGAGGTTTGTGTCTGGTGTTATGCCTGTGAGTTCTGTCACAACTATCAAGAAAGCGTTTTAGGTCAAGGTTGATATTAAAGTTTAAGGCCCTGTAGATGTAGATTGCACAGTAGTAAGTGTGGATGTACTGAACTGGGAGTAAGTTTAGGTCTATGAAGAGTGGGGGGGTGTGTTGCCAGGGATGGGATTTAGTGATTATTCTTACTGCAGCTTTTCGTTGGGTTATTATTGGCTTTAGGTGTGTTGCTGCAGTTGATCCCCAAGCACAAATAGCATAGGTGAGGTATGGATAAATAAGTGAGTGGTATAGTGTGAGAAGGGCATTTTGCGGCACGTAGTATCGTATCTTGGAGAGGATCCCAACCGTTTTGGATACTTTTTTGGTTATATGCTGGATATGGGTGCTGAAATTCAGGTTGTTGTCAAGGTATAAGCCTAGGAATTTTCCCCCATTATTTCTGGTAATTAGTGTTGTCAATCTTAATGTTAATTTGTGCATCTCCTGCTCTGCTACCAAACATAATATAGTAGGTTTTATCAGTGTTAAGCGTAAGTTTATTGGCTGCCATCCAAGTCGATATTTTAATCAGCTCCTCATTCACAATGGTGTTGAGGGTGGTAAGATTAGGGTGAGAGATGACATAAGTCGTGTCATCAGCAAAGAGAATGGGTTTCAGGTGTTGGGATACGTTTGGAAGGTCATTGATGTATATGAGGAAGAGCAGGGGACCAAGGACACTTTCCTGCGGAACTCCAGTATCAAGTGGCCATGTTGCTGATGTTGTGTCTTTAATGGTGACGTACTGATACCTATTAGTAATGTAAGATTTGAAAGAAGCAAGCGCATGGCCTCTTATACCGTAATGATCAAGTTTGTGGAGTAGGATGTCGTGGTCTACTGTGTCAAAAGCTTTTCTTAGGTCAATAAAAATTCCTAGTGGATATTCCTTATTTTCCAACGCTGTGTAAAGCAGATCTAGCATTTTTATGATTGCATCATTAGTGCTTTTATTTTTCCTGAATCCAAATTGGCAGGGGTTGAGTATGTTTTGAACCGTTATAAATGAATACAGTCTCCTGTGCACGAGTTTCTCAAAGATTTTGGATAGCAATGGTAAGTTAGATATTGGCCAATAGTTGCTTAAGTCTGTAGGGTCACCACCTTTATGTATTGGTGTAACCCTTGCCATCTTGAGTAGTTTCGGGAAGGTGCTAGTCTCTAGTGACTTGTTAAAAAGTAATGAAATTGCATGCGAAAGGACATGGGCCGCTCGCTTGTACAGTAATGGTGGGACATGAGACAGATTCCAAGAGTTATTTTTAAGTGACTTTATAATCTCAATGACTTCCGTGGGCTCAGTTGGTGCAAGATAGAAGGAATTAGGGAAATTCCCATCTAGGTAGTCCCCTGCATGGGCATTGGTATGTGGGATTTTACTGGCGAGATTAGATCCTATGTTTGAGAAGAAGTCGTTTATCTTGTTAGCTGTGTCAGTGGGATGTAGTGGTGTTTCATTAGGTTTAGTTAGGACAATATTCTTGGTTTTTCTCAGTTTGTGGGTCCCTTGAATCTGAGAGAGTGCTTTCCAGGTCTTTTTTATATCTCCTCTAGTGTCTGTCAATCTACTGGAGTAGTATAGTTGTTTGGCTTTCTTTATTACTTTGGTGAGAGCTGATGAATAGTGTTTAAGAGTATCTTTGTGTATTAAGCCCTGTCTATATTGCTTTTCATATTGGTGTTTCTTGTCAATGGATTTCAGAATGGTGCTGGTTAGCCATGGGCAACCAAACCGTTTGTTTGGTTTTTATAGGACAATGTTTGTTGTATAGTCTAAGTAATTTGTTAAGAAAAATGTCTGTCCAGTCATCAATACCATTGGCCTTGGAGAATTCTGTTGGCCAATCAACAGTCTCTAGGTCAGCTGTGAACTTCCTTACTGTGGCCTCGTCATGGAGTCTAAATGAGGCTTTGTTGTATTCAAGTGGTGGTTTACTAATGTTTGTCAGGAGGAAGGTAGGGTAGTGGTCTGTAGTGCTATCTGTGATTATCCCTGATTTAAGGGGGGCTAGTATATTGGTCCATATGTGGTCTATTATGGTTGCACTTGTCTCAGTGAGCCTGGTTGGTTTAGTTATTGTTGGTATGAGAAGTGTGTTGTTCATATTTTTGATGAAATCAGTTACAGGCTGATCATCTAGTAAGCCAAGGTTGATGTTGAAGTCTCCAGCTAAGAGAAGGTGGTGCTTATTCATTTGTCTGTTTGTTATTAGTGACTTTAATTTCTCACTGAAATTTGGGATGTTTGTGTGAGGTATCCGGTAAATGGCACCGATTGTTATAGGCGTCTTAAGGTTTTTTACAGTAAAATTAGCAAAAATGTATTCCCCATATTCATCACTAAAGCAAGTGGTGCTAAGACAAGATAACTGGTTAGAGTAATAGATTGCAATACCACCCCGAACTTGGTTTGGTCTGCAGTTGTGAATTGCTGTGTATCCTGGTAGAGGGTAGATATCTATTGTCCTGTTTAAGCCAGGTCTCAGTAAGAATAATGCAGGAGAAGGGTGTCTTTAGTGATTCAAGGAGTGCTAGGAGGTCATCATAGTGTTTGCTTAAGGACCTGATGTTGTAGTTAAGTACTGATAGACTTTTAGCATTGTTTAGGATAGTGGTGGCTTGTGATGCTGTGTAATAAAGGCAGTTACTTTCCAATAGGTTTTGATTGGGTGTCAGATTATGGAGGTTTAGATCAGGGTCAACGTGATCAATCATCTTCTAGGTTTAAATTATGGTTATTTATATCCTGAGTTGTGTGTTGAGTTCTAGTACTGATATCTGTAGTGGTAGGAAGTTAGGACAAGTATATAGCTAGAGTATTTTGGTCATGTAGGGTATAGTCACTACTACACATAATGAAGTTGATGTTGTCTATGTGTTGTGCTGGAATGAACTAAAATACAACTAGGTATAAACTAGTAATATAAAAATACAAATTAAAAATAGAACAAGACTCTCACTTGTAATTGCACTAAGGTCTAATAATGACTTTTGTGGAGTCTATGTTTTGAGCTAGAGTGAGCTAAAGTACAATAGGTTTAATCTAATAATATAAAAATACAAATTAAAAATAGCACTAGTCTCTCACTAGTAATTGCACTATGGTCTAATATAGTGAATTTGGTATTGACTATGTATTGAGTTAGAATGAGCTATGGTACAACTGAATTTAATCTAATAATATAAAAATACAAATTAAAAATAGCACCGGTCTCTCACTAGTAATTGCACTATGGCCTAATATGGTGAATTTGGTATTGACTATGTATTGAGCTAGAATGACCTAGAGTAAAACTGTGATTAATCTAATAATATAATAAAGGAACAAGACTCTCAATTGTAATTGCACTAAGGTCTTATATAAGTTGTTTACAAGAATTTTTTTTTTTTTTTTTTTTTAATTATTTATTAAAAAACACAATATACATGTATGCTATACTTAGGTTACATAAACAAAGAAACGTGATCCATTAAATAATAAAAACAAACAACTTCACATTCCTTATCCCAGCACTAAACTTATACATAAGAAAAACATGTTCAACTGTAAATGCTTGATTCCCCCTCCAAAGTGCCCAACCAGCACACACAACATACATGTAACTAAAAACAGCCCACACCTGTACATACAGGTGGGTTTATTATATCCATAAAATACAGCCAGTATCTTATAACACAAAAGGCAATATAATCCAAAGAATGTCACACTTATTTACATTATATATGAAACTTTATAAACAAAGACATTCTCATATAATCCAATTCGTTGCACACTCATTAATATTGTATATTAAACTTTATACACAAAGACATAATACTAAACACCTCAAAAATTACAATATAATAAAGGTGACAAAATAGCCATTTCCACACCTTACCACAGAGAAACTAAACACACTATTAAAATAACAAAGATACACACTCGTGTTACATAGCACATTATTATTAGTGTGTTAACAATGCTTTGAGTGTTCCCTCTTGTAGTTGTCTCACTGACAAAGATCATTCACCTTATTAAAACTATGATCATCAATGACCTCTTGTCTTTCAACACATGGTTAAACTAAAACATTCACACACAAGAAAACTCTCCAATTATACCACATCTAACATGTCATCCCCTCCCATACAACTCTCATGACAATCCTACCACATTTACATATCCTTCATTATGGTCATAACTCGCTCTAGAAAAGGAAAATGGTCCCTTAGTACTTAAGTAGCCAAATTACTGAGTCCCCTTACCGTTATATTTCTATATGCCTCCGGGAACGCAGTCGCCCACCTGTTACCATAAATGAGTTTATTTCTGCATACCGTGCGATAAATTCCTGCCGCAATTGCCCTTACCCTAATCCCCCCGCCTTTTTCCTTCAAGCCCCAGGAATAAAACAAGAAATCTGCCACAATGTACAGAATGGCTCTTTTTACAACCTCAGACACACCCCTTACCTCTAAAGTTAGGGCACGCAGGATCTCTACATTGCCCCCACCCATTAACTTGAAGACTCTAGCCAGCCACACCCGTACCTGCCCCAACTCCCTACAAAAATATACGGCATGAAAAGCTGTTTCTGATTCCTCACAATGTTCGCATTTCGCTTCCTTTACCAAACCCATCACACACAAAGCCTGCTTTGACGCTAAAATCCCCATTACAAACCTATAAACTAACTCCCTTACCCTAGGCATTAATCTGAGTTTCTGGAAATCATGCCAAATCGTACCCCAATCATACAAAGGGTATACCGCCACCCCTTGCATCACTTCTGGTTTCCTACTCATCTCTACTAACCTTCCCACCTTGAGCTTTTTTTACCTCACCTATTACTAACATAACCCTTAGCATATTCTCACATTCCATCAAGTCCTATCCTCCCCACCATCGTCGTACATCACTCATCACCCTCCCAACCCCCACCCCTTTTACCCCCCCCCCTCCCTTACGTACTTTTGTTTAACATACATGGCCTTTACCCTCGGCCCTAGCATCAAAAGCCCTACTCCCCCTCTGCGCACATTCGTCATAACCACCTCTTTACTTAGCCATGCTCGTCCAAAACCCCATATATAACGAAGCACCCTTCTCTGTATCTCCTTTATCTCCTGTTCCCGTAAAGGATACACCACTGCCACGTTCCACACTTTACTATAAACCAATGAATTTATTATTATTGCCCTTTGCATTAGAGTAACATCCTTCGCTCTTAGGTTCCTAATCCGTTGTACAACTTTCTCTCCCACCAATTCCGAATTCCTCCGTCTAGCCTCTTGCTCATCTGCCATATAGATTATCCCACAAATTTTCAGCTGTTCAGTCACATCCCATCCAGACTCCACCCCCATTCTACCCCCCACCCAATCTCCTATCTCTAATAATTTCGATTTAGCCCTGTTGACACGCATGCCTGACGCCTCTCCAAAAAAACTCATTACTCTCTCCACCTTTCGCAAACCTTCGACATCATTGATCAGTATTGTTGTGTCATCTACATAACCAACTACCTCTGTTGTTGCTTCCTCAACCATTCCATAAAACGGGTGTTGCATACATGCAAACAGAATTTGAGACATAGGACACCCCTGTCTCAAACCTTTCTCCATTTTCAACACGCTACCCAACCTACCATTAATTTGCACCTGAATCGTAGCTTCTGCATACAAGGTCTTCACCCATTTTACTATTCCCTCCCCAAAACCCATAAGCCTTAAAGTGTCAACCATGTACTCTCTATTCACACCGTCATAAGCATTCTCCCAATCAATGCCCAAAATTCCACCACCCTTACAACCACGCAAAAATTCCCTAATACGACTATGTCCATCCCTCATACTACGACCCGGAATTCCCAACTGACCCTTGTGCACCATACCACCTATTACCCTCTTCATCCTGTTCCCTAAAATCTTTGCAAAAATCTTATAATCCGTACACATTAAAGATATGGCCCTGTACGTGCTCAGTGTTCTCCCCTCGCTTTTTTTCTTTACAAGCACGACCACACCCGTCCTCTGTGACGTTCCCAATTTCCCTTCCTTCAGCATACAATTCAATATCTGAACCAAACAAACATTTATGGTTTCCCAATGCACTCTGTAAAAATCATTGGAAAGCCCATCAATTCCCGGTGCTTTCCCCTTACTTAAATTGAACACCGCCTCTTTCACTTCTTCCATACTTATTATTCCCTCCAATCCCCCTCTGTCCTCCCCACCTTTCCCCAAGACCTTCACCCCTCCTCTTTCTTTATTAACTATCCCCAGATTACCTTTTTCCCATTTCCTTTTAAACCAATAGTCCGCATAATTACTTATTCCCTCAGTTGTCACCAACATTTGCCCCTCAGTATAACCTTCTAAATCGTCACTAACCTCTAAAAGTATTATAGTGGACTCCTGTTGTCTAATGCGAAAACTTCTTAACACACTACCCGACGGTTTAACTTCCCATAGCACGGCATCCATACCCGACCTTACCCTTAATTCATCAAATCTTTCATTATGTATGTCCCTTAGTCTCCCTCTTAGCCCTGATATTTCTTCAAAAGACTTCCCCTCCTCACCCGCATAACACTCATTGAGCTGCTGTTCCAAATAATTCTGTAAACCGTACCTCCACCTCGCCTCCTCCCTTTCTTTATATTTATAAAACCCCGCGATACCAGGTTTAGCCCTATTTTCCCACCAATCCAAAATACTCCCTACCCCATCCCTTGCCCTCCACAATTGTCTCCACCAGTCTCTAAACTCTGCATTCACCACCTCACTCCTCACCAACCTCGCATTTAACTTCCAGAAACTTGAATATACCTTTACCACTCCCTCCCAATCCAGCTCTACCAAAACTGCCCTATGATCCGAAAACCCTACGTCCACTGTTTTTACCCCTCCTACCCTAACTGCCTCCGTTATATAAATCCTATCTAACCTCGCTGAATAATTTCTCCTAACAAAAGTGTAATCCACTCTCCAAGCCTCACTCCCCTCCACGTCCCTCACCCCTGCATCCTGTAAAACATTGCGTAACGACCGTAACACACAACCCGCCCCCCTTGGCTCCACGTCCCCCCCCTTATAACACAGTTCCAGTCCCCCCCCATTACAGTGACTAGAGGTAAACCCCTTAAAAAATACACTAAAACGTCTCTCACAAAATCCTCTTTTACTTTGATTATATTCTCCGCTGGCATATAAACCCCAATGAAACATACTCCAGATGCTCCCCACTCACCATCCACCCTCACTACCCTCCCCCTCCCCTTCTTTCCACTTTATAATACGTAAGGGACTATTTTCCTTCACAGCCACTGCCACTCCCCCTTTTAACCAAGCAGACCCACTTACATACAATTTATAACCCTTTAATGCCAAAGCACAGCCTATCTTATAATTATGTTCTTGTATAAAGCATACATCCACATTATATTTCCTCAAAAACCATTCCATCCATACTCGTTTCACTTCATTCTTCAATCCATTTACATTTACAGTTACTATCGTGAAATATTTTAATAGTGGTGGTTTACCCTCTCTTCTTGGCACACACCCTCCTATACCGTCCTGCTGTATGGCATCTTTCTTGACAGCTTGCTTATTCATCCCCCCTATCCCTTCATTATCCCTAGAACCATTGAACCCTACATTACCCCTTCCCTCTTTCCCCTTATGACATACATCCTTTCTCCAAGATTTTACTCCTGTTCTTTGTCCTGGAGTAAGAACATCGTCCATCTCAGACGTTCCTGCAGTTCTCTTACGAGAACTCCCCTCCCCACACACCTCGTCACCTGTCTTTTCCGCCCTATGGACCTCTGCCACAACGTTGTGCACATTAACATTAGTGCACACAGTATTCCTAACCTCCTGATCTTGCTGCACCGTTGCCTGCACTAGGTTACACCCTTCATCCACCTGTCCCTCTTCAACGTCATGCAAAAAGGAACTAAGTAATTCCTCCAGCAAGCCATCCTGTTGGCCCGTACCCTCCTCATCAGACGTCGATGTCGTCTGTCCCTTATGAACTGTTAGTGTTACACTTTCCTCCATGGCCGCCTCAGCCCTATCCACTTCGTCACTCCATCGGGAAGGATTCTAGTTTGGCCTTACTCCTTCCTCCAACGCCCCCATAGCATTCCTCTGATGTAAGATCACTGGTACCTGTTCCCTCCGTCCAGCTTTTTTATAGCATTGGGCCGCCATATGTTCAAACGAACCACATAATCTGCAAGTCTTCCGCTGCCCTGAGTAGTACACGTAGACCTGCGTTCGGAAGACCTCCATAAATACGTATGATGGAATTGGCTGCCTCAACGTCATTTTCAGCGTAAATGATCCTTCAGGTAACCCCTCATAAGGTCCATTTTGCCACACCCCCATCACTGCTGAGTGGATTTTCCCATAGCTGCTAAACACCGCCATCACATCATGCTCCGTCGCCTCAAAAGGCACGTTTCGTACCTTCACCCACGTCACATAGCTGGACACATCATGTAAGCAGACTTCCACCATAGTGTTCACTGCCAGCCTCTTCTCTTGATATTTGTTGACTATGCTTGTGTAGAATCCTGCGTCTTTAAACTTGATGAAAATTCTCGACACACCATTTACTGCTACTCCATATAATTCTTCGGTCGGTATTCCATATACCTCACTGATGATGGCATGCAGTAACACGTGCATGGTTGTTCCTGTAAGCGTGCCACGCACCAATTCCACACAAACAGTGCTCACCCGGCGTCCAATGCGATCCGCCATGTTGTATGCACAAAACAGGAAAACTGCGCAGTAAACCAGTTGTATCAGTTGTATCAGGAGCTACTGCGCAGCCTGTCCGCACGGCACAATAGCGATGCGAACAATGATTACAAGAATTAGAGTATAATTAGATTTAAATTGACTGGATAAAATACACAAATTAAGGTAGCAAAATAATAATAAAAAAAAAAAAAAAAAATGGCAATGACTTGGTTATAATATGCTAGTAAGATGGTAGACAGAATAATATAAAAGTTGTAGTTGTAAATACTAGTTTAAAAAAGTATGGAATAAAAATGGTCAATAAAAGAAGTTTACAATAAGTTTGATCAATATAGTTTAAAGTAAAATTGGGCAATAATAGGGATTTAGAATAAAATTGGGCAATTGAGTATTTTTTAAAGTGAGGTAGAATTATTGAAGACAAGTTATGGTTAGTTTGTAATAAAATAAGATGGAACAGTGATGTGATAGGTTGTAAAAAAGGAGATAGATTCTGTAGATATTAAACACAATTAAGACTATGAGGTAGAATGGTCGTTGAATACAACAATGACAATCAAAAGTAGTTGGGGTATTAGAATTTTAGGGGGGCACAAATTTATGACAATATAACACTAACTGTGGACTGTGGGTATTATCTGAACTTTACTCTGATTCTATGTTGATGATATTTTGTGTTTTATGCCCAAAAATGTAGATATACACCATTTCGTTGGTAAATTAAATAGCTTAGCCCGTTCTATAAACTTTACTATTGAGTTTGAAGAAAATAACTCATTGTCTTTTCTAGATGTTTTAATTATTAAGGGTAATAATGAATTCAAATTTAAAATTTACAGAAAACCTACAAATAACTGTTCCTATGTACACTATTATTCTTCCCATCAAGATAGAGTTAAACTGTCTGTTTTGTCATCAATGTTTTTGAGAGCTTTACGTATTTGTAGTCCTGAGTTCATAGATGAGAAAATATCCAAAATTTATGAAACAGCTGATGATTTGAAATACCCAAGAAAAGCAATTGATAAATCTTTTAAAATTGCTAGAAATACTTTTACAATCCAAAAAGGGACAACCAACCTTATTCAACTAAAAATATGTTGGTTCTCCCTTACCATGAAAACTTGGTTGATATGCCTTCTCTTCTTAAGACTTTTAATATCAAAGTTGTATTTAAAAATCTTGATACAGTATAAAAAACTTTTATACTGAGGGATGTGTCTATAAGATTCCTTGTAAAATTTGCGATAAAATTTATTACGGTCAAACTGGTAAAAGTCTCGAACTAAGATTAAAACATAAATATAGCATTGGAACTGGACAAGATTCCAATGCTCAATTTATTCATGCGAGAGATTTTAACCATCCAATTGATTTTCAAAAAGTTGAGAAAGTTGTATCAAGCAAGTCCATGGTCGACAGGAACATAATTGAATCTTGTTTCATAAAAAGTAGTTTTGACAATAATATGAATATTTCCTTTGGTTTACATAAATTAGATCCATTTATAATTAATGGAATTTGGGAAGAATTTAATAATACACTGGACAAATAATAAATTTTAAAATTCTTAATTCTTGGGTAGAATAGTTTGTTGGTGGGTTGTGTGAAGGACCTGTCTAGTTGGGCCAGCAGGCCTACTGCAGTGTTCTCTTTATATATATATATATATATATATATATATATATATATATATATATATATATATATATATATATATATATATATATATATATATATATATATATATATATATATATATATAACAACACTGCACTAGCCAAGGAGTCGAACACTTGTTGTTTTGGCCCGCCTCATGGTGAGAGAAAACACATGACGCATTAGACCACTAGACCCCACATTCCTTAACAATGGTGCATCCAGCCGAGCTCAATGTTGTACCCACCATGAAAGGACATACGGTGGTGTGGACGCCTATGAGCTAATTTCATTCTACTCCTTGTTTGTGTACTAGCTCAACAAGCAGTATATTATATTATTGTACCCACGGAAGAAGTGGTATTGATCAATAACAACACTGCACTAGCCAAGGAGTTGAACCCATGCTGTTTTGGCCCTCCTCATGGTGAGGGAAAACGCATGACGCTTTAGACCACTAGACCACACAATCCTTAACAATGGTGCATCCAGCAGAACTAGATGTTGTACCCACCATCGAAGGACGTATGGTGGTGTGGACGCCTCTGGTAGTAAGACACATAGGCAACAGTTAGAAAACTTTATTCCGAAACGTTTGCCTATACAGCAGGCTTCTTCAGTCGAGTATAGAAAATAGGCAGGAGCAATATGTGAAGACCATGTAATCAGTCCATCACCCTTAAAGTCGCAGATTTGAGGTTGTCAGTCCCTCAGCCTGGAGAAGAGTTCTGTTCCATAGTCTGAAACAGTCTGAAGAGGCGAGCAAGCAAGCAAGCAAACAAGTTTAGGTAAGATCCCAATGGGATGAGCGCGGAAGACGGGACAGATGAAGAATAGCTCTGGAGAGGAGTGTTCTTAGTAAGAGAAATAGAGCCAGGGCTTAACCCAGCAGCTAAGGCGATCGTGGGGCAGACTTGAGAACAGGAATTGCAGGGACTGTTGCATTGAACTTGTTGTAGTTGAAGTCTTGAATCTTGAGTAGCTGGCAGCAGGCTAGGTCACATCAGAGGGTAGAACACATATGGGAGTTATAGGAGTAACTGAGGAGGCAGGTTAGCAATGGAGCCATTTTCAAACTTTTTGAAGCTGCTTCTAGATAGGTGGTATAATTTAGCCTTGTTGCTGAAGGTGAAACGTAGAGGCTTGATGAACTCAAGAACTTGGGTGAGTGTGAAGTGAAGCGGTGATTCACATGCATACTTGACTGTTCCAGCACCGAGGCTTTTGTAAAGTTCAGTACAGGTCATGGTGTCAGTATTTGAAGGAGAAGTGTAAAAGGTAAGGTTTTCCCATGAGGGTTTACTGGAGTCGTCGTTATCTTCCTCTTCTGGAGTGGATTCACTGGGAGAATCTACAATGGTGGTAGCAGGTGACTGAGGTTCGACAGGAGCAGCTGTGAGGTGTAATGGTTGTGTAACAGCAGGCTGGGAGAGGTGGGAGGCGGTGGTTGAGGCAACTTGATCAACGTTGTCAGCGGTGGAAGTGGTTATAGAAGTTACAGGAGCAGTTGCTTGGGCAGGAGACAGGTCTGTAGGTGCAGTAAAGTTCAGGACGTTGGGAAGGATCTTGAGGATGTCTTCTGAAGGTGTGGATTCCGGAAAATTGAAGGCAGGCATGTTGTTCAGACGGAATAGTTCGTTAATAGTGGTGTTGAAAGTGCCGGGGCTTGCTGCGTTTGCAAGGTGTGCATACACCATGCAGTACAGCACCTTGGAAGGAGCACCGTCGGGGAGTGGAGAGAGGGAGTTGCTGGGCGATGGTGCCTGTAGATTAGCGTGTAGAGTCTTGATGGCGTCGGTTTGTGGTTTGGTTATTGCAGCATATGTCGGTGAATTGGAGGTTTTCTTCAGAACTTTAGTTTTCTTCAATATGATTTCTTTCCTGAGTGGGCACTTAGCTGCAAGGGTATGATGATTACCCTTGCAGTTAAGACATGTTGGTGTTGTAGTAATGGTGCAGGATCTGAAATCGTGTCCATCATTCCCACATTTTGAACAAAACTTCTTATTCTTGATGGGGCAGTCCTTGGTGGTGTGATTATAGGAGTAGCAGGTCCAGCAGTGGGAGATGTATGTGAAACGTTCTTGTTCTATATGACTTGGGTGAATGTGGTAATATGAGATGGCCAGACCGTCAGAGAGAGCTTGGGCAGCCATGGAGATGTCTGAGAATGTAATCTTTAGCATTGATGTGGCGTTGGGGATCTTTGAGATGCTGTCTACCGAGGCCCACGTGTTTTGTTCCTCAATAGATGTCTTCAGTGCTTCAATAGAGAGAGAGGTGACGATATTGTCAAGTCTTTTCACAAAGACCGAACGTTTCGACTTCAAGAATGGAGACGGGGATAGAGTGAATTGTTGTGTTTGTAGGGTCCTGATTGAAGAGTCGTCCATTAGTTTTAGTGCTTCCGTGTCATCTGTGCAGACGACAATGAAGGAGTCTTTCAGAGAGTGGATTGCCGTAAATTTGACCTGCAGGCAGGTCCTAACGACGGTAGCTAAAGCTAACTTCGAGGAGTCATTTATTGCACCATTCAAAGGCTTGATTTTCACACGATTCGACAGCATTGTGAAAAGGATATCACGTTTGTAGAATATAAATTCTACACCCCGACAGGGTCGAAGAGAGGCTTCTTGCGGTGTAGAGCAACTGTATGATCGGACTGTGTGATCGAGCGACAGTGTGGAGACTTATATACTGTTGGAAGGTGAGGTGCAGGGTGGTAGAAGAGAGAATGTAGTCACTTAGAGGTCACGCCCCTCTCAGATCCAACAATTCTCATTTGAAAAAGTTGTCCAAGGTGTTTTCTCTTCTGTACCAAGATGCCATTGTGTTGCAGTGACTGACAGAGTGAATATCAAACTGGTATACAATACGGGCAGTATGGTAGGTATGACATAGGCAACAGTTATGCAACTTTATTCCGATACGTTTCTGTACTCGACTGAAGAAGCTTACTGTGTAGGCGAAACGTTTCGGAATAAAGTTGTCTAACTGTTGCCCATGTGTTTTACCTATCATCCTATCGGTTTTGTATACCAGTTGTGTCCCTGGACACGCTAATGTGCAGGGCAATGAACGGGCATACACTGCTGCACGGTCAGTGGTGCGTGATCTTCCGGTTTCCTATAGAGGTATCCCATTCAGGGGTTATTTTACCGTCATCTCTACCCATCTTCACGGCCGTTGGCAATTACAGTGGTCGGACATGCACCACAACAAATTGCACTCTATTAAACCACTTTTAGGTTTGTGGCCATCTTCTTACCACTGCTGCTGTACTCGGGAGATTGTGCTCACCCGTCTGCGCTTCTGCCATACTCGCCTTACCCATGGGTATCTCATGGAACGACACCATATTCCTCTCTCTGAGGTTTGTCAGGTCCCTATTTCGGTTCCTCACTTTCCTGTGGATTGTCCGGTTCACCAGTGAGCTCACAGGATATACTTCCAACGACTCCACCGTCCTACCACTCTTACATTATCTTCCCTTCTTGCAGACGGTCCTGCCTTTGACTTACGATCACTTTTTGACTTTTTGTCTGCAACTGCTCTACTATATGAAATTTGACACATAGCCCCTAACGACCCTTCCAGGCCTTTTCTCCCAAAACCTCTCATCCCCTTTCCACCTAGCTGTTTATAGCCCCGGCACTATTTTCTGCCCACCGCGCTGCATGACCCTTGTCGGTTTAGCGCTTTATTCCATTATAATAATGATTCAGAAAACTGGTTAAATGGATTTGCGTGTTTAAGGGAATAATTGTAGTTCCTATCCGCTGGAATGTTGGTGAGGATGAGCAACAAAGAGGCACAATGCCGTGACAAGAACAGTAAACAAATAACCTGCACATAGAAAAGAGAAGCTAATAACGATTCGATCCCACCTGGTTCAACCACCACTGGAATACAACAAAATTTCATTTAGACTCCATGATGAGGCCTCAATAAGTAACTTCACAGCTGTGAAGGCTTACTCAGCCCTGTAATAACTTCAGACAGTATTACTCAGGCTGACTCCTCCTCAGGAAAATTAATGAATAGAAAAAGAAATAACAGACAAGCATAAACACTATTATATAGAAATTTAAAATATAAAACACTTAAATATGAAATATTTATCCTACATTAAAGAAAATGAAAAATTAAAAATATAAATAACTGAATTCAACGCTAATATATATAGGGGTGTCTGGTGTTGGTGACACTGTTGTTGAAATCTTAGCCGTTGCTGATGTGGGGGGAAGGGGTCGCAGGTGTTTGTGACCACCACCGGCTAGTTCTTTCACAGAGTATCGTGGTGAGTATTCTATCCCGATGACAGGAAAGCAGGTTCTTTACCGCTGCAATGATGTGGGGTTACGTCCTGCAATTTCATACAGGTGCACAGGTAATTAAATCCAAAATGGGACGTCTCCAGGACGTTAGTCCGCCTCCATTATTTCTTCTCGTTGATTGACAGGTGACCCTCTCTGTCGTCCAAGCTGAAAAGATACAGGTTACCCACTGCTTAAGAAATCACTCTCTATGGTAAGTACAATACCCAAAAGATGTGGTGATTATTACAACAGTCAACTTAGAGCAAGACTGAAAGGACTAAGTTTATTATTGGTCAAAAGTGAAGTTTTCAACCAATAAATCCACTAGAATACAAGGCAGGCATGTACTTACAGTAGTGTTGGGAGCTGTGAGTCGAGTGATTTACTGTTTGACAAGAGCGGGAATAGCGGGAGCTTGACTTGCCCTACCTTAACAAGTAGCCGGCAATCAAACTATTGTTACTATATACTCCCTCGCTACTCCTATCTATTGAACTTTTCCCTCACACTCCCCCATACCAAGACTTATAGTCAAGGATTATAAGAAGAATAGGCGAGGAAAAAGTTCTAACATATGGAAGTCACGTAAGGCAAGAAGTCTTCTACTGACTGTCACGACTTAACCAGTCAGAGAAATAATTGGATGAACCATTGATATACACAATATAGAACTTAAAAGCCTGGAGTGCAAATGTCCACCTCAAGAGACGACTGTTGGTTCCCTTAAAAGTTTCTAGGTATATCAAAGGTTTGTGGTCCATTTCTAAAATGAATTCTTTTCCCCGCAAATAAAATTTACGTTTGGAGATACCCCACACAAGGGACAAACATTCCTTTTCTATGGTGGAGTATCTCGTTTCTGCGGGAAGGAGTTTCCGGCTTAGGAAGCATACAGGGAAGGGAGTACCATCATAGTATTGTAGTAGCACCGCACCTAAGCCAGTATTGGAGGCATCAGTTCTTAAACAAAATGTTTTATTAATATCTGGAATCTTAAGTATAGGGTCTTTCGAAAAGATGCTTTTAATCTCATTAAACTTTTCCTGAGCTACGTCGGAAAGTTCAAGAGGTTCCTTCACAGACTTTTTAAGGAAGTCAGATAATATGCCTGTAAGATCAGTAAGGTTCGGGATAAACCGTGCATAAAAATTTACAGAACCAAGAAAGCTACGCATGAGCTTCTTGGTTTTGGGGAATTTAAATTCTAATAAAGCTTTGATCTTACTGGGGAGAGGCTGCAGAGTTATTAGAAAGTATCAGTCCAAGATATCTAATCTTGTTATACCCAAGGAAGCATTTCTTCGGCTTGGCAGTGAGGCCATGTGAGCGTAACCTACACAAAACTGATGTTAATGTTTGGGTATGTTCGTACCACGTGGATGTCATTACGTAAATGTTATCAAAATAAACTGAAACATTTGGCATATTACCCAAGACCTTTCTCATCAGTCTCACGTAGGTAGCACAGGCAGTTACCAAACCGAAGGGCATAGTTCTATATTGCATCAGTCCTTGGTGTGTAGGAAAAGCGGTGTACTGCTTAGAAGAAGGATCTAACATTACTTGATATGCCTGCGCAATATCAACCTCTGAAAAGAAGGAAGCATTATAAAATTTGTGTAGATAGCTATCTATTAAGGGCATAGGCTCAGCATCCCACCGAGTTATAGCATTAAGGCCTCTGAAGTCAATAACAAGTCTATATGAATTATCCTCCTTCTTAACCATGACTACTGGTGAACAATATGAAGATACTGAAGGTTCAATGATCTTTAGTTTTAATAATTTGTCTACCTCTCGGTCAAATGCATCCCTAAGGTGAACTGGAACTGGGTATAATTTTCGTTTGATAGGATTGTCCGTCACTAAGTCAATCTTATGGACTACCGTGGAGGTAACACCTGGAATATCAGTAAAGACGTCTGAAAAGTTACTCACACATTGAAGAAGTTCATGTCTCTTATGGTCATCCAAAGATTCATTAATATTAATGTTGGTTGCATCCGAGTGGTCAAGAGTCACCAAGTCACGTAGTTCTTCATCATAGTCTAAGTTAGAGGTGTCAATTACACACACTTTACATTCTTCAGTTGTCTTATCAAGTTCGTGAGGAAAAACTAAGTCAAAGTTATTAAGGCAGTTAACCGAATTTCTTCGGTAATATTTCTTAAGAATGTTGATGTCAGTGGAACGCCTTCCATCTGAACAAAAGAAACTAACGGAAAAATAAATAAATAAAGAAATGACTAGGAAAAATAAGAATAATGATTTGAGGATTTTACTTAAAATTTAAATATAATAAAAAAAATGGCCTTCAGTTCTTGTAGTTGGGCAGGAGTAGGCAAGGCCCTGGATAGATCTTCTGATATTATTGATGTAGGTTATCCAGGGCGGATGGTGATAATCCGTTGTTTTGGAATCTCCTACCACTTGGATGGAGCACCACAAGTAGAATAGGTAAGGTCCAGTAGTAGTCCAATAATGTTAAGTCTCATTAACAAATGTCTTGCTCCTTTATCTGGCGTCTATCCTGGATGACCACGCCAGGAACAGAGCTGATTAGGAGAAAAAATAAACTGGTTACCAATGGTCATGATAATATAACATTTAAGAATGGAAAAGAATGATAAATGCCAAAATCATTACTGGTAACCAACAAACAAAAGAAAGGAACAAACAGTAATACTCCTGGTAGATCACCCTACCTGATTAGGAGAAGAGTGGAGGTGAAGTGACTCTCCAAACTTCAACCCACACCAGGTAAGGTCAATATTACCAGGAGTAGAAATTTGAACAAATCAGACACCAAGAACTAGTTTCGCCCCAGCCCGCCAGAGGTTGGGGGGGGGGGGGGTGCGCGACGTAACTCGCTAATGGTTCTTGGTTGCCTGAACAACCTTAACCCCACTTACGCCTACTTTTCCCTCACAATACCCCCTTCCAAAACTTATGGACGGAGTCAATAAGTCAACGAACAGAGGGAAAAGAACTAAATACAACCTCGGCTCAGTCAATCTGAAAAGTGGTTTTCAGAGCCAGAAATATAAACGACTTTAAACTTATAGGGCTGAATAGCCAGAGCCCATCTCAAGAGTCTGCTATTTGTCCCTTTAAAGTTTTCCAAGTACATCAGTGGCTTGTGATCTGTTTCAAGCACAAAGGGTTTACCGTATAGGTAGTATTTGAATCTACTTATACCCCATACTAAAGCATAACATTCTTTCTCCACAGTGGAATATCTTTCTTCTCTGGGCAGAAGCTTCTTACTGGCGAAAGATACTGGGAAAGGTGTCTCCTCATAATATTGAAGTAGTACAGCCCCGAGTCCAGAATGGGAGGCATCTGTTCGGAGACAAAATATTTTATTAATATCTGGTAATTTTAGGACAGGGGGGTTTGAAAATATCTTTTTAATTTCTTCGAAGCTTTGGATGGCTTCATCAGAACAACTAAGAGGTTCCTTGACACCCTTTTTCAAATAGTCTGTAAGAACTGAAGTTAAACTACTTAAATTTGGTACAAAACTTCTATAGAAGTTTACAGATCCAAGGAAACTTCTTAATAACTTTTTGGTAGCAGGGAACGTACTTTCTAAAACAGCTTTAGTCTTATTAGGAAGTGGTGAGAAGTTGTTGTCAGAGATAATGAACCCAAGGTATTGTACCTTATGATAGTCAAGAAAGCACTTTTGTGGTTTAACTGTAAGGCCATGAGTTCTTAGTCTTTTCAAAACAAGCGATAGTGTATTTAGATGGTCTTCCCAGATACTTGTCATGATATAAATATTATCAAAATACACTGAAACATTCTTTAGATCAGAAAGAACTATTCTCATAAGCCTAATATACGTGGCACACGCGGTAACCAAGCCGAAAGGCATTGTGCGATATTGCATTAGACCTCTATGAGTAGGGAAAGCAGTGTATGGTTTCGAGTGTGGGTTTAATGGCACTTGATGGTATGTTTGTGAGATGTCTAATTCCGAGAAGAATTTGCAGTCATGGAATTTATACAATTTTTATTTTATTATTATCACACTGGCCGATTCCCACCAAGGCAGGGTGGCCCGAAAAAGAAAAACTTTCACCATCATTCACTCCATCACTGTCTTGCCAGAAGGGTGCTTTACACTACAGTTTTTAAACTGCAACATTAACACCCCTCCTTCAGAGTGCAGGCACTGTACTTCCCATCTCCAGGACTCAAGTCCGGCCTGCCGGTTTCCCTGAACCCCTTCATAAATGTTACTTTGCTCACACTCCAACAGCACGTCAAGTATTAAAAACCATTTGTCTCCATTCACTCCTATCAAACACGCTCATGCATGCCTGCTGGAAGTCCAAGCCCCTCGCACACAAAACCTCCTTTACCCCCTCTCTCCAACCTTTCCTAGGCCGACCCCTACCCCGCCTTCCTTCCACTACAGACTGATACACTCTTGAAGTCATTCTGTTTCGCTCCATTCTCTCTACATGTCCGAACCACCTCAACAACCCTTCCTCAGCCCTCTGGACAACAGTTTTGGTAATCCCGCACCTCCTCCTAACTTCCAAACTACGAATTCTCTGCATTATATTCACACCACACATGCCCTCAGACATGACATCTCCACTGCCTCCAGCCTTCTCCTCGCTGCAACATTCATCACCCATGCTTCACACCCATATAAGAGCGTTGGTAAAACTATACTCTCATACATTCCCCTCTTTGCCTCCAAGGACAAAGTTCTTTGTCTCCACAGACTCCTAAGTGCACCACTCACTCTTTTCCCCTCATCAATTCTATGATTCACCTCATCTTTCATAGACCCATCCGCTGACACGTCCACTCCCAAATATCTGAATACATTCACCTCCTCCATACTCTCTCCCTCCAATCTGATATTCAATCTTTCATCACCTAATATTTTTGTTATCCTCATAACCTTACTCTTTCCTGTATTCACCTTTAATTTTCTTCTTTTGCACACCCTACCAAATTCATCCACCAATCTCTGCAACTTCTCTTCAGAATCTCCCAAGAGCACAGTGTCATCAGCAAAGAGCAGCTGTGACAACTCCCACTTTGTGAGTGATTCTTTATCTTTTAACTCCACGCCTCTTGCCAAGACCCTCGCATTTACTTCTCTTACAACCCCATCTATAAATATATTAAACAACCACGGTGACATCACACATCCTTGTCTAAGGCCTACTTTTACTGGGAAATAATTTCCCTCTTTCCTACATACTCTAACTTGAGCCTCACTATCCTCGTAAAAACTCTTCACTGCTTTCAGTAACCTACCTCCTACACCATACACTTGCAACATCTGCCACATTGCCCCCCTATCCACCCTGTCATACGCCTTTTCCAAATCCATAAATGCCACAAAGACCTCTTTAGCCTTATCTAAATGCTGTTCACTTATATGTTTCACTGTAAACACCTGGTCCACACACCCCCTACCTTTCCTAAAGCCTCCTTGTTCATCTGCTATCCTATTCTCCGTCTTACTCTTAATTCTTTCAATAATAACTCTACCATACACTTTACCAGGTATACTCAGCAGACTTATCCCCCTATAATTTTTGCACTCTCTTTTATCCCCTTTGCCTTTATACAAAGGAACTATGCATGCTCTCTACCAATCCCTAGGTACCTTACCCTCTTCCATACATTTATTAAATAATTGCACCAACCACTCCAAAACTATATCCCCACCTGCTTTTAACATTTCTATCTTTATCCCATCAATCCCGGCTGCCTTACCCCCTTTCATTTTACCTAATGCCTCACGAACTTCCCCCACACTCACAACTGGCTCTTCCTCACTCCTACAAGATGTTATTAATCCTTGTCCTATACACGAAATCTCAGCTTCCCTATCTTCATCAACATTTAACAATTCCTCAAAATATTCCCTCCATCTTCCCAATACCTCTAACTCTCCATTTAATAACCCTCCTCTCCTATTTTTAACTGACAAATCCATTTGTTCTCTAGGCTTTCTTAACTTGTTAATCTCACTCCAAAACTTTTTCTTATTTTCAACAAAATTTGTTGATAACATCTCACCCACTCTCTCATTTGCTCTCTTTTTACATTGCTTCACCACTCTCTTAACCTCTCTCTTTTTCTCCATATACTCTTCCCTCCTTGCATCACTTCTACTTTGTAAAAACTTCTCATATGCTAACTTTTTCTCCCTTACTACTCTCTTTACATCATCATTCCACCAATCGCTCCTCTTCCCTCCCGCACCCACTTTCCTGTAACCACAAACTTCTGCTGAACACTCTAACACTATATTTTTAAACCTACCCCATACCTCTTCGACCCCATTGCCTATGCTCTCATTAGCCCATCTATCCTCCAATAGCTGTTTATATCTTACCCTAACTGCCTCCTCTTTTAGTTTATAAACCTTCACCTCTCTCTTCTCTGATGCTTCTATTCTCCTTGTATCCCATCTACCTTTTACTCTCAGTGTAGCTACAACTAGAAAGTGATCTGATATATCTGTGGCCCCTCTATAAACATGTACATCCTGAAGTCTACTCAACAGTCTTTTATCTACCAATACATAATCCAACAAACTACTGTCATTTCGCCCTACATCATATCTTGTATACTTATTTATCCTCTTTTTCTTAAAATATGTATTACCTATAACTAAACCCCTTTCTATACAAAGTTCAATCAAAGGGCTCCCATTATCATTTACACCTGGCACCCCAAACTTACCTACCACACCCTCTCTAAAAGTTTCTCCTACTTTAGCATTCAGGTCCCCAACCACAATTACTCTCACTTGGTTCAAAGGCTCCTATACATTCACTTAACATCTCCCAAAATCTCTCTCTCTCCTCTACATTCCTCTCTTCTCCAGGTGCATACACGCTTATTATGACCCACTTTTCGCATCCAACCTTTATTTTAATCCACATAATTCTTGAATTTACACATTCATATTCTCTTTTCTCCTTCCATAACTGATCATTTAACATTACTGCTACCCCTTCCTTTGCTCTAACTCTCTCAGATACTCCAGATTTAATCCCATTTATTTCCCCCCACCGAAACTCCCCTACCCCCTTCAGCTTTGTTTCGCTTAGGGCCAGGACATCCAACTTCTTTTCATTCATAACATCAGCAATCATCTGTTTCTTGTCATCCGCACTACATCCACGCACATTTAAGCATCCCAGTTTTATAAAGTTTTTCTTCTTCTCTTTTTTAGTAAATTTCTACAGGAGAAGGGGTTACTAGCCCATTGCTCCCGGCATTTTAGTCGCCTCATACGACACGCATGGCTTACGGAGGAAAGATTCTTTTCCACTTCCCCATGGACAATAGAAGAAATAAAGAAGAACAAGAGCTATTTAGAAAAAGGAGAAAAACCTAGATGTATGTATATATATATGCATGTGCGTGTCTGTGAAGTGTGACCAAAGTGTAAGTAGGAGTAGCAAGATATCCCTGTTATCTAGCGTGTATGAGACAGAAAAAGAAACCAGCAATCCTACCATCATGCAAAACAGTTACAGGTTTCTGTTTCACAGTCATCTGGCAGGACGGTAGTACTTCCCAGGGTGGTTGCTGTCTACCAACCTACTACCTAATTACTGGCATGGGTTCTGCATCCCATTTAGTTATAGTATTCAAATAACGAAAATCTTGTGCCAGTCGGTAAGAATTATCGGGTTTCTTAACCATAACAACTGGTGAACAGAAAGCTGATTTCGAAGGTTCTATAATGTTTAAGTTAAATAGTTTGTCAACCTCATTATCAAAAGTTTTCCGTAAGTGAACGGGAACAGGGTAGATTTTCCGCCTTACTGGTTCATGATCCGACAGTTCAATCTTGTGTACAATAGTGGTGGTAAGTCCTGGTACCTCTGTGAATACGTCAGAAAATGTGTTTACTAAGGCACTTACTTGAGACTTTTGTTTATTTGACAAGTCGTTGTTAATGTTGACATTTGACTTCTTTGGTGAGGGATCATGCGTTAAGATATCCAGTAGTTCCTTCGATTCTGTAAAAGACTCGTCATCTATAATACAAACTCTACACTCATACGAATCACCACTTGTAACCAAGCTGTAAGAAGTAGTATCTTCGTCAAAGGAATTTACACAAAGATTAACTTCTCTTCGATGGTACCGTTTCAAAATATTGACGTGATACATTCTTTCTTTACCCTTGACATTCAAGATATAATCTACCTTATTACAGACCTTCACTACTTTATACGGTCCGCGCCAGGTAATTAGCAATTTGTTGGATTTGTCAGGTAGGAGAACTAAAACTTCATCACCAACATTAAACGTACGCTTGGAGCTTTTATGGTCAAAATAGGTCTTGTACGTTTCCATAGACATCTCTAGGTTTTTACCGACCAAATCGGCGGTTTCTAAAAGAAACTGATAGCTGTTTTGAACCTCAGGTTTAATATCTTTGGACCAAAGTTCATTCAAAATAGATAGTGGTCCACGAGCTTGTCTCCCATAAAGCAATTCAAAAGGGGAATAACCAAGAGATGTCTATGGAAACGTACAAGACCTATTATGACCATAAAAGCTCCAAGCGTACGTTTAATGTTGGTGATGAAGTTTTAGTTCTCCTACCTGACAAATCCAACAAATTGCTAATTACCTGGCGCGGACCGTATAAAGTAGTGAAGGTCTGTAATAAGGTAGATTATATCTTGGAAGATAAAGCTTAGGTTTCCCCATGACTTCTATGAGGTAGTCAACTTTCCCACAAATTTTTAATGCTTTATATGGACCTTTCCATGCTACTAATAATTTATTTGACTTAATAGGCAAAAGTACAAGAACTTCATCTCCTACTTTAAAGCTTCTCCTCTGACTTTTGGAATCAAAATAGGTTTTGTACTGGTCCATTGACAAGCTTAGGTTTTTCGAAACTATGTCAGAGGTCTCCTCAAGTTTGGATCTAAGGCCAAGGAGAAACTGGTAAGAAGACTGAACCTCAGCATTTACCTCCTCATTAGTCCATAAGTCATGAAGGATGGACAATGGGCCTCTGGCCTGTCTACCATAGAGAAGTTCAAAAGGTGAAAACCCCAAAGAGTCACTGGGAACTTCCCTCATGGCAAACAAAGCACAGGGTAGGTAACGATGCCACTCCTTAGGTTTAAGGGAGCAAAGTTTCCTTAAAATGGACTTGAGAATCGAATGCTGGCGCTCAATCCTCCCATTACAGCTGGGATGATAGGGTGTTGTGAAGAGAGGCTTCACTCCTAGAAGTTGGTAGAGATGTTGCATTAAGTCAGATGTGAATTGTGTCCCACGGTCACAAATTATTCACGTTGATGGTTCTGTTCACCAATCCACTGGTGCAGCTGGTAGTGCTGCTGTAGTCGTACAGAGTGATGGCTCTCTTAAAGAAATTGGAGCACGCATCAATAATTGGGCCTCTACCCTTCAGACAGAACTGTTTGCCATACTCCTTGCACTGAAATGCATCTATGTATCAAAGATTGACAGTTTAATTGTAACTGATTCTCTGTCATCCATAAATGCTCTCAACTCATTAAGCATAAATTGTGGCATGCTTGTGTCAGAAGCCAGACACAGGTATGGTAGGATTGTGGACAGTGGAGTCAGAGTGCACATGCTGTGGATTCCATCTCACATTGGTCTTCAGATGCATGATAGAACTGATAAATTGGCTAAGCTGTATGCTTTCAAAGAGGGAGTAGATTACAATCTTGGCTTGTCAGGTAGTAGTTTGAGAACAATAATACGAAAAGAACTTCAGCTGAATTTTATGGACTTAAGGCTCAGGGAGATTGACACCAGTGAGTCCATCTATCATCATTCTATCATGCAGGAGGAGCCACATGTCTATGGTGCATCCAACAAAATAAGCAGACTCTTGGATGTCACTACCGCCCGGCTCCGGCTGGGTTACAAGTATCTTTGGCAGGTTAAATCACCACCACCAGATGTAGACCAAACGAAATGTAAACTTTGCCAGATGGATTATTGTCACACCCTGCGTCATTATGTACTGGAGTGCGATAAAATTAATGAATTTAGAAACAACTCACTCAGAAGTGTTCAAGAAATGGCTAAGTATTTTATCCACAGTGGTATATTACAGACCATTCTGGAGAAATACCCTGACTTTGCTAGCTGTAAATAAAGCATTACCACATATGTGCATGTGTATGTGTGTGTGTGTGTGTGTGTGTGTGTGTGTGTGTGTATGTGTGTGTGTGTGTGTGTTTGTGTGTATGTGTATGAGTGTGTGAGTGTGTGTGTGTGTGTGTGTGTGTGTGTGTGTGTGTGTGTGTGTGTGTGTGTGTGAGTATGAGTGTGTGTGTGTGTATGAGTGTGTGTGTGTGTGTGTATGAGTGTGTGTGCGTGTGTGTGTATGAGTTTGTGTATGTGTGTGTGTGTGTGTGTGTGTGTGTGTGTGTGTGTGTGTGTGTGTGTGTGTGTGATTATGTGTGTGTGTGTATGAATTTGTATGTGTGTGTGTGTGTGAGAGAGAGAGAGAGAGACTCAGCAATCAACATTTGCACCAATAACTCATTACAGTTGTGACCGGGTGTGGAAGTGTGAATTGCTCATTACTCTAAAATTTGTTCATGATTGCAGCCATGTATACACGTAAGTAACCATTCTTACAGTATTCATTACCTTTGTAACTTGTGAGTTCATTACCTTTGTAACTTGTGAGTTCATTACCTTGTACCTAGTTCAGCCATCAAAACTTTGGAGCCCGGTCCCTGGACCCATTGTGTACCTCTGTAATCTGTAAATACCTTTGTAACTTGTCATGATTGTGACTAGACCTACCTGGAGTTCATTACCTTTGTAAATTGTGAGTTCATTACCTTTGTAAATTGTGAATTCATTACCTCTGTAACTTGCTCAGCTATCAAAACTTTGAGGCCCAGTCCCTGGACCCATTATGTACCTCTGTAATATTTTGACTACCGCCCTCAGGATGGGTATGGGGTGCATAATAAACATATTAAACTAAAAAAAAGGTATGCAACATACTGAAATGTAGCGCGTCATGACCGTAGAGTTTTACAGAAAACGTAATATGTCTCTGGAATAAGTTATTGACACAATTTTCCTTTTTTTTCGAAAAGTATTAATGCGAGTGTAATGATTTTTGCATTGTGCAATGATGGGGATTTGCGATATTTTTATTGCTGTGTTTTTGCTTTATCTCCTGAAAAAGTCCTTAAAAAAAATAAACTAACATTTTTTAATATGCAATCTATTAACATCTTCGCTGAAACGACGTTGGTAACAAGACTATCTAGCGCATATCTTTCATTTGATGTCAACTAGTTTATTGTACGTCTAACCAATTTTGTAGATAATGGACAGTTTTTGCTCTATAGAATTGGACACTATATATTTTTTCCAATCTTTAAAGGCAAAAAGTCACTACAAACACACTGTGTAGACTTGAAATGCTGCTAAAATCACGGTAAAAATTTCATTGAAATTGGACCAAAAAAAAAATAATAATAATTATTTCTTTCGCACCTCCCTAGCTTCTGAGGCAGCTGAAAAGCTCTGTTCCACAAGGCACAGTACTCGCTCCCATTCTATTCCTCATCCTCATATCTAACATAGAGATATAAGCCGAAGCTCTGCATCTTCCTTTGCAGATGACACCCAGATTGCCATGGCAGTGACCTCCATCGAAGACACCGCAAGACTCCAAGCTGACATAAACCAAGTCTTAAAATTTGGCCACTCAAAACAATATGAAGTTCAATAAAGAGAAATTTCAACTACTTAGATATGGAAAACTTTAGGAAATAAAAACTGTATTAGGGTATACAACAAATTCTAGCCATACAATAAAACGAAAGAGTAATGTGAAGGATCTGGGAGTGATAATGTCAGAGGATCTCGTCTTCAAAGACCACAACAATGTATCTACCGCATCTACTAGGATAATGACAGGATGGATAGTGAGAACCTTCTAAACTAGGGATACCAAGCCCATGATGATTCTCTTGAATCGCTTGTTCTCTCTAGGCTGGAATATTGCTGTACACTAACTGCTCATTTCAAGGCGAAATTGATGACCTAGAAATTGTACAAAGAACTTTCATGGCACACATAAGTAAGATAAGGTACGTAAAATGATGGGAATGGTTGAAGGCCCTTGATTTGTATTCCTTGGAATGCAGGCGAGAGAGCTACAGGGTAATATACACTTGGAAAATCCTAGAGGGATTAGTACCAAACTTGCACATGAAAATAACTCCCTATGAAAGCATAAGACTCGGGAGGAGATGCAACATTCCTCCAATGAAAAGCAGGGGGGCCAAGAGTACACTGAGAGACAACGCAATAAGTGTCTGGGGCCCAAGACTGTTCAACTGCCTCCCAGCATACATAAGGGTAATTACCAATAGACCCCTGACTGTCTTCAAGAAAGCACTGGACAGGCACCTTAAGTCAGTACATGACCAACCAGGCTGTGATTCGTACATCAGTTTGCGTGCGTCCAGCAGTAACAGCCCCGTTGATCAGACCCTGATCCACCGCGAGGCCTTGTCTCACGCCGAGTCGCGGGGGCGTTGACCCCCGAAACCCTCTCCAGGTCTCCAGGTCATCTATAACAGGAACTTGCACAGACGAAGCCTGTAGGCATATGGGTGAAGTTAAAATGGGAGGTGGACACAAAGAGAAACTAGCATCAGGAAGAGTGGACTCCAAATCCGGGTCAATGACTGACAAGGGTATCTGCCTGATGAACTTATTCTATCGCTATATTGACAGGATGCGACCACCTCTACTAGCAGTCATGAGAAAGCGGACCTCTATGCCGAACACTTTGCTGCCAAAATACAAGTTCCAGATCAAGCTAATTGCAAGAATTGTGTCAGAGCTGTCAGTGGTGACAATAATGCAGGAGGAGGTGCATCTTCTTCTTAAATCCATTGACCAAGAAAAGGTTATTGGCTCAGACAAGTGGAGCCGAAGATTGCTGAGTAGATGTGCAGACCAGCTAACAACACCTCTAACTTGCATGTTTCAGCACTGCCTAATACAGTGTGAATGACCTTCAGGAAAGGTTACTTTGCTGCTGATGTTGTTAAACCTCTCAACTAATTGGCACCAGTCACTGGACACACACACACACACACACACACACGAACACACACACACACACACACACACACACACACGAACACACATACATATACACACACGAACATACACACACACACACACACGAACACACATACATATACACACACGAACATACACACACACACACACACACACATTGGCTCCTGGAGTTCAACCCCACCAAGTGCAAAGTCATGAAGATTGGGGAAGGGCAAAGAAGACCGCAGACGGTGTACAGTCTAGGGGGCAAGAGACTACAAACCTCACTCAAGGAAAAAGATCTTGGGGTGAGTATAACACCAGGCACATCTCCTGAAGCGCACATCAACCAAATAACTGCTGCAGCATATGGGCGCCTAACAAACCTCAGAACATTCCGACATCTCAATAAGTAATCGTTCAGGACCCTGTACACCGTGTACGTTACGCCCATATTGGAGTATGCGGCACCAGCCTGGAACCCACACCTAGCCAAGCACGTAAAGAAACTAGAGAAAGTGCAAAGGTTTGCAACAGGACTAGTCCCAGAGCTAAGAGGTATGTCCTATGAGGAGAGGTTAAGGGAAATCAACCTGACGATACTGGAGGACAGGAGAGATAGTGGGGACATGATAACAACATACAAAATACTGAGAGGAATTGACAAGATGGACAAAGACAGGATGTTCCAGAGATGGGACACAGCAACAAGGGGACACAGTTGGAAGTTGAAGACAAAGATGAATCACAGGGATGCTAGGAAGTATTTCTTCAGCCACAGAGTAGTCAGGTAGTGGAATAGTTTGGGAAGCGATGTAGTGAAGGCAGGATCCATACATAGCTTTAGGCAGAGGTATGATAAAGCTCAAGGTTCAGGGAGAGTGACCTAGTAGCGACCAGTGAAGAGGCGGGGCCAGGAGCTTGGACTCGACCCCTGCAACCTCAACTAGGTGAGTACAACTTAGTGAGCACGCACACGTACACACACACGCACACACACACAAACACACACACACACGAGCACACACACGCACACACACACACACACACACACACACACACACACACACACACACACACACACACACACACACGTTCACACACGCACGCACACACACACACACACACGCGCACACACACACACAGAGGAGAGGTTTGCACCCAAGGGTAACATGAATAATGAAGAAGCCAGTACGGGCTCATGGTTCACCCAAAGGTGCAGGGAGGCAAAAACCAAGTGTGCTAGGGAATGGAAGAAATATAGAAGGCAAAGGACCCAGGAGAATAAGGAGAGCAGTCGTAGAGCCAGAAATTAATATGCACAGACAAGAAGGGAGGCCCAACGACAATATGAAAACGACATAGCAGCGAAAGCTAAATCTGACCCGAAACTGTTATACAGCCACATCAGGAGGAAAACAACAGTCAAGGACCAGGTAATCAGGCTAAGGAAGGAAGGAGGAGAGACAACAAGAAATGACCGTAAAGTATGTGAGGAACTCAACAAGAGATTCAAAGAAGTGTTCACAGAGGAGACAAAAGGGGCTCCAGAAAGACGAAGAGGTGGGGAACACCGCCAAGTGCTGGACACAGTACACACAACCGAGGAAGAAGTGAAAAGGCTTCTGAGTGAGCTAGATACCTCATTGGCAATGGGGCCGGATAACATCTCTCCATGCCTCCTGAGAGAGGGAGCAGAGGCGCGATGTGTACCCCTAACAACAATATTCAATACAACTATCGAAACAGGGAGATTGCATGAGGCATGGAAGACAGCAAATGTAGTCCCAATCTTTAAAAAAGGAGACAGACATGAAGCACTAAACTACAGACCAGTGTCACTAACATGTATAGTATGCAAAGTCATGGAGAAGATTATCAGGAGAAGAGTGGTGGAACACCTAGAAAGGAATGATCTCATCAACAGCAGCCAACATGGTTTAAGGGATGGGAAATCCTGTGTCACAAACCTACTGGAGTTCTATGACATGGTGACAGCAGTAAGACAAGAGAGAGAGAGGGATGGGTGGATTGCATTTTCTTGGACTGCAAGGAGGCGTTTGACACAGTTCCACACAAGAGATTTGTGCAAAAACTGGAGGACCAAGCAGGGATAACAGGGAAGGCACTACAATGGATCGGGGAATACTTGTCAGGAAGACAGCAGCGAGCCATGGTATGTGGCGAGGTGTCAGAGTGGGCACCTGTGACCAGCGGGGTCCCACAGGGGTCAGTCCTAGGACCAGTGCTGTTTCTGGTATTTGTGAACGACATGACGGAAGGAATAGACTCCGAAGTGTCCCTGTTTGCAGATGACGTGAAGTTGACGAGAAGAATTCATTTGATTGAATATCAGGCAGAACTACAAAGAGATCTGGACAGGATGCAGACTTGGCCCAGAAATTGGCTCCTGGAGTTCAACCCCACCAAGTGCAAAGTCATGAAGATTGGGGAAGGGCAAAGAAGACCGCAGACGGAGTACAGTCTAGAGGGCCAGAGACTACAAACCTCACTCAAGGAAAAGGATCCTGGGGTGAGTATAACACCAGGCACATCTCCTGAATCGCCCATCAACCAAATAACTGCTGCAGCATATGGACGCCTAGCAAACCTCAGAACAGCATTCCGACATCTCAATAAGGAATCGCTCAGGACCCTGTACACCGTGTACGTTAGGCCCATATTGGAGTATGCGGCACCAGTTTGGAACCCACACCTAGCCAAGCACGTAAAGAAACTAGAGAAAGTGCAAAGGTTTGCAACAAGACTAGTCCCAGAGCTAAGAGGTATGTCCTACGAGGAGAGGTTAAGGGAAATCAACCTTACGACACTGGAGGACAGGAGAGATAGGGGGGACATGATAACGACATACAAAATACTGAGAGGAATTGACAAGGTGGACAAAGACAGGATGTTCCAGAGATGGGACACAGCAACAAGAGGACACAGTTGGAAGTTGAAGACACAGATGAATCACAGGGATGTTAGGAAGTATTTCTTCAGCCACAGAGTAGTCAGGAAGTGGAATAGTTTGGGAAGCGATGTAGTGGAGGCAGGATCCATACATAACTTTAAGCAGAGGTATGACAAAGCTCACGGTTCAGGGAGAGTGACCTAGTAGCGACCAGTGAAGAGGCGGGGCCAGGAGCTTGGACTCGACCCCTGCAACCTCAGCTAGGTGAGTACAACTAGGCGAGTACACACACACACAAAACACACACACACACACACACACACACACACACACACACACACACACACACACACACGCACACAAGCACACGCACACGCACAAACACACACATATGCGCACACATACGCACACACACAAGTCAAAGGAGGGTGGGGATCAGGTCACAAGAGGTTGTGGTCAGTCAAGCGACCACTGAGACTCCACATTACACTCCAACACACAAGTCACCTACTTTTCAGACACATAATAAACCCACACATAATTCCACACATAATTACACACACACACACACACACACACACACACACACACACACACACATATCCAGACTCACACACACACTCCCCCCTCCCCCACCAACATCTCACTCCTTCCCCTGACCCCACCCCTCCCTCTTTCACCATCCCCCTCCCCACCTCTCCCTCCTTCCCCCTCTCCCTCTCCCACTCACCCACTTGCTTCTCCCTCCTTCCCACTCCCCATATTCCCCCCTAAATCCCCATCCCCACCCCTCTCCCACATAGCCACAGTTCTTCCTCTACTTCCCCCCCCCCCACACTCTGACAAACACACTACTAACCTAATACAGAGAATTACATAGGTTTCCCACTCTGAGGCAATCAGGATAAAACAAAAATGGGTTGCCAGAGAGCAGGAAGGAAAATCAAGGGACAGGAGGAGGAAGCTGCAAAGTAAGATTGGGCAGCAGAGCTCATAAAAAGGGAACATGAATGGGAAAAGAAACTAGAAGAACTTAGCATGAAAATGGAAGAGAGGATAGATATGGAAAGCAGGAAGTGGGAGGTGCAAGTCAAAGCAGCAGAGGCTAGGATACAGAGTTTAGAAGAGGAACTGAAAAATCTGAAACAGCCTAAAGAACTAAAGAACATTTTGGGATTGACATCAGAGACTGATACCTCAGTCACAAATAAGGGGACTGTAGGGAAAGAAGGAGCAAAACTGCATGTAGAAGCTCCATCAGAGGAGACTGTAGTAAATGAAAGAGCTAAGCTATATGTGGAGGCCCTAACAGACCACAGAAGAGCCCAGGGAAAGCCGAGAAGGGAAAATGACAGGCCACTGAGCCCAAATACATAAGCTAGTGAAACTGAAAAAAAGAAAGCTGCAATGGAGGAAATAAAATTGAATGAGGGGATACACAAGGATATGCAGTGGGAGAATGAAAGGGTGAGGTCAGTCTTTGTGTATGGGTTCCAGGAAGTTGAAGGGAAAATCTATGAAGCAAGAAAACAAGGGAAAAAAAAGCAATTGAAAGCATCATAAAAGCAAGAGGAGAAGATGACATGACACAGCTGGAAAATTTTCGGAGAATAGGGGGGTTTGCAAAAAAAAGAACCCGGCATGAAAGAATCAAGGAGACATCCCCAGATATAATAGCACTCACAGAAACAAAACTCATTAGAATAATAACAGATTCATTCTTTCCATCCGGATATCAAATCCTCAGGAAAGACAGAGGGAGGAGAGGGGAAAGAGGAGTTTCACTGCTCATTAAAAACCAGTGGGGTTTTGAGAAAATGGAAGGAATGGATGGCACGGGCGAAAGGGACTACTTAGTAGGAACAATCCAGTCTGAGGGACATAAGGTGATAATTGCAGTAATGTACAACCCACCACAGAACTGCAGGAGGCCAAGAGAAGAATACGATGAGAGCAACAGAGCAATGGTCGACACACTAGCCGAGGTGGCCAGGAGAGCACACATGGCGGGAGCAAAGTTACTAGTTATGGGTGATTTCAATCACAAGGAGATTGACTGGGAAAACCTGGAGCCCCATGGGGGTCCCGAAACATGGAGAGCCAAGATGATGGATGTGGTACTGGAAAACCTCATGCATCAACATGTTAGAGACACTACCAGACTGGTGAGGATGAACCAGCAAGACTGGACCTTGTATTCACCTTAAGTAGTTCGGACATCGAGGATATCATGTATGAAAGGCCCCTGGGAGCTAGTGATCATGTGGTTCTGTGCTTCGACTACATAGTTGAGCTTCAAGTGGAGAGAGTAGCAGGAATAGGTTGGGAAAAACCAAACTACAACAGGGGGAACTACTCAGGCATGAGGAACTTCCTGCAAGACATTCAGTGGGAGAGGGAACTGACAGGAAAACCAGTACAAGAAATAATGGACTATGTGGCAACAAAATGCAAGGAGGCAGAGGAGAAGTTTGTTCCCAAGGGAAACAGAAATAATAGGAAGAACAGAACGAGTCCTTGGTTCACCCAAAGGTGTAGGGAGGCAAAAACTAGATGTACTAGAGAATGGAAAAGGTACAGAAGACAGAGAACTCAGGAAAACAAAGAGATTAGCCGAAGAGCCAGAAACGAATATGCACAGATAAGAAGGGAGGCTCAGCGACAATATGAAAATGACATAGCATCGAAAGTCAAGTCTGATCCGAAGCTGTTGCATAGCCACATCAGAAGGAAAACAACAGTCAAGAACCAGGTAATCAGACTGAGGAAGAGTGATGGGGAGTTCACAAGAAAAGACCGAGAGGAATGTCAGGAGCTCAACACGAGATTTAAGGAAGTATTTAGAGTGGAAACCAGTAGGACTAATAGAAATCAGAACAGGGGGTACACCAGCAAATGCTGGATGAGGTACATATAACCAAGGAGGAGGTGAAGAAGCTGCTATGCGAACTTGACACCTCAAAGGCGGTGGGACCAGACAACATCTCTCCGTGGGTCATTAAAGAGGAAGCAGAGATACTGTGTGAGCCATTAACAAAGATCTTCAACACATCAATTGAAACTGGGCAACTGTCTGAGGTATGGAAGATGGCAAATGTAGTCCCAATTTTTAAAAAGGGAGACAGACATAAGGCACTAAACTACAGACCTGTATCACTAACGTGTATAGTATTCAAAGTCATGGAGATCATCAGGAGGAGAGTGGTGGAGCACCTGGAAAGAAACAAGTGTATAATTGACAACCAGCACGGTTTCAGGGAAGGAAAATCCTGTGTCACAAACCTACTGGAGTTTTATGACAAGGTGACAGAAGTAAGACAAGAGAGAGAGGAGTGGATCGACTGCATTTTTTTGGACTGCAAGAAGGCCTTCGACACAGTTCCTCACAAGAGGTTACTGCAAAAGCTAGAGGATCAGGCACACATAACAGTAAAGGCACTGTAATGGATCAGAGAATACTTGACAGGGAGGGAACAACGAGTCATGGTACGTGACGAGGTGTCAGAGTGGGCGCCTGTGACAAGCGGGGTTCCACAGGGGTCAGTCCTAGGACCTGTGTTGTTCTTGGTATATGTGAATGGCATAACGGAAGGGATAGACTCAGAAGTGTCCTTGTTTGCAGATGATGTGAAGTTAATGAGAAGAATCAAATCGGACGAGGATCAAGCAGGACTACAAAGAAACCTGGACAGACTACAAGCCTGGTCCAGCAACTGGCTCCTTGAGTTTAACCCTGCCAAATGCAAAGTCATGAAGATTGGGGAAGGGCAAAGAAGACCGCAGACACAATATAGTTTAGATGACCAAAGACTGCAAACCTCACTCAAGGAAAAAGATCTGGGGGTGAGTATAACACCGAGCATATCTCCTGAGTCGCACATCAATCAGATAACTGCTGCAGCATACGGGCGCCTGGCAAACCTACGGATAGCGTCCCGATACCTCAGTAAGGATTCGTTCAATACTCTGTATACCATTTACGTCAGGCCCATACTGGAGTATGCAGCACCAGTTTGGAATCCACACCTAGTCAAGCACGTCAGGAAATTAGAGAAAGTGCAAAGGTTTGCAACAAGACTAGTCCCAGAGCTAAGGGAATTGTCCTACGAAGAAAGGTCGAGGGAAATCGGCCTGACGACACTGGAGGACAGGAGGGTCAGGGGAGACATGATAACGACATATAAAATACTGCGCGGAATAGACAAGGTGGACAAAGACGGGATGTTCCAGAGATGGGACACAGACACAAGAGGTCACAATTGGAAGTTGAAGACTCAGATGAATCAAAGGGATGTTAGGAAGTATTTCTTCAGTAATAGAGTAGTCAGGCAGTGGAATAGCCTAGAAAGTGACGTAGTGGAGGCGGGAACCATACATAGTTTTAAGACGAGGTATGATAAAGCTCATGGAGCAGGGAGAGAGAGTATCCAGTAGAAACCAGTGAAGAGGCGGGGCCAGGAGCTAAGACTCGACCCCTACAACCACAAATAAGTGAGTGCAAATAGGTGAGTACACACACAGGTGAAGGTGGAACAGTGTAAGGAAGATGTACATTATATATCTACTTCCTTACACTCTACAGATAAGAGAGGAAAATTACAGCACATTTGATTCATTAAATTTTTGCAAAATGATACGCAAAATAAAATGTAAATTGCGTGTAAACCTGAGATAATATGTCAGGTGATAAATTATAGTGTGTCACTCACAACAACATAACAGGAAACATGATTTTTCTCTTTCCGCGAGTCAGTCAGAAGACGAAAAATCCACCGCGTCCTCATGCTCGACGAATTTCTTTTATGTGCCAATCAGAAGAAGAGGCGAAGAAAAGTTGAAGGACAGTGGTTACACACACACACATACACACACACACCAGAAACATACACACAAATACTTACATCCAAGCACACACACATACACAAACACACACACTCACTACATGGGTGTGTGACTTGACCCCTGCAACCACAATTAGGTGAGTACACACACACACATGCGCACACACACACACACACACACACACACACACACACACACACACACACACACACACACACACACACACACACACACACACACACCATGTGCCTATAACCAACATACACCATCATTCACAGAAACGAAAAAAATAAATCACACCGAACTGCATGTGATTTATGAAATATACACAAAAAATAAGCAAATAAAAACAACAGGAACTGAGAGAGAACTTGAGCTAATGTGTCAGTGGATAAATTATTGTGTATCATTCAAATAACACAAAACAATATTTTTCTTTTTGTGTGAATGAGTCAGAGAAAAGTCGGAAAAAAGTAGTCTTCACCCTCGTCGAATTTCTTTTAAGCCCCAATCAGGTGAAGAGGCGTAGAAATGCTCAAAGGACAGTGGTTGCCTATTAGATTGTCCGTTGGGAAGCTCTTTGAAGTGACTGGTGCCACACTGACAAAAAATACAATTTTGAATGGTATAGGCGTAAAATAAACACACACACACACACACACAAAAAAAAAAAAAAAAAAAAAAAAAAAAAAAAAAAAAAAAAAAAAAAAAAAAAAAAAAAAAAAAAAAAAAAAAAAAAAAAAAAAAAAAAAAAAAAAAAAAAAAAAAAGTCGGGGCAAGGAGCTTGGACTCGACCTCTGCAATCTCAACTAGGTGAGTACACACACACACACGCAAATACGCATACACACATACACACACATATACAAAAGGCCTAGTATCTAATCGACATGTGCCTAGGACAAAATGGTAACTAACACTCCGAAGGAATAGACTCAGAAGTTTCCCTGCTCGCAGATGATGTGTAGTTAATGAGGAGAATTAAATCAGATGAGGATCAGGCAGGACTTCAAAGAGACCTGGACAGGCTGGACACCTGGTCCAGCAACTGGCTTCTCGAATTTAACGACGCCAAATGCAAAGTCATTAATATCGGGGAAGGACAAAGAAGACCGCAGACAGAGTATAGGCTAGGTGACCAAAGACTGCAAACCTCACTCAAGGAGAAAGATCTTATGGTGAGTAAAACACCGAGCATGTGTCCGGAAGCACCCATCAACCAGATAACTGCTGCAACATATGGGCGCCTGGAAAACCTGAGAATAGAGCTCTGACACCTCAGTAAGGAATCGTTCAAGACACTGTAAACCGTTGTTAGGTAAGACACATATGCAACAGTTAGGTATCTTTATTTCGAAACGTTTCGCCTACGCAGTAGGCTTCTTCAGTCGAGTACAGAGAAGTTGATAGAAGCAGAAGATACTTGAAGACGATGTAATCAGTCCATCACCCTGTCAGACACTGCAACACAAAGGTATCTTGGTATCTGACCTCCCAACAACTACATTCTTACCTCTACTAGTGGCCTACATCTCACCTCCTGACGGTATATAAGGCTCCATCCTGTCACTTCAACTCCATATTGTTTCAGACTATGGAACAATACTGTTCTCCAGACTGAGGGACTGACCACCTCAAAACTTCAAGGGTGATGGACTGATTACATCGTCTTCAAGTATCTTCTGCTTCTATTAACTTCTCTGTACTCGACTGAAGAAGCCTACTGTGTAGGCGAAACGTCTCGAAATAAAGATACCTAACTGTTGCATATATTTCTTACCTAACAACCTGTCGGTATTTTATACCATTTTAATGTTCACTGTATACCGTGTACGTCAAGCCCATACTGGAGTATGCAGCACCAGTTTGGAACCCACACCGGGTCAAGCGCGTCAAGAAATTAGAGAAAGTGCAAAGGTTTGCGACAAGGTTAGTTCCAGAGCTCAGGGGAATGTCCTACGAAGAAAGGTTAAGGGAAATCGGCCTGACGACACTGGAGGACAGGAGGGTTAGACACATGATGACGACATACAAAATACTCAGTGGAATAGACAAGGTGGACAGAGACAGGGGACACAGATACAAGGAAGCTGAAGACTCAGATGAGTCAAAGTGATGTTAGGAAGTATTTCTTTAGTCATAGAGTAGTCAGGAAGTGGAATAGTCTAGCAAGTGATGCAGTGGTGGCAGGAACCATACGCAGCTTTGAGACGATGTATGTTAAAGCTCATGGAGCAGAGAGGGCCTAGTAGCGTTCTCTGAAGAGGAGGGGCCTGGAGCTGAGTCTCGACCCCTGCAACCACAATTAGGTGAGTTCAGTTAGGTGAGTACACACACACACACACACACTAAAACACACCAAAATAATCACATTAATTCACATACATACACAAACCCACAGACACAGGCTAACACACTCATACACCAATACTCTCATACACATACACACACACATACACACCAGGAGCTATGACTCGACCTCTACAACCACAAGTGCACATACACACACATACACACACACACACACACACACACACACACACACACACACACACACACCTCGGCACTTAAAGTTTATAGATTGCAAAACTAGCGCATCCTAACAAGATAGAAAAAAAGTGAAATCCCAAAAAATAGGATGTAGGGGCAAGTGAATCAAGGATGGCTTGTCTGAGAAGGAAGCATGGACAGAAAGGCTTAAGAGCACAGTGGAACAACAGTAGGGAAATAAGCTAAATGAGTCTTGCAATACAGTGTTGGAGGAGATATCGGCAGAGAGAAAGAAGTGGGAGTTATGAGCTATAGCTGCTGAAGCAAAGATACAGAGCCTGGAGGAGGAATTGGAAATGCTGAAGAAGGATATTAAGAAAAGGATCGAAAGTAGCTATGTAATGGGAACAGGAATATCAGTGGGCAGCTAGGGAAATGAAGGACGGAAAGAGACAAAGAAGTCCTTTGCAGAATTGATATCAGGCCACCAGGTGTCTGGAAGATGATAAGGGAAATAAAAGAGGTGCTTAAATTTAATCAACAGGTATGGAGGGAAAAAATAGGATGATGAGAGGGAGAAGTTACTAATTATTAATTGGCTTCAGGAATTTAAAATGATGACAGAGGGAGAAAAAAAGTGATTGTGAGCATCATCATAATAACATGTCCCAGCTGACAAATTTTCAGAGAATTGGAGGGCATTGAAAAGAAAAAAATATCAGCCAGCCAGATTGCTATTCAACAGAAACCACTGCTAATGGGCTCCCAAAAGTATCAATGAGTGTACTTCGACCATAATAGAATGTGAAACGAATGGGAATAAATAAGAGTGAGGGTAAGAAGACGCCAGTGAAAGGAAAGAGAGACAGGGCAGGCATCGACAGACAGGAAAAGTCAGCCTCAGTGAATACTAATCACAAATGGTCACAGAACCCCTTCAACCACTACAACCCTATACCAACCAAACACAATAACCAGAAACAAACCACACTCCACAGTCGCCAGGCCCCTAGCAATAATATGACCATCACAGCAAGCTTCCATAATATTCTGTCCTGCCTTCCACACCTCCAACCTGAACCAACCCCCTCCCACCCCTCAAAATACAGTAACTGAAAGGGAGATGGAGGCATGGTGCACCAATGCATGTGGAATACAAATAAGGAGTGGAAAGAACGTATCATTAAGGCATCCCCCCACAGCATAGCACTCACAGACACAAAGCTCAAGAGGATAACAGATGGGATCTTTCCGACTGAATATCGGATCCCGAGGAAAGGTAGAGGATGGAGGGGAGAGGGGCAAGGAGGAGTTGCTCTGTTCATCAGAAGCTAGTAGAGTTTTTAGGAGATGGAAAGAATGGACAGAGTAGCAGATAACTACATAATAGGAACACTTCAGACTGTGGTTCAAAAAATGATGATAGTGATGTACAACCCACCATTGAACAGCAGGAGACCAAGCATGGAAAATGTATAGAAGGCAAAGGACTCAGAAAACAGAGTTGAGCCAAAGACCCGGAAAAGAATATACATTAATAAGGAGAGAGGCCAAGCAGCAATATGAGAATGGCATAGCATCAAAAGAAAAATCTGACCCAGAGTTATATCCACATCAGCAGGAAAACAACAATCTAGGACTAGGAAATCAGGCTGAGGAAGGAGGGGAGCTCACAGGGAGGTATTCCCAGTGGAGACAGAGAGGCTGGCAGGGTGTACCACGAGGTGCTGGACACAATGCGCAAAACTGACGAGGATGTGACGAAACTGCTAGATGAACTAGACACCTCATTGGTGGTGGGCCCAGATATCATCTCTCCTTTTGTCCTGAGAGAGGGAGCAGATGCACAGGGTGTTCCGCTAGCAAGAGTCTTTAATAAATCTATCGAAACAGAGCAACTGCCTGAGGTGTGCAAATTAGCCAATGTTGTCCCCAATTTTAAGGACACAGACAGGCTGTACTAAACTACAGACCAGTGTCGCTGACATGTATATTATGTAAAGTTATGAAGATTATCAAGAGAAGAAAGGTACATCTTCTAAAAAAAGGAACAGACTCATACATGACAACCTGCAGGGCTTCAGAGAAAGGAAATCCTGCTTCACAAACGTACTGGAGTTCTACGACAAGGTAACAGATGTAAGGCAGGAGAGAGAGTGATGTGTAAAATGCATCATCTTTTGCATTAAAGAAGGATTTTACACACAGTTCCACACAAGAGACTGGTTGGAAAGATAGAGGAGCAGGCAGGAATAGCAAGAAAACTACTGTAATGGATCAGAGACTACCTTACAGTAAGGAAACGTCGAGTGTTGGTATGTGACGAAGTTTCAGAGGGGGCGCATGCGACGTGCGGGGTTCCACAAGAGTCAGTTCTAAGTCCGGTGCTGTTTCTTGTATATATTAATGACTATGGAAGGGACAGATTCAGAGGTATCCCTGTTTGCAGACTGTATGAAACTAATGAGGAAAATACAAGCAGATGAGGATTAGGTGAATCTAAAAGGGGATCTGGAAAGGCTGCAAGACTAGTCCGACAAATGACGATTAACCCCAGTAAGTGCAAACTCATGAAGCTTGGGAAAGGACAAAGAAGACCGTAGACGAAGTGCAACCTGAAGGATCAAAGACTGCAAGAATCACTTAAGGGAAAGGATCTTGGGGTGAGCATCACACCGGACACATCTAAGGCGCACTTCAAATAACTGTTGCAGTACATGGGCGCCTGACAAACCCAAGAATAGTGTTTCGAAATCTAAGTAAGGATTCATTCACGACACCGTACACTGTGTACGTCAGACACATATTGGAGTATGCATCACCACCCCTGGTCAAAACACGTCATGAAACTGTATAAAGAGCAAAAGTTTGCAACAAGACTAGTTCCGGAGCCAAGGGGCATGTCCTATGAGAAGAGGCTAAGGGAACTCAACCTGACGTCAAAGAAGGGGGGGAGGGATAGGGAAGACATGGTAACGACGTATAAAATACTGATAGTGAATTACAAGGTGCACAGGGCCAGAATGTTTCAGAGATGGGACACAGAAAAAAAGGGACACAACTGGAAGTTTAAACTCAGATGAGCCTTAGAGATGTTAGGAAGTAATTCTTCAGTCTTAGAGTTGTCAGGAAATGGGACAATCTGGAGAGCGAAGTAGCGGAGGCATGATCCATACATAGCTTTGCGACGAAGTACGAAAAGACTCTTGGAGAAGAGAATGGATCTAGTAACGACTAGCGAAGAGGCGAGGCCAGAAGCTAAGACTTGACCCCTGCAACCACAAACAGCTGACTATAAATAGGTAGATGAGTACACACACACACACACACACACACACACACACACACACACACACACACACACACACACACACACACCCGATAACACACACACACACACACACACACACACACACACACACACACACACACACACACACACACACACACACACAGCTCGCGACTCCTAATTTAGGGGGAATTATTCATGAACATATATCATGCAAGTGTTAGAGCAATACAAATGGCTTAAACTTTAAAAAGTTATGTCGAATAATGTCTCGTTTTAGATTAAGCAAGATGTCTGTTATAATATCTCGTGTCGTCTGGTGCATGAAGGTGTAACAACAGTTATGATTGTGAATCTCTAGTTCATCGTTCATCAGTAGTGTTGTGAACATTTAACTAACACAACCAAGACAGTAGGTACTTAATGTTAGAAGCTATTTTAACAGGCTTTGCCGTACTGATTGCTTTTGATGAATTTCCTTCTTTTATTAATATATTCCACAGCTTCGTATTTGCTATTTTTTCCACTAGGATACACTGTGTGTTACGGTTTTTGAATGTCAGCATTACGTAAGAGATCTTCTAGCACAGTGTCGGTTTTTGACTCTCGAGTTTAGTGTTTCTTAAGTCGAGATTCTGGATACTGGCATTCCTAAGTCTGGCTTCTCCTTGGGGTCTTTCTGTGTGTCTCAATATTTTTGTTTTAAGCTCGATCAGTCGAGTTCCAACCTTTAGTCCTTCTTCTCACTTCGCTGTGATGGAATTCGAGGTACTCTTGGCCACTCGGAGTCTACCTCATACACTTTACTTTATATATCAAATGTCTTGAAGCTGAAGAAGTCTTCTCTGTAGTTAACTGTATTTTTAATATTCAATAATTTCCGTTTCCAGTCCCTCTAGTCACTTTACTCTTATTTTCCTTATGAAGTAACCGAGTACCGGGACCATGATTTCCATGGCTCGACTATCTTTTAAGGCCATTAGGTTAGTTTTTAAGTGTGTGAAGATATTCCCATTAGTTCTGGAGCTAGTATATGTATGAGTATGGGTGTGTGTGTGTGTGTGTACTCACCTAGTTGTGGTTGTAGGGGTCGATTCATAGCTCCTGGCCCCATATGTGTATGTACGTATGTGTGTGTGTTTGAGTATGGGTAGGTGTGTGTGCTTGTGTGTGTGTACTCACCTAGTTGTACCAATCTAGTTGTTGTTGCAGGGGACGAGTCATAGCTCCTTGCCCGGCCTCTTCACTGGCCACTACTGGGGCACTCTCCCTGCACCATGAACTTTATCATTCCTCTTCTTAAAGCTATGTATGGATCCTGCCTCCACTACATCGCTTCCCAAACTATGCTACTTCTTGACTACTCTGTAACTGAAGAAATACTTCCTAACATCCCTGTGATTCCTCTGATTATTCAACTTCCAACTGTGTCCCCTTGTTCCAGTGTCCCATCTCTGGAACATTCTGTCTCTGTCCACCTTGTCAATTCCTCTCAGTATTTTATATGTCATTGTCATGTGCCCCCTTTCTCTCCTGTCCTCCAGTGTCGTCAGGTCGATTTCCCTTAACCTCTCCTCGTAGGACATACCCCTTAGCTCTGGGACTAGTCTTGTTGCAAACCTTTGCACTTTCTCTAGTTTCTTTACGTGTTTCGCTAGGTGTGGGTTCCAAACTAGTGCCGCATACTCAAAGTATGTGCCTAACGTACACAGTGCACAGGACCATGAACGATTCTTAATTAAGATGGCGGAATGCTGTTCTTAGGTTTGTTACGCGCCCCTATGCTTCTGCAGTTGTTTGGTTGATGTGTGTCTCAGGAGATGTGCTTGGTGTTTTACTCACCCCAAGATCTCTTTCCTTGAGTGAGATTTGTAGTCTTTGGCCCCTAGCCTGTACTCCGTCTGCAGCCTTCTTTGCCCTTCCCCAATCTTCATGACTTTGCACTTGGTAGGGTAGAACTCCAGGAGCCAGTTGTTTTACCAGGCCTACAACCTGTCCAGATCACTTTGTAGTTCTGCCTGGTCCTCGTCCGAATGAATTCTTCTCATCACCTTCACATCATCTGCAAACATGGACACTTTGGAGTCTATTCCTTCAGTCATGTCGTTCACAAATACAAGAAACAGCACTGGTTTTCCAGTGTGTGTGTGTGTGTGTGTGTATGTGTGTGTGTGTGTGTGTGTGTGTGTGTGTGTGTACTCACCTATTTGTACTCACCTATTTGTGGTTGCAGGGGTCGAGTCCTAGCTCCTGGCCCCGCCTCTTCACCGGTTGCTACTAGACCCTCTCTCTCCCCGCTCCATGAGCTTTATCAAATCTCGTCTTAAAACTGTGTATGGTTCCTGCCTCCACTACGTCATTTTCTAGGCTATTCCACTGCCTTACAACTCTATGACTGAAGAAATACTTCCTACTATCTCTCTGACTCATTTGTGTCTTCAACTTCCAATTGTGGCCTCTTGTTTCTGTGTCCCCTCCCTGGAACATCCTGTCCTTGTCCACCTTGTCTATGTGTGTGTGTGTGTGTGTGTGTGTGTGTGTGTGTGTGTGTGTGTGTGTGTGTGTGTGTGTGTGTGTGTGTGTGTGTGTGTGTGTGTGTGTGTGTGTGTGTCTGTGTCTGTGTGTCTGTGTCTGTGTGTCTGTGTCTGTGTGTCTGTGTCTGTGTGTCTGTGTCTGTGTGTCTGTGTCTATGTGTTTGTCTCTATATGCCCGTCTGTCTGTGCTTGTGTAAGGGCATTTGCTCTGATTTCGGGAACCTTATCGCACCTATTCTTAAACTATGTGGATGGATTGTACCACTATCACTTCGAGTTCCAGGGTATTACACTTCTGACCATTCTGAGGACGAAAAGATAATTCATAACATCCCTGTAACTCATTTCTGTTTTCAGTCTCTAGCTTTTTCTCGTTTTCTGCTACAAAACTGTCGAATATTCATTTTCTGTCCACCCTATCAATTCCTTCTCAGTATTTTTTCACCACTGGTCCTTCTCTCCACTAACGTCATCTGACTAAGCTTCAATTGTCGCTTCTTCACTTTGTGTGGGTCTGTGTGTGTGCGTATCTAAAAGTGTATGTGTGCTTGAGTGCATGAGTGTGTATGCATGAGGGCGTGGACACTCGTTTCGAAAACTGTTTTTGATTTGAAAATCTGTTTGCTTTTGTAAAATTGCACTACAATCTCAGCAAGGACCACATTTTGTATCCTCTTTTCGACGAAATTTTCCTTTGATAGACCCGTTTTTTTTTTTCTTCAGAAGGCGTGCTTGTTATGATCCCGTAGGCGAAATTCTCGTCTGAAGAGGATCATTTTGTGTGATGGGGAGGCTGATGTCTTAAGGAAGTACAGAAAGAAAGATTACGTGAGTTTGCCTCAGAGGTAATCGAATCCCTCTGACTGAGGGATTCGATCACCTCAATAATAAGCTGACAAAGCTCGCAACCCTGGTGAATCAGTAGGAATACAGGAATCTAGCCATACCAGTACATTAACCAATGGAAGACTCTCACTGCTCCACAGCCAAAACCTAGTGCAGCACCAGCCTACAAGCATGCCAACATGCTCATGGCTGCAACATCCAGCAGAGAGTCAGTCTCCAAGCTGTGAGTACACATTACTTTGGGGACGTCCTTCAAACAGTTCCCATTTCGGCAATCGGAAGACGCTTCAAAACACAGACCCTCCGTATTGCAGTGGCTCTCCGCCTAACTACCCCAATTCACACGGAACATACGTGTATTTGAAATGATGTGCAAGCCAATCAATATGACCTAGACTGCTCCAAAACCAAGGGCTGGTACGCAAGACACAGGCTCCATTACCTTACTCTGCTACAGCAGTGTAAGGTATTGGAGACTGTAGAGACGAGCAAATTTAAGGACTGTAGGGTACCTAGCTTAGTGACGCCTTCACGTCTTCACAGCCACCCCCGAAGTCGTCAGTTCCAGAAGCCGTCTAGGTGCAGGAGAGGTGCAGCAGTCATAGGTCGTGTCACATTTGTTCATTGTGGAAGTGGGTCGTGCCCAAGAATTAGGCAAGCGAAGAATTCCTAAGTATTAAGATCCCAAGAAGTTGAACAAATGTGAAACGACCTATGACTGCTGCACCTCTCCTGCCATACGGTTTATAAGTTGCTTCTCCACTGATATGCCGTATTCTATTCAAGATTGATGGACTGAACACATCGACTCAAGGTTGAGGGACTGATTACCTCATTCTCCTCCTGTTCTTCAAGTTTCTCCTACGTATGGACTGATGAAGCCACTGTGTGGCGAAACGTTTCCTCAATAAAGATACCCAAGAGTTGCATATGTGTCTAATTTATCAACATGTCGGTTCTCTGAACCATTCATCTACAAACATATGGGAACCTTTACTGAAAGAACGTTTCGCCACACAGTGGCTTCATCAGTCTTATACAAAGCAGGAAAGTATAAGGAGAGGATGAGTTTGAGGTAATCAGTCCCTTAGCATCATCATGGGATCTAGATACAAAGAATTCTTCGGAACTTGTCCAATCTTTGAAAGAAGACCTACTTAGACCAGTGGATGGTTCCACTATGACCCCGCCTCCTCCTGCTTCGCCTCACCTGACTACAGTATATTAGCCACTGCTACGGTCCTGTGCTGTACTTTCTACAAGATTGATGGACTGAACACATCGACTCCAGGCTGAGGGACTGATTACCACAAACTCCTCCTCTCCTTATACTTTCCTGCTTTGTATAAGACAGATGTAGCCACTGTGTGGCGAAACGTTTCTTCAATAAAGATTTCCATAAGTTGCTTAAGTGTCTCAATTCTTCAAGCAGGTTTGTGTTGCTGGGTGATGCGTGTACTGGTTTGTGTTGTGAGTGCTGCTTCACTTTGGTAGGCGCTAGTTAATAACTGCAGGTACTGACTGTGTTGGCAGGTGCTGATTAGTGTTGACGGGTGCTGATTAGTGTTGACGGGTGCTGATTAGTGTTGGTGGGTCCTGATTAGTGTTGGAGGGTAAGGTTGTGCCGGGACTTAATTTATCTTTATATTCGCTGTTATTTTAGAGCGCAAAGAATATATGTGTAGGAACCTCTGTTGGTTCAGAAAATAAACAGGAATCTCTGTAGTGGTTCATTTATAATTCCAATTAGTAGTGAGCGTTTCTGTTATATATATATATGTTTTGCTAGTTATGCAGCGACCGCTATATTAAAGACGTCAGTAGACCAGGGGAATTATTTAATAACTTTGGCAACATGCGTTGTTTGTAATGTTGTTACAAAGTAATAATTATCTTGTTTCAGTGTGGATAAGCATATTATGGCAAGTGAGGTGAGAAATAATGCACTAATCTGACTGCTTTTACTACTCCAGTGATGGAGAGTGTTAAGAAAACTTACTACGTCAGCCACATGGATCGACTGGTCTTGTGTTTGAGATATGTTAAAGGAAAGTAACGTAAAACAGATATTTCACTTAATATTCTCTTGAAAAAACTTATCTAAAGTTCGAGAACAATGTGGGTGACTGTTTCGATGGTGTTGCTAATATGAATGGTGACTGTAAAGTATCAGCAATATGTCTGAAATATTGTTCGCTACAAGGAATATGTTTACAGTGTTATTATCACTGCCGCAGCCTGTCATCCCAGGACAAAATGAGTGAGGTAAAACCACATGAAACTCTTCTTGGGAACTCAACACTCTCTACATTGTGCAAGAAAGGTATAAAATACCGACAATATGAAAGTTAAGACACATGTGCAACATCTGGATATCTTTATTGTAGTAGACGTTTCGCCATCCAGTGGCTTTATCAATACAGATTCTAGGACATAATAGGAAGACAGTAGAACTATATACAAAAGATGAGGTAATCAGTCCCTCGGCCTTGGAGTTAGAGTTCACAGCTTCATGGTGGAGGAGAATCTGGAGCAAAGGCAAGGAGACTGGCGGTTTATATAGGCGTCAGTGGATAGGGACGGGCAACAGACGAGGGCAGTCACTGGTAGGCGGGATTCCCCAGTGGAAGTAGGTCCTTCCCAAAGAGATGGGTTAGTTGCAGCAGCCGTGAAGAAGGTCTTGTAGATGTCCTCTGAACCAAGATTCCATGATGTTGCAGTGTCTGACAAGTTGTGCAAGAAAGGTATAAAATACCGACAATATGAAAGTTAAGACACATGTGCAACATCTGGATATCTTTATTGTAGTAGACGTTTCGCCATCCAGTGGCTTTATCAAAACAGATTCTAGGACATAATAGGAAGACAGTAGAACTATATACAAAAGATGAGGTAATCAGTCCCGCCACTGGATGGCGAAACGTCTACTACAATAAAGATATCCAGATGTTGCACATGTGTCTTAACTTTCACACTCTCTACATTGTCTCAGGAATCCATAGCACCATATTCTTTTCGGGATTTTGAGCAAAAAAGGTTAATATCTCTGAGTGTAACGAGATAGTCATGCCGATAGGAACCAGTGAATGCTGTCACAACCCTTCTTATAGCCGCTGATAAGGATATAAAGACTTATACGGACAGCACTGCTCTTCTGATTGCTATACTGTATGTGACTTTAATCTTTATTTGGACTGTACGGTCAGTCTCGGCAAATACTTGCAAAGTAAAAACATGAATGTTAACACGTCCCTGAGAAATATTGATCTCACTATTCAGATTCTTGGTCACTGTTTAGACAAGAAAACACGTCCCTGAGAAATATTGATCTCACTATTCAGATTCTTGGTCACTGTTTAGACAAGAAAACACGTCCCTGAGAAATATTGATCTCACTATTCAGATTCTTGGTCACTGTTTAGACAAGAAAACACGTCCCTGAGAAATATTGATCTCACTATTCAGATTCTTGGTCACTGTTTAGACAAGAAAACACGTCCCTGAGAAATATTGATCTCACTATTCAGATTCTTGGTCACTGTTTAGACAAGAAAACACGTCCCTGAGAAATATTGATCTCACTGTTCAGATTCTTGGTCACTGTTTAGACAAGAAAACACGTCCCTGAGAAATATTGATCTCACTATTCAGATTCTTGGTCACTGTTTAGACAAGAAAACACGTCCCTGAGAAATATTGATCTCACTATTCAGATTCTTGGTCACTGTTTAGACAAGAAAACACGTCCCTGAGAAATATTGATCTCACTATTCAGATTCTTGGTCACTGTTTAGACAAGAAAACACGTCCCTGAGAAATATTGATCTCACTATTCAGATTCTTGGTCACTGTTTAGACAAGAAAACACGTCCCTGAGAAATATTGATCTCACTGTTCAGATTCTTGGTCACTGTTTAGACAAGAAAACACGTCCCTGAGAAATATTGATCTCACTATTCAGATTCTTGGTCACTGTTTAGACAAGAAAACACGTCCCTGAGAAATATTGATCTCACTATTCAGATTCTTGGTCACTGTTTAGACAAGAAAACACGTCCCTGAGAAATGTTGATCTCACTGTTCAGATTCTTGGTCACTGTTTAGACAAGAAAACACGTCCCTGAGAAATATTGATCTCACTATTCAGATTCTTGGTCACTGTTTAGACAAGAAAACACGTCCCTGAGAAATGTTGATCTCACTGTTCAGATTCTTCGTCACTGTTTAGACAAGAAAACACGTCCCTGAGAAATGTTGATCTCACTATTCAGATTCTTGGTCACTGTTTAGACAAGAAAACACGTCCCTGAGAAATATTGATCTCACTATTCAGATTCTTGGTCACTGTTTAGACAAGAAAACACGTCCCTGAGAAATGTTGATCTCACTATTCAGATTCTTGGTCACTGTTTAGACAAGAAAACACGTCCCTGAGAAATACTGATCTCACTGTTCAGATTCTTCGTCACTGTTTAGAAATCATGTGGTCCAGCAAAATTCTTGCTGGAGAGGAAAATACCAAGAAACAAAATCCCGCCGATTGCAAGTAGTCATCGGCGAATCATTTGATACTGCAAGAATTGGCTTCATATCTGCTGAGTTGTTTCAATCAGTTTTTATATTTTAGTTCACCAATAATGCACATTTTATGACTCCTTGATGAAGTTCCTGAAAGTTTTCCTTGGATTTGCCAGACTCTCCTGTGGCAGTTATTCGGTTAATACGCGCCTCATGCGTATGTTCGCTACAATGTACACTTTACAATGCACAAGTGAGATTTACGGCCTTTGTTCCGCCCAGTCGATATTTGAGGTATTCTTTGCTGTCTCAATCTCTATAACTTTGCATTTGCTGGAGTTTAAATCCAATACACACTAGTGAGACAAGAACTGCAGCCTGGAGTTATTCCTGGTCCTCACCTGTTTGTTTTTCTACATTGCCTTTATATCGTCTTCGACCAGGAACACCTGTGACTAATTGTTCAGCCATGTTGTTCAAATACACAAGAAATAATACTGGTTCCAGTACTGATCCTGGTGGAAACCCACTAGTCTCACACGCCCATTCCAGTAACTCTACTGAGAAAACGACTCGTTTTTTTCCTTTATGCTAGGGGGGGGGGTCTAATTAATTTATCTTCTGGTAATTTGAGTCAGTAACATTTACTCCCGAAATAAAAATATATAATTTAAGAACATAAAAACAGAAGAGAGAAGGAGCTCTGCAGCCTACCTAATGGCCCATGTTAGGCAAGTTAAACTCACACCTACTCGAGTTCTTGCTGAACCTATTTTTAAAGCTACACAAATTTTCTCTTCAGTAAAGCTACTAGAGAATTTATTTCTCTATTCCTCAACTTTATTACCAAACAAATGCATTCCTCTTCACATTCTAAATCAACATTTTTCCGACTTAATCCCACTGCTGCGAGTCCTGTCTTGGTTAGATATTTTTAGCAAGTTATTTATTTCCCCTTTTATTTATTCTTGCTTTCCATTTGTGCAGCTCAGTTATATCTCCTTGATTCTACGTTGTTTTCGCATTTACTGTAATTAAGATCTGCATTAGTTTATAAGTGCCATGATTATTTTAGTTTCCAATGCTTAGAACTTCGCATTTGTTTACATTAAACTGCATCTGCCGTTTCTCCGACAACTGCATCAATCTATTCCGATCTTTCTGTAACACTCTAGTGTCCTTGTAAGAATCAATCTGTCTATTTTGGTGTCATTGGCAAACTTGCTTATGTCGCTATTTATTCCCTCCTCTATGTCGTTTATACATATTGGGCTCAACGCTGACCCCTGTGGAACTCCACTTGTAACGCGTCCCCACTCAAATATCTCCCTATTTATGCAAACTCTCTGTTGTCTATTTGTTAGCCGCTCCTCTATCCAAAAAAAAATTTCCGCCCCAGTTAGGTGTCCCTCTAACTACGCTCAAAAATATCCGGCCTGGAAACTCACTCTGAAGACTAACTGAAGCCCATATGCACAATATGAAATAAAGACGCGTGCGCAACATCTGGGTATCTTTATTGTAGACGTTTCGCCACCCAGTGGCTTTATCAATACAAATTCTAGGACATAATTTGAGATGTACATAACATTCTTCACGGCTACGACAACTACTACTACAACCCATCTCTTTGGGTAGGACCTACTTCCACTGGGGAATCCCGCCTACCAGTGACTATGACCTCGTCTGCTACACGTCCCCATTTTCACCTGACGTTAGTATATAAGCGCCAGCCTTTTTGTCAGTGCTCCAGAATCTCCACGACCACAGTGCCTTACACCAGCTCCAAGGATGAGGGACTGATTACCTCATCTTCTGTATATAATTCTACTGTCTTCAAATTATGTCCTAGAATCTGCACTGATAAAGCCACTGGATCACGTAACGTCTACAATAAAGATCTAGACTTTATATCTTCATATCTTGGCTTTATATCTAAAAGTATAAATGATAAAAGTCCTCAGGTTGCTCTTCAGCTCTATATATCCTTGGTTAGGCCTCATTTAGATTATGCTACACAGTTCTGGTCACGGTATTACAGAATGGATATAAATGCTCTGGAAAACGTGCAGAGGAAGTTGACTAAGTTGATCCCATGTATCAGAAATCTTCCCTATGAGGACAGACTGATGGCCCTGAATCTGCACGCTAGAAAGGCATAGAATTATGGGGGATATAGTCGAGGAGTATACATGGAAACAGGAATAAATAAGAGTGGTGTAAATACCGTGCTGAAAATTTCCAGCCAATACAGGACTCGCAGCAATAGTTTCAAGTTGGAAAGATTCAGATTCAGGAAGGATATAGGAAAGTACTGGTTTGGTAATAGAGTTGTGGATGAGTGGAACAAACTTCCGAGTACAGTTATAGAGGCTAAAACGTTGTGTAGTTTTAAAAATAGGTTAGATAAATACATGAGTGGGTGTGGGTGGGTGTGAGTTGGACCTGACTAGCTTGTGCTGCTGGGTCTGGTGCAGTGCTCCTTCCTTATGTGGAAGTGACCTGACTAGGCGGGACATTAGGGTAATCCGAGGGGGGGGGGAGAAATGGACTTGCTTTGCATGGGTCAGTAGGCTTGCTGCAGTGTTCCATCTTTCTTATGTTATGTTCTTAAGGGGGTTGTAGGGCAATTTTCCGCGCACGCTCACCGAAAAATCGAAAAAATATGGATATTCAGTTATATATACTGAAAAATAGCTCAACTCTATGGCAATACAATGGTACCAGAATGAATGTTCTACGACGTTTCTACAAGAAATTATAGTCATTTATATCAGGTATGGTGACGGCGATGTTGGTACCGAGTCTGCTCACGGCCTATATATTTTTTGGAGTTATTTTCTTGTTTTTTATCGCCTTTTCTTGCATTATTCTTTCTAATATAATAAGTGACTATTTGGCAGACTGAGCGACAGCTGGGAACCAGATGGGAACGCTCGGCAGTGTTCCAGCGCCTGAGGTGCCAGCCAGGAATCGCCCATTATTACGCTTATATCAGCTTATATATCAACTCTACGGCTTATTTGTCTATCAGAATTGATCTAATATGATATAATAAACACTCTAAATAACATACAAACATGTTATATACTCTAGACTGAATAAAATAGGCTATAATATGGCCCAGAGATTATCGGGAATATTTCGATATAAAAGTGTAACTGGTTACCCTGTCGTCTCTGAGTAAGAGAAAACGGTGTTTTGAAGAGGATAACTGCACTAGAACATCAGTTTACTAAGAAATACACCCAAACAAACGCGATTTTCGCGAATTTTTTTTTTTTTTTTTGAGACGGGGGCCGGCCGGCGTTCCCGGCCGATATCTCGGAAGTAACTTATTCACCTATAATTCGAAGTGGTTCCTTTATTACTTAATTAAATGGAATAATATTCACAGATATTGTAGAATAATGATTTCTCTTATTTTGACCGTTGAGTTTTTGGAAATATTCCAAATACTTCGGGAGTTATGTGGGAGTAAAGGGCAGATTTTTTTTGCAATATTCCAGAAACTAACAAACTTTATTTTTTTGTGAAATAACGATAAGGTATTTAGAGGGAAATATAACGGTCAGAATTAGTATTAGCATTGTTCTCTCGGCACCAAGTGTCCAAACAACCTTACGTAGCCGCATATAAGAATGACATCAACCCACAGGGCATTTTCAGTAAATCAAAATGTTAGGCTTTCTGATTTTCTTATTTTTTCTGTGAGAAAATTTTAAACCATTTGGGATCGTTAGTATTTGGCCTAATTTCTCCCTGGGGAATATATATACTCAGAGCACGTTGTACATTATTAAGACAAGATCATAAACGCAGAGATCCCTTCGTAATCGTAAGTATGATCATCGTCAATAAAATCATTAGCTAGATTACCCCCAATCAAGATTAGACAGGTGTTCCCTGGGTCCATTATAATCGGCAGAACGAAAATCAGAGACTTTTACAGTATTGTCATTATTCTCGTATTCCCAGGAAATGCTAAAAGTAATGGATTTATGATCACTTGCGCCAAGCTCTTCAGCGACCTCCAGGTTATTTACGAGTGTTTTCTTATTTGACAAGACCAGGTCTAGCAAATTATGAACCCTGGTAGGTTCTGTTACACACTGCTTCAGAAAACAGTCCTGAACGTCTTCCATAAAGTCACTGAGCTCCATTTTACCGATCAGAAAAATCCAGTCAATTTGACTAAAGTTAAAATTCCCTACTATCATTATCTTATTGTGTCTAGAAGCTCTAACAGTTTCTTTCCAAAGAAATCTCCCGCTGTCGTAATCCAAGTCTGGAGGTCGGTTATTCTTGACATTCTAGAAACTTCCAAAACTGATTCTGTTACTGATCCCTCTGTTTTTATACCTGTTTTATCTACCTACATGGAACAACTTAAACTCTTGAATATGACACTCAGCAACCATATCCCGACTCTTTAAATTATACCATTTTTTAGTTATTGCGATGACATCATAGTTCCCAGCACATGCTACCAAACGTAATTTATTAATTTTATTTCTGGTACTTCGACAGTTATTATAGCATACATTAATGTGCTTATTCTTGTGAGCCTTTTTTCTATTCAGCTTTTCTTTTACACAATTTATGTTACTCTCGTTACCCTGTGTTACTCGATGACTGTTATTGTTAAGGTTTATGATATCAAAACCTAAATCAATATTTCGACACTCATTATTTTCCATTACTAAAATCATACCTCTAACGAATCCTAGTTTAAAGCCCTAACAACATCCTCAACTGAGCTAGCGAGAAATCCCACACCTGCCCTGGATAAGTGAACCCCATTCCTGGCATACATACCATTTCGCTCATTGAAGTGGTCCCAGTTTTCAATGAATGGTACTGCATTATCCTTACAGTGTTTGTCCAGCCAGCAATTTATACCAATCGCTCTGGACAGCCATTCATTTACAACACCCCATTTTGGCAAAATTCCACAAATAACAGGGTTTCCTCCCTTCTTCCTAATAATGTCTATTGCTGCCCTATATCTTCTAACTAAATCCTCACTTCTACGCTTTCTTACATCATCGCTTCCAACACTGAGGCAAATAGGACTGGTCCCATTACCATACATGATGTCAAGCCGGCTAACATTATCCTCCATCCCAGCCCCAGGGAAGCACGCCCTCTATCTCCTACTCCTTTCCTTCAAGCAGAAGGCCCTATCCACGTACCTAAACTGACTGTCCCCAACAAGCACAATATTCTTACCTTCCTTGTTGTTCTTCACTGCGACGTTCCCAGTAGTTGACTCCCATTCTTCTGGTAGCACACAGAAATATTTCGAAGTTCACAGCAGTCTCTTGCTTCTTTATTATTTCTACCTCTCCAGTCGACCTCTTGATCTTCAGCTTCATTCCATGCTGTCCGGCCACTGCTCAGGTTCCTTTCTTCACCTTTACACTTTACCTTTATACCTTTATAGATTTCAGGATCCTGAGCGTCACGTGCCAGTTTTTAGATATGCCATCTCTTAAATTAAAGGTTTATTTAAAAATAGGAAAAAAAGATGGACCACTATTTGAAGAGGTAGATTACAGCAATTTGTGCAAATCAGCATTATTTGACACAGCTGTTACAAAAAATAAAATGTCTTATGTTTGGCGAAACTACAAGATAAATCAATATAAACAGTAAGAGCCAGGTGATTCTACATCCATGTATATAAACGTGGAAGATGAACTGCCAGAAGATTGAAAACTCATTGAAATATGAAGCTGATGAATGTGCTTTAATTATATCAGGTTTTGCTATAAGTGTATTACAGTAAGTGCTCATTTGAATACTTCACAAACCTGTGTGTGCTCTTCGTAATAGTCCTGTGACACTGGAATGGGTCATTAGATCACTGTTTGTGTAAGATTGACGGAGCAATGTTTCTGAACTCGTTCGTCATATTCTCAGAGAATTATTCATTATTATTCAATGAACTCATCGAAAGTTAAGTGCAATATTGAATATACATGTTGAATAAACCATACAGCAGAGGAAAACCCGTCTGTGTGGTATGTATGTCATGAATTTCGTTCATAGGTTAACAGAGTAGCCTATACAGAGAGTGATCTCTAAATTATTCACTAGAGCCAACGACAAGGCAATTTTTATGACAGCGCTTTAGACTTTCTATTCCCATCTTCAGATTAACAATAATTACAGAATTACAAAAAAAAAAAATAAACTTTACGAAATATCTTATTTTAAAAACCATTTAAAATTTTACAAGTCTAAAGTTTAAAATATAATTACCATATCATTAAATAACGTAAAAGCTGGCAGATCTCATAACCACATTATATTAGGCTTCAGCTGGAAGGTATAGACAGCTGCGATTTTCAGCTTCCTGTCTGAAGAGCAACTGACTAACACTTTCAAAGATTCCTCGCCCATAGGATAGTCATGTGCACGCACACTCAACTCGCATTCTGAGTCTCGTGGCTCACTCGCAGCACACTCACACCGCATATTGAGTCTCGTGACTCAGTGGTAGCGCACTCATTTCACATTCTGTGTCTAGTGGCTCACTAGTACGCACTCATCTTGATAAATTAGACACATGTGCAACTCTTGGGTATCTTTATTGAGGAAACATTTCGCCACACAGTGGCTTCATCAGTCCATACAGGAGAAACTTGAAGAACAGGAGGAGAATGAGGTAATCAGTCCCTCAATCTTGAGTCGATGTGGTCAGCCCATCAATCTTGAATAGAATACGGCATATGTGCGGAGAAGCAGCTTATAAACCGTAGGCAGGAGAGGTGTAGCAGTCGTAGGTGGTGTCACATTTGTCCAATGTGGAAGTAGGTCGTGCCCAAGGGTTAGGCAAGCAAAGAATTCCACACTGGACAAATGTGACACCATCTACGACTGCTGCACCTCTCCTGCCTACGGTTTATAAGCTGCTTGTCCGCACATATGCCGTATTCTATTCAGATAAGTATTACTCTTTTTGTTTTATCAAATCCATAAGCTAGTGAACAAAGCACAGCTTTGTAAGCAGAGACAAGCAAGTCTCCGGTGTTTGTCTACAACAAGCACAGCTTTGTAAGCAGAGACAAGGAGGTCTCAGGTGTTTTTCTACAACAAGCACAGCTTTGTAAGCAGAGACAAGCAGGTCTCAGGTGTTTGTCTACAACAAGCACAGCTTTGTAAACAGAGACAAGCACGTCTCAGGAGTTTGCCTACAACAAGCACAGCTTCGTAAGCAGAGACAAGCAAGTCTCAGGTGTTTTTGTCTACAACAAGCACAGCTTTGTAAGCAAAGACTAGCAGGTGTCAGGTGTTTGTCTACAACAATCACAGCTTTGTGTGCAGGTCTCAGGTGTTTTTCTACAACAAGCACAGTTTTGTAAGCAGAGACATGCAGGTCTCAGGTGTTTTTCTACAACAAGCACAGCTTTGTAAGCAGAGACATGCAGGTCTCAGATGTTCGTCTACAACAAGCACAGCTTTGCAAGCAGAGACATGCAGGTCTCAGGTGTTTGTCTACAACAAGCACAGCTTTGTAAGCAGAGACAAGCAGGTCTCAGGTGTTTGTCTACAACAAGCACAGCTTTGTAAGCAGAGACAAGCAGGTCTCAGGTGTTTGTCTACAACAAGCACAGCTTTGTAAGCAGAGACAAGCAGGTCTCAGGTGTTTGTCTACAACAAGCACAGCTTTGTAAGCAGAGACAAGCAGGTCTCAGGTGTTTGTCTACAACAAGCACAGCTTTGTAAGCAGAGACAAGCAGGTCTCAGGTGTTTGTCTACAACAAGCACAGCTTTGTAAGCAGAGACAAGCAGGTCTCAGGTGTTTGTCTACAACAAGCACAGCTTTGTAAGCAGAGACAAGCAGGGTGTTTGTCTACAACAAGCACAGCTTTGTAAGCAGAGACAAGCAGGTCTCAGGTGTTTGTCTACAACAAGCACAGCTTTGTAAGCAGAGACAAGCAGGTCTCAGGTGTTTGTCTACAACAAGCACAGCTTTGTAAGCAGCAACAAGCAGGTCTCACATATATGACGTTGTAAGTGTTTTGATTTCGCGTTTCATTTTATTTGTTTTGTAATTAACTTGAGCAATAATATCAAACCGAGGAAATAGATGATATCAATATATTCATATTAATCTGAAATGCATGAATATATTTCATAATATAATAAATATAAAATATATTCACTTAATATTATATTTAATATTTGTATTAGTTATGTTTCATAATTATTTTTGTTAATTTTATTACCCTAATATGATAAACTTAATTTCCTTTTCTTCTTATTTTATTTAAATTTCGTTTAAGTTTTATAAGGGTTAATTAACATTTCATGATTATCTATGTTGCAGTATATATTTTTGTTGTGTTTCGTAATTAGAGTTAAAAGTTAATAGTAGTTATTGCACTTACAACTTTCTACTGGAGTTGACAGTAGTTATTGCACTTACAACTTTCTACTGGAGTTGACAGTAGTTATTGCACTTACAACTTTCTACTGGAGTTGACAGTAGTTATTACAACTTTCTACTGGAGTTGACAGTAGTTATTGCACTTACAACTTTCTACTGGAGTTGACAGTTGACAGTAGTTATTGCACTTACAACTTTCTACTGGAGTTGACAGTAGTTATTGCACTTTATTGCTTACAACTTTCTACTGGAGTACAGTGCACTTACAGTTGACAGTAGTTATTGCACTTACAACTTTCTACTGGAGTTGACAGTAGTAATTTTACTTACAACTTTCTACTGGAGTTGACAGTAGTTATTGCACTTACAACTTTCTACTGGAGTTGACAGTAGTTATTGTACTTACAACTTTCTACTGGAGTTGACAGTAGTTATTGCACTTACAACTTTCTACTGGAGTTGACAGTAGTTATTGCACTTACAACTTTCTACTGGAGTTGACAGTAGTTATTGTACTTACAACTTTCTACTGGAGTTGACAGTAGTTATTGCACTTACAACTTTCTACTGGAGTTGACAGTAGTTATTGCACTTACAACTTTCTACTGGAGTTGACAGTAGTTATTGCACTTACAACTTTCTACTGGAGTTGACAGTAGTTATTGCACTTACAACTTTCTACTGGAGTTGACAGTAGTTATTGCACTTACAACTTTCTACTGGAGTTGACTCAACTCCTCAAGTGCTCTATTTGCAAAGAAATATTTCTGCATTTATATTTTCATTGAATCGTTTTCAACTTAACTATCAAGGTTGGTTTATAAATCAGTATAAAAGGTCACAGATTTTCTAACTAAATTACTTCATACATCAGATGATATTCATTAACGGAAGTTCATCTATTACATTAACAAGGAGACGTGTCGGCTAGGAGACGTCGGCAAGGAGACGTGTTGGCCAGGAGACGTGTTGGCCAGGAGACGTGTTGTCCAGAAGACGTGTTGTCCAGAAGACGTGTTGGCCAGGAGACGTCGGCAAGGAGACGTGTTGGCCAGGAGACGTGTTGGCCAGGAGACGTGTCGGCCAGGAGATGTGTCGGCCAGGAGACGTGTTGGCCAGGAGACGTGTTGGCCAGGAGACGTGTCGGCCAGGAGACGTGTCGGCCAGGAGACGTGTCGGCCAGGAGACGTGTCGGCCAGGAGACGTGTTGGCCAGGAGACGTGTCGGCCAGGAGACGTGTTGGCCAGGAGACGTGTTGGCCAGGAGACGTGTTGGCTAGGAGACGTGTCGGCCAGGAGACGTGTCGGCCAGGAGACGTGTCGGCCAGGAGACGTGTCGGCCAGGAGACGTGTCGGCCAGGAGACGTGTCGGCCAGGAGACGTGTCGGCCAGGAGACGTGTTGGCCAGGAGACGTGTCGGCCAGGAGACGTGTCGGCCAGGAGACGTGTCGGCCAGGAGACGTGTCGGCCAGGAGACGTGTCGGCCAGGAGACGTGTCGGCCAGGAGACGTGTCGGCCAGGAGACGTGTCGGCCAGGAGACGTGTCGGCCAGGAGACGTGTCGGCCAGGAGACGTGTCGGCCAGGAGACGTGTCGGCCAGGAGACGTGTCGGCCAGGAGACGTGTCGGCCAGGAGACGTTTCGGCCAGGAGACGTGTCAGCCAGGAGACGTGTCGGCCAGGAGACGTGTCAGCCAGGAGACGTGTCGGCCAGGAGGAATGTCGGCCAGAGACGTGTCGGCCAGGAGGCGTGTCGGCCAGGAGACGTGTCGGCCAGGAGACGTGTCAGCCAGGAGATGTGTCGGCCAGGAGACGTGTTGGCCAGGAGACGTGTCGGCCAGGAGACGTGTCGGAGACGTGTCGGCCAGGAGACGTGTCAGCCAGGAGACGTGTTGGCCAGGAGACGTGTCGGCCAGGAGACGTGTCGGCCAGGAGACGTGTCGGCCAGGAGACGTGTCGGCCAGGAGACGTGTCGGCCAGGAGACGTGTCGGCCAGGAGACGTGTCGGCCAGGAGACGTGTCGGCCAGGAGACGTGTCGGCCAGGAGACGTGTCGGCCAGGAGACGTGTCGGCCAGGAGACGTGTCGGCCAGGAGACGTGTCGGCCAGGAGACGTGTCGGCCAGGAGACGTGTCGGCCAGGAGACGTGTCGGCCAGGAGACGTGTCGGCCAGGAGACGTGTCGGCCAGGAGACGTGTCGGCCAGGCTGTAAGATGCTCTGATAAAACTGTTTTTGTCACTAAATGAGATCTCCAAAATTGGAAGCGTTTTTTTTAGAGAGTTTTTGTTTTATGTTTGTGATGGTCAGCAATTTTTCTGTCACTAAAGACTTTTCTCATTATGAAGATCTTTTAAATAGTGGAACATGTATTTATTGAAAGGTTACATAATTATGCTTTTGAATGTGTTGAAGATATTGTAACCAGAGTGACTAACCTAGTTGTGAAGTTGTTCTTAATACTAAAGTATTTTTTTGAACGTATAACGTATAATAACTTTCACTGTTGGAAAAATACCTCTGAAACTTCCGTTACTACTGAACCACAGTGACTTCAGTCCTGCTGGAGGGAAACCTAAGAAATTGCCATAGCTACTGAACCATAGTGACAGTAGTAAGAAACTTCACTGTATAGTGACTTCAGTAGTGCTGGAAGGAAACCTATAAAACTGCAGTAGGTTATAGCATTTCACTGCATTTTAATCGCTGGTAAACAGACAAGAATAACATTAGTGGAAGATGTTAAGTGAATGTGTTGGGAATGTTGAGTGATGCAAAACAATTGCTTGGAGAGACATAAATGTCAGTGTGGGAGACACTGTTGAGTAGAGCGCACTGGGAAAGTTTGAAGTGTTCGGTGAATATAGCAGAGTAGAAACTTTAGCTTACCTCAAGGGATACAGCAAGAATATATATACAAGAACGCTAAAGATATACACAAAATTGGTACAGCAAAACGCAAGAAGAGTACATTAGACAACACTTAAGTACAGTTCAGGATAAAAGTGACCTTTACGACAGTTTGTCAGCATCACCAGTACAGTAACAAATAAGAACAGTACAGTAACATAAAACAGTACAGTAACACATTCAACAGTATAGGCACATATGAAATTGTATAGCAACATATAAAACAGTATAGTAATATATAAAACAGTATACTAATACATTAAACAGTATTGTAAAAACAAAACAATAAAGTAACAAATAAAATAGTATAGTAATACACAAAACAATAATGCATCACATATAACAGTGTAATAGCAAATAAAACAGTAAAGTGAGACATAAAACAGCATAGTGGCACAAAAACAGTATACAAACAGAAAAACAGCATAGTAACACATAAAACATATATAACGTAAAGCAGTACAGCAACACAGAATAACAATATAATACAAGAGAAGTACATCAAAATAACAATGTTGCAATACACAAGACCAGTACAGTAACACAGAAGAACAGTACAGTAACACAGAAGAACAGTACAGTAACACAGAAGAACAGTACAGTAACACAGAAGATCAGTACAATACAGTAAACCAGAAGAATAGTAGAGTAACATTGAAGAAGAGATCAGTACAGTAAAACAGTAGAAAAATACAATGACACAGAAGACCAGTACACAACAATAACACAGAAGACAAATACAGTACAGTAACAGAGAAGAAGACCAGTAACAAAAATAACAGAAGACAGTACAGTAACAGAGAAGACAGTACAGTAACAGAGAAGACTAGTACAGTAACACAAAAGAACAGTACAATACAATAACGCAGAAGAACAGTGCGGTACAATAACACAGAAGACAAGTACAGTTCAATAACACAGAAGAACAGAACAGTACAATAACACAGAAGACCAGTACAGTACAATAACACAGAAGACCAGTACAGTACAATAACACAGAAGACCAGTACAGTACAATAACACAGAAGACCAGTACAGTACAATAACACAGAAGACCAGTACAGTACAATAACACAGAAGACCAGTACAGTACAATAACACAGAAGACCAGTACAGTACAATAACACAGAAGACCAGTACAGTACAATAACACAGAAGACCAGTACAGTACAAGTAACACAGAAGCCCAGTAAAGTTCAGTAACACAGAGGACCAGTACAATAACACAGAAGAACAGCGCAGTACAGTAACACAGAAGCCCAGTAAAGTTCAGTAACACAGAGGACCAGTACAATAACACAGAAGACCAGTACAGTACAATAACACAGAAGACCAGTACAGTACAATAACACAGAAGACCAGTACAGTACAATAACACAGAAGACCAGTACAGTACAATAACACAGAAGACCAGTACAATAACACACAGTACAGACAGAACACAGAAGACCAGTACAGTACAATAACACAGAAGACCAGTACAGTACAATAACACAGAAGACCAGTACAGTACAATAACACAGAAGAACAGTACAGTACAGTAACACAGAAGAACAGTACAGTACAATAACACAGAAGAACAGTACAGTACAGTAACACAGAAGCCCAGTAAAGTTCAGTAACACAGAGGACCAGTACAATAACACAGAAGAACAGAAGAGTAACACATAAGAAAAATGCAGTACGGTAACGCAGAAGAACAGTACAGTGACTCAGAAAAACAGTACAGTAACACAGAAGAACAATACAGTAGCTCAGAACAACAGTACAACAACACAGAAGATGTGTTCAGTAACACAGAAGATCAATGCAATACAATAACACAGAAGTTAAGTATAGTACAATACCAGAGAAAACAAGTACAGTACAAAAACACAGAAGAGTAGTTCGGTAACATAGAAGACCAGTATAGTAACACAGAAAAATAGTTCAATAACACAGAAAATTATAGTAACACAGAATATCAGTACAGTAACACAGAACAGCAGCACAATAACACAGAAGATCAGTTCCGTAACACAGAAGATCAGTACAGTAACACAGATGAATTGTACAGTAAAACAGAAGAACAGTACAGTGACACAGAAGAACAGTATAGTGACACAGAAGAACAGTACAGTACCACAGTACAGTACCACAGAGAAACAGTACAATACAGTAACACAGAAGAACAGTACAGTACAGTGACACAGGAGAACAATACAGTACAGTAAAACAGAAGAACAATACAGTACAGAAGCATAGAAGAACAGTACAGTACAGTAACACAGAAGGACAGTACAGTAACACAGAAGAACTCTACAATACAGTAACACAGAAGAACAGTAAAATACAGTAACTTAGAAGTACAGTACATTACAGTAACACAGATGAACAATACAGTACAGTAACACAGATGAACAATACAATACACTAATGCAGAATAACAGTACAGTAGAGTAACTCAGCAGTAGAAAACAGTACAGTATAACAGGAGAACAGTACAGTAACACAGAAGACAGTAACAGTACAGTACAGTACACTCACAGTGACTCAGAACAGTACAGTAAGTACAGTGACTCAGAGAAACAGTACAGTGACTCAGAGAAACAGTACAGTGACTCAGAGAAACAGTACAGTGACTCAGAGAAACAGTACAGTGACTCAGAGAAACAGTACAGTGACTCAGAGAAACAGTACAGTGAAACAGAAGAAGAGCACAGTAACACAGAAGAACAGTGCAGGAACAAAGAAGAACAGGATAGTACAGTGACACAGAAGAGCAGTAAGGTAGAGGTAGCTGAGTTTATGCAATACTGGGATACCTTCCTGGGATCTCACAGAGACTGAAATATATCTAGTTGTTTTAATGTTAACTCTAGTGAGTGCATTAATGTTCTTCCTCGTTACACTAATGAACAATATGATCAGTTCTGCTGTTCGTATTTTTGTTAATGTTAAATCTATTGAATGAACACTAACAAGAACACTACCATGAATCCAGTCAGGGTGGCTGCAATGGGAATAACACCCCGTGGCACCTGTCAGGGTGGCTGGAGTGGGAATAACACCACCGTGGTTAATGTCAGGGAGGCTTCAGTGGGAATAACACCACCGTGACTACTGTCAGGGAGGCTACCTGGAGGGTATTCCGGAGATCAGCGCCCCCACGGCCCGGTACATGACCATGCCTCCGGGTGGATCAGGGCCTGAGCAACGAGGCTGTTATTTCTGACCGAACGTAGTCCAACGTGCGAACCACAACCCGGCTAATTTGGCACTAACTTAGGTATCTGTCCAGCTCCCACTGGAAGACAACCAGGGGTCAATTGGTAATTCCCCTTATGGCTGGTGGGAGGCTGTTTAACAGTCTTGGGTCCCGGACACTTATTGTGTTTTCTCTTAGTGTACTAGTGGCGCCTCTGCTTTTCACTGGGGGTATGTTGCATCGTCTGCCAAGACTTTTGCTTTCGTTGGTAGTGATTTCTCTGTTCAGATTAGGGACCAGTCCCTCCAGAATCTTCCAGGTGTAAATTATGATACATCTCTCTCCCCTGCGCTAAAGTGAGTACAAGTTATGTGCTTCCAGGCGTTCCCAGTAGTTAAGGTGTTTGATGGAACTTATACGTGCAGTAAAGGTTCTCTGTACATTCTGTTGACCTGCAGTTTCACCTGCCTGAGATCCTGAGGAAAGACAGAGTGAACAGAGGGGGTGGAGGAGTGGCAGTGCTCATCAAAAACCAATGGGAGTTTGACGAGCTGGAGAAAGGAGACAGAGGAGAAGCAAGAGTTACATAATAGGAACACTTTAGTCTGGAGGTCCTAAGGTGGTAATTGCAGTGATGTATAATCCACCACAGAACAGCAGGAGGCCAAAGCAAGACTATGATGAGAGTAACAGAGCAATGGTTGATACACTGACTGAATTGGCAAGAAGGGCTCATGTGAACAGGGCAAAGCTGGAGTCACATGGAGGCCCAGAAACGTGGAGGGCTAAGATGATGGAGGTAGTACTGGAAAACCTCATGTACCAACATGTAAAGGACTCTAGCTAAAGAAGGAGTGGCAATAATGTTGAAGAATAAGTTATGGCAGGAAAAGAGGGAATATAAATGAATAAATAAGGGTTGGATGTGAAAAGTAGGTTAAAGTAAGTGTTTATGCACCTGGTGAAGAGAGACGTGTAGAGAGATTTTGGGAAATCTTGAGTGAGTGCGTGGAGAGTTGTGAACCAAGTGAGAGAGTACTGGTGGTTGGGGATCTCAATGCAAAAGTGAGTAAAAATGTTGTGGAGGGAGTAGCAGGTAAATTTGGGGTGCTTGGGGCAAATAAAAATGGGAAGCCTATAATTCAGCTATGTGTAGTAAGAGGTTTGGTAATAAGTAATACATATTTTATGAAAAAGAAGATAAATAAGCATACTAGGTATTATATAGCACGTAATGAATGTAGTTTGTTAGATTGTGTATTGGTGGATAAAAGGTTGATGGGTAGGCTTCAGGATGTACATGTTTATAGAGGGGCGACGGATACATCTTATCATCATTTAGTTGTAGCTACAGTTAGAGTAAGAGGTAGATGGGACGAAAGGAAAACGGCAACAGTAAGAGAGAGGTGAAAATGTATAAACTAAGGGAGGAGGAGAGGAGGGTGAGATACAAGCAACTATTGGCAGAAAGGTGGACCATTGCAACTATGAGTAGTGGGGGGGTTGAAGAGAGTTGGAATAGTTTTAAAAATGCAGTATTAGAATGTGAGGCAGAAGTTTTTGGTTATAGGAGGGTGGGGGCAGGAGGAAAGACGAGTGATTGGTGGAATGATGAAGTAAAGGGTGTGATAAAAAGAGAAAAAGGTAGCTTATGCTAGGCTTTTACAAAGCAGATTTTTATAAGAAGAGCAGAGTATATGGAGAGTAAAAGAATGGTGAAGAGAGTGGTGAGAGAGTGCAAAAGGAGAGCAGATGATAGAGTGGGAGAAACACTGACAAGAAATTTTGCTGAAAATAAGAAAAAATCTTGGAGTGAGATGTACAAGTTAAGAAAATCTAGAGAACGACTGGATTTGTCAGTTAATAACAGAGTAATGGAGTTAGTAGATGGGGAACTGGAGGTATTAAGCTAGATGGCGGGAATATTTTGAGGAACTTTTAAATGTCGATGAAAAAAGGGAGGCTGTAATTTCATGCTCTGGCCAGGGAGGTATAACATCTTTTAGGAGTGAAGAAGAGCAGGATGTGAGTGAGGGAGAGGGGCGTGAGGCATTACGTAGAATGAAAGGGGGTAAAGCAGCTGGAACTGACGGGATCATGACAGAAATGTTAAAAGCAGTGTTGAAGTGGTTGGTATTTCTGTTTAATAACTGTATGAAAGACGGGAAGGTACCTAGGGATTAGCAGAGAGCATATATAGCTTCTTTATATAAAGGGAAGCGGGACAAAAGAGATTGTAAAAATTATAGGGGAATAAATTTACTGAGTATACCAGGTAAACTGTACAATAGAGTTAAAATTGAAAGAATTATTGGTAATACAGAGAGTAGGATTGCAGACGAGCAAGGAGGCTTTAGAGTGGGTAGGGGATGTGTAGATCAGGTGTTTACATTGAAGCATATATGAGAACAGTATTTAGATAAAGGTAGGGAAGTTTTCATTGCATTTATGGATTTAGAGAAGGCATGTGATATAGTAGATAGAGGAGCAATGTGGCAGATGTTGCAAGTGTGTGGAATAGGTAGTAAGTTACTAAATGCTGTAAAAGGTTTTTATGAGGATAATGAGGCTCAGATTAGGGTGTGTAAGAGAGAGGGAGATTACTTCCCGGTAAAAGTAGGTCTTAGGGATGTGTAATGTCATCATGGTTATTAATATATTTATAGATGGGGTTGTAAAAGAAGTAAATGCTAGGGTGTTGGAGAGAGAGAGGTGGGATTAAATTATGGGGAATCAAATACTAAATGGAAGGTGACACAGTTTTTGCTGATGATACTGTTATCATGGGAGATTCTAAAGAGAAGTTGCAAAGGTTAGTGGATGTGTTTGGGAGGGTATGCAAAGATAGAAAGTTGAAAGTGAACATAGATAAGAATAAGGTGATGAGGGTATCAAACAGTTTAGATAAAAAAAATGGATATTACATTGGAGAGAGGGAGTATTTGAAGAAGTAAATGTTTTCATATTTTTGTGAGTTGACTTTTCAGCGGATGGGTTTATGAAGGATGAGGTTAACCATGAAATTGATGAAGGATAAAAGGTGAGTGGTGCTTTGAGGCATCTGTGGAGACAAAAAACGTTATTCATGGAGGCACAGAAGGGAATGTACGAAAGTATAGTGGTACTAACACTCTGTGTGAAGCTTGGGTTGCAAATGCTGCAGCGAAGAGGCGGCTGGAGGCAGTGGAGATGTCTTGTCTAAGGGCAATGCAATGTGTGGTGGAAATATTATGCAGAGAATTCTGAGTGTGGAAATTAGGAGGTGTGGAGTTACGAAAAGTATTAGTCAGACGGCTGAAGAAGGGTTGTTGAGGTGGTTTGGTCATTTAGAGAGAATGGGTCAAAGTAGAATGACATGGAGAGCGTATAAGTCTGTAAGGGAAGGAAGGCGGGGTAGGGGTCGTCCTCGAAGAGGTTGGAGGGAAGGAGTAAAGGAGATTTTGTGAGCGAGGCGCTTGGACTTTCAGCAAGCATATGTGAGCGTGTTGGATAGGAGTGAATGGAGACGAATGGTTTTTGGGACCTGACGAGCTGTTGGAGTGTGAGCAGGGTAATATTTTGTGAAGGCATTCGGAGAAACCGGTTAGCCGGACTTGAGTCCTGGAAATGAGAAGCACAATGCCTGCACTGTACAGGAGGGGTTTGAGATATTGGCAATTTGGAGGGACTTCTGAACTGTCGTATGTGAGAGTCTCTGCAAAGACAGTGATTATGTATGAGTTGAAAGTGTTGAATGGTAATGAAAATATTTTCTTTTTTGGGATTTTCTTTCTTTTTGGGTCACCCTGCCTTGGTGGGAGACGGCCGACCTGTCGATCAAAAAAAATTGTGTTTGTGTTATTTTATGTCTATGTATATACGTGTGTATATATGTTACAAACTGGAATAACGATCTTACTGTTGTTTTAGGCTACCATAACTGGAAGTACAAATACGCTTACCTTTTCTGTTTTTTATTATATTTTCGAACGCTAACTGTAATCGATTGGCTGAAAAACTGATTTTCAAAGTTTAGAAAAACAATATGTGTTTCCCTGTGGAAATGACGTCATAGTATTTTTTAGATTCATCTCAAGTTATCAAGGGTTGTTGAAAACTTGTGATAATTCACTTCGGATCTTTGTTATGTCATAAGCGCGCTAGATCGTCCACGACATCAGCACACGGTGAATAAGAGCGTGGAAATTACATAGCATTTCAGCAAGATTTTTCTTCTATGCTCATAAGATGTTTCCCAACATTCTCTCTCAAATATCTGTCAAACAATATGTTAAAGCTACTTGATAGATTGGTCCATTTTTGTTGAAGTTCTTAAAATTCGTGAAATCACTGCATAATAAAAAGAAGAGACGAATATTACATGTTAGGCTGTTCAGAGATAATTTACTCAGCAGTCTATTATTGAGTCTAATGAACTTAATTCCTTAAGGAAATGTAGCCCCACTAAACACTTGTTCTGAATGTTGTGTCATCATACCCAAGACGAATGTTAATGTTTTTAGAAAAAAAAAACACTAATAAAAAATAAATAAAAAAAAAGCATTAGCCTCTATAAAATTTTTAAATCACGACTAAAATATTGTCAATTAATTCAGTTATGTAGCTAACTTAATATATACCATGAAACTTTCCTTCGCTACATTTAAACTACATTAAATATCCTACTACACAAAATTATATATTTCTTATCAATTTATTAACATATATAAAAGGTGTAATATTAATCAGCTGTTCCAGACAAATAAACTGACAACCTAATTTATGTAAGTAGTCAACACATCAGATTTATTATAATTTTGCACGTGAAGCGCTAAACTCATGGGAGTCATGCAGCTCCACACTCAGTTCCTATTTGTATTTAACTTGAGGGGGAACCTCAGAAGAAATATCGGTAATTACTGAACCATTATTATGCTACGATAATAGGAAGAAAATCAGAAGACAGGCTGAGAGAGAGGAGGAAAAAATAAAAAGACCGAACAAGAGACGAAAATAACAGTGAGCCTAATTCTCCTTAGTAGTGAAATGTGGCGGGTGGTGACCGTAGACTTTGTCAGTAACATTCTTCATGATAGTCGTACTGTTTTCTACCGTGTTTACATGTCCTTTTCTAAACGATCGCAAACAATACCAGGAATTATATATTCGTTATTTAACGTTTAACCTAGATTGTTCCTAATTAAATCTCAGTTAAGCGCAAATAACGAGATTAAATAATGTGAAGAGGAAGAAGCAATAGCGGGAGGAGTTATGTGTGGTACGACGAGCTGCAGGTAGACATTTTATCCTCAGACTAGCAGTATCTGTATTGTTTCTACCAAGAAACTGTTCTAATTGTGTATCTATGTCTCTGCCTGTATATTTACATGCATACATATTTCTAATTATATTTACATTTGTAAGTATAAAATTATATATTTTTTGACAAATATTCTTCGGTAAATCAGTTTATTAATTATGGACTCTTTTTACGAGAACCATCGCTGACTAAATAATCTCACGTTTATGATGCAAAACTCACACCCTGGGACATTTGAGTGTGAGTTTTGCCCCATAAAAGTTCTCGGATGAAACGTGTTGATGGAATTCCACCATGGAGAGTCTGCTGGTATGTTTCAGACACAAAAGTTCCATTATGGAACGTGTGATTAGTTGATTTTTCCATTTTATATCGTAAAAAAGATTTCTGTTGCATTTGAAAACATTTTCCACAACTATAATCACGTGCTTCCTGAACACCAGGAAAGTCACTGTTCCCTAGATTAATCAAAACTTTGATTTTAAGAATCCAGTAATTCAGGTTTCCGCCATGCTGGCCAGATGAAAATTAGATCATCAGCAGTTTCTGTCATAATTGAAAAATGGTCATTGTCTTGGAGGTTATTGAGAAATTGCTTTTTGAAAATGAATATGTTATTGTTGGAAAAGACATAGAGATCAGTGGAGGAAAAATTATAGCATGGATAGTTAGGTAGTTGGTGGGGGGGGGGGGGTAGCAACACACCACCACTATACTGCAATACAAACACATCACAGCACTACAATACACTACACACCACAACACACTACACACCACAACACACTACACACAACTCACTACACACCACAACACACTACAGCACATACCACAACACACAACACATCACCGCAATATACCACTACAACACACCATACAACACACCACAAGACACAGCACAACACACAACACACCACCAGAACATACCACAACAGACAACCACAATACACCACAACACAGAACACAGAGAACACACCACCACAACACACAGCATACCACGCACTTCCCGACCCTGTAAGAGATCGCAGCAAAAACAAAAAAGCTAGCAACCATAGAAAGGAGTGAAACAATCTCTCTTTTCCACCTCAGGCTCGCACATTTTCGAGGGATCGCCATGCTCAGTGTACACTGGTGGACTCTGCAGCCTTTCTGGACAGATGAAGAACTCGTCTGTATTTCATCTCTAACAGACGGTCCACATACCGCACCTCTAAATTAATTTGAGACTATGGATGAAGTTCCGGGAAGAATCTAGCAGCGAGCCTGGGTGGTTAGCCGGGTCTGGTTTATGATGGTTTTTAATGTTAGTGTTGTGCTTGTTGGGGAGGTGGTTATGGTTTTAATTTTACACGTTGATATTGTTACTGTTGTTATTACCGTTGTTGCCATTGTTGTTTTCACCGTTGCTATTGTTAATGTTGTTGTTGTACAAGAATGGTATACAATACAGACAAGATGAAATTAAGACACATGTGCAACATCTGGGTATCTTTATTGTAGACGTTTCGCCATCCAGTGGCTTTATCAATACAAATTCCAGGACATAACTTGAAGATAGTAGAACTATGTACAGAAGATGAGGTAATCAGTCCCTCAACCTAGGAGTTGGTGCGAAGAGCACCGTAGTCGTGGAGATTCTGAAGCAGAAGCAAGGCGCCTGACGCTTATATACTACCGTCAGGTGGAAATGGGACGGGTAGCAGACGAGGGCATAGTCACTGGTAGGCGGGATTCCCCAGTGGAAGTAGGTCCTACCCAAAGAGATGGGTTAGTTGTAGTAGTAGTTGTCGTAGTCGTGAAGGTTATGTACATGTCCTCAGAATCAAGATTCCATGATGTTGCAACATCATGGAATCTTGATTCTGAGGACATGTACATAACCTTCACGACTACGATAACTACTACTACCAAGTTGTTGTTGCCATTGTTGGTACCGTTGTTATTGCTACTGTTACCATTGTTGGTGCCGTTGTTATTGTTACTGTTACCATTGTTGTTGTTGTTAACTTCCTCAGAACGTCCTATTCGATCGGCTTCAAATTTTCAACCCTGGTTAACTATTATTATATGAAGACATAGAATTATGAATGTGGTCATGAGTAAGCTGGTATACTTATGTATGTACCTGTGTATGAGTACATATGTTTATGTATTCATAAACGTATGCATATGTAATGCAAGTATATATGTTTGTGTGCAGAACAACAACTGCGAAAAATAGTGAAATTTCAAGGGCTTTTGTGATTTCTCATATTATCTAGGAGATGTTTACTGTGATCTTATTGCATGTTTGTGTATATACGTGTGTATGTGTGTGTGTGGTTGCAGGGGTCGAGTTACAGCTCCTAGCCCCACCTCTTTGCCTGTCGCTACTAGGTTCACTCCCTATGTGCTCACCAAATTGTGGTTGCAGGTGTCGAGATTCAGCCCCGCCTCTTCACTGATCGCTACTAGGGCCTCTCTCTCTCTCTCTCTCTCTCTCTCTCTCTCTCTCTCTCTCTCTCTCTCTCTCTCTCTCTCTCTCTCTCTCTCTCTCTCTCTCTCTCTGTGCTTCCTGAGCTTTGTTACACCTCGTCTTAAAGCTATGTATGGTTCCTGCCTCCACTACGTCACTTAAAAGGCTACTCCACTTCCTGACGACTCTATGACTGAAGAAATACTTCCTAACATCCCTGTGACTCGTCTGAGTCTTCAGCTTTCAATTGTGACCCCTTGTTTCTGTGTCCCCTCTCCGGAACATCCTTTCTCTGTCCACCTTATCTATTCCACGCAGTATCTTGTATGTCATTATCATGTCTCCCCTAGCCCTTCTGTCCTCCAGTGTCGTCAGTCCGATTTCCCTCAACCTTTCATCGTAGGACATCCCCCTGAGCTCTGGAACCAGCCTTGTTGGAAACCTTTGTACTTTCTCTAATTTCTTGACGTGCTTGACCAGGTGTGGGTTCCAAACTGGTGCTGCATACTCCAGTATGGGACTGACGTACACAGTGTACAGTGTATTCAACGATTTCTTATTAAGGTACCAGAACTGTTGCAACCCCTGAATGGGTCACAATGTATATGATGTATATTACGTATATGTATATAATGTATATTACCTTTTCATATAATTTTATATTGCTTATGTTTGCGATAATAGCTAAATCGTAAATATATTGCTTTATATTATTATTTGACTTAGTTATGTTGTTAGGTAGGATGTAACATTCATATAATATTATGTGCTCCTATATAGTTCGTCTTGATTGTCTAACTACTGTAATTATCGCTCATTGCTCGTTACTCTGCCGGCTTCTCTGTTGCTGAGCAGCAACCGTCCACGGAGCTATCACGTGAGCGAGTGGTGGTGATCACACCTCGCCTGAAGTATTCAGTCTGGTCTAGACTCGCTTGGTGGTTGGACGTATTCTAGAGTGTGGGGAGTATACCTGCCTGTTGGTGTAGAGTGTGGGGAGTATACCTGCCTGTTGGTGTAGAGTGTGGAGAGTATACCTGCCTGTTGGTGTAGAGTGTGGAGAGTATACCTGCCTGTTGGTGTAGAGTGTGGAGAGTATACCTGCCTGTTGGTGTAGAGTGTGGAGAGTATACCTGCCTGTTGGTGTAGAGTATACCTGCCTGTTGGTGTAGAGTGTGGGGAGTATACCTGCCTGTTGGTGTAGAGTGTGGAGAGTATACCTGCCTGTTGGTGTAGAGTGTGGGGAGTATACCTGCCTGTTGGTGTAGAGTGTGGAGAGTATACCTGCCTGTTGGTGTAGAGTGTGGAGAGTATACCTGCCTGTTGGTGTAGAGTGTGGAGAGTATACCTGCCTGTTGGTGTAGAGTGTGGAGAGTATACCTGCCTGTTGGTGTAGAGTGTGGAGAGTATACCTGCCTGTTGGTGTAGAGTGTGGAGAGTATACCTGCCTGTTGGTGTAGAGTGTGGAGAGTATACCTGCCTGTTGGTGTAGAGTGTGGAGAGTATACCTGCCTGTTGGTGTAGAGTGTGGAGAGTATACCTGCCTGTTGGAGTAGAGTGTGGAGAGTATACCTGACAGTCTCCGCCAGGTGTTGTATTCTGCGCTTTAAAACCACTTGTTTATGTTGTATTAATTTGTATGTGATATATGGATGACCTGGTATGTGATATAAGGATGACCTGGTATGTGATAAAAGGATGACAATGTATGATACAAGGATGATCTGGTATATAATACAAGGATGACCAGGTATGTAATATAAGGATAACCTGGTATGGAATATAAGGATGACCTGGTATATGATATAAGGATGACCTGGCATGTGTTATAAGGATGACCTGGTATGTAATGTAAGGATAACCAGGCATGTGATATAAGGACAACCTGGTATGTGACATAAAGATGACCTGTTATGGAATATAAGCATGACCTGGTATGAGATATAAGGATGACCTGATATGGAATATAAGGATTACCTGGTATGTGATATAAGGATGACCTTGTATGTGATATAATGATGACCTGGTATGGAATATAAGGATGACCTTGTATGGGATATAAGGTTGACCTGGTATTGGATATGTGGATGGCCTGGTATGGAATATAAGGGTGACCTGTGAGGTATATAACAATGACCTGGTATGGGATATAAGAGTGAACTGGTACGGGATATAAGGATGACCTGGTATGGAATATAAGGATGGCCTGGTATGGGATATAAGGATGACCTGGTATGGGATATAAGGATGATCTGGTATGGGAGATAAGGATGACCTGGTATGGGATAAAAAGATGACCTGGTATGGGATATAAGGATGACCTGGTATGGGGTATATGGATGACTTGGTATGGGATATAAGGATGACCTGGTATGGGATATAAGGACGACTTGGTATGGGATATAAGGATGACCTGGTATGGAATATAAGGATGACCTGGTATGGGATATAAGGATGACTTGGTATGGAATATAAGGATGACCTGGTATGGGATATAAGGTTGACCTTGTATGGAATATAAGAATGACCTGTTATGTGATATAAGGATGACCTGGTACGGAATATAAGGATGACCTGGTACGGAATATAAGGATGACCTGGTAAGGGATATAAGGATGACCTGGTATGGGATATAAGGATAAACTGGTATGGGATATAAGGATGACCTGGTATGGAATATAAGAATGACCTGTTATGCGATATAAGGATGACCTGGTATGGAATATAAGGATGACCTGGTAAGGGATATAAGAATGACCTGATATGGGATATAAGGATGGTCTGCTATGGGATATAAGGATCACCTGGCATGGGTATATGGATGACCTGGTATGGGATATAAGGATCACCTGGTATGGGTATATGGATGACCTGGTATGGGATATAAGGATGACCTGGTATGGGTATATGGATGACCTGGTATAGGATATAAGGATCACTTGGTATGGGATATAAGGATGACCTGGTATGGGATATAAGGATGACTTGGTATGGGATATAAGGATGACCTGGAATGGAATATAAGGATGACCTGGTATGGAATATAAGGATGATCTGGTATGGGATATAAGGTTGACCTATTATTGGATATGTGAAGTGCCTGGTATGAAATATAAGGGTGACCTGGTGTGGGATATAAGGATGGCCTGGTATGGAATATAAGGATGACCTGGTATGGGATATAAGGTTGATCTGGTTTGGGATATAAGGATGATCTGGTGTGCGATATAAGGATGATCTGGTGTGTGATATAAGGATGGCCCGGTATGGGATTTAAGGATGACCTGGTAAGTGATATAAGGGTTACCTGGTATGGGATATAAGGATGAACTGGTGTGTGATATAAGGATGACTTGGTATGGGATATAAGTTTGACCAGGTATGGGATATAAGGATGAACTGGTGTGTGATATAAGGATGACTTGGTATGGGATATAAGTTTGACCTGGTATGGGATATAAGGATGACCTGGTATGGCATGTAAGAATGGCCTGGTATAGCATATGAGAATGACCTGGTATGGCATATAAGAATGATCTGGTATGGCATATGAGAATGACCTGTATGGCATATAAGAATGACCTGGTATAGCATATGAGAATGACCTGGTATGGCCTATAAGAATGACCTGGTATGGCATATAAAGATGTAGGTCACATCAAACTCCAGACACAACACAATGGAAGAGAAAAACGTAGGCAACACACCTGAGCTGACCAACACAATTCGTCACAAAACTGTTTTCTTTTCTATCATAATTTAATCTCGTGTATGTACTTTGTGGCCAAGAAATTAACACACAGTTTATTAAGTATCCTTTACTATAAATCCTCATTAACTATTAAAATTTCAACTCAGCTTCAACAATATCATTTTCACCGTCTTCAATCCATCTTCAACCATCTTCACCATCTTCAGCTCATCTTCAGCTTATCATCAACCGTCTCTTCCCACAACTCACTTCCAACCATCCACATTATGTGTGTCTATACTGGAGTGAACAACATTTTGCGTTTTATGTGAATGTTCAATGAGCGTTCTATTCCAGATCACAGTGTTCAATATGTGTTCCCTTTCTGATCAAATTGTTCATTAAATGTTCTAAGTCATATCAACGTACCAGATCGACATTTCATGTTCCAACCAGCTTACGGAAATCTTGTCTCAGATCAAGTAATTGATGGGTTAACACAAACTTCTTACATTTTTACTCAAGGGTCCCCCACTTTATTTCTACATGGTTACTCATAGGTCGCCCTTAAACCAGGGTCTGCCTCGACGGCCGGTGAGTATCCTTTTTCGTCTTTCCCAGGTCCGCGTGTCCAGGAGTCCGCCTGTGTCCCCTCAGGCATTCTCCCTCCCTTCCCCACTTCCCGTCTTTCCCATGTCCGCGTGTCCAGGAGTCCGCCTGTGTCCCCTCAGGCATCTGTCCTCGACGGCCGGTGAGTATCCTTTTTCGTCTTTCCCAGGTCCGCGTGTCCAGGAGTCCGCCTGTGTCCCCTCAGGCATCCTCCCTTCCCCACTTCCCCAGGGTCTGCCTCGACGGCCGGTGAGTGTCCTTTTTCGTCTCTCCCAGGTCCGCGTGTCCAGGAGTCCGCCTGTGTCCCCTCAGGCATCCTCCCTTCCCCACTTCCCCAGGGTCTGCCTCGACGGCCGGTGAGTGTCCTTTTTCGTCTCTCCCAGGTCCGCGTGTCCAGGAGTCCGCCTGTGTCCCCTCAGGCATCCTCCCTTCCCCACTTCCCCAGGGTCTGCCTCGACGGCCGGTGAGTGTCCTTTTTCGTCTCTCCCAGGTCCGCGTGTCCAGGAGTCCGCCTGTGTCCCCTCAGGCATCCTCCCTTCCCCACTTCCCCAGGGTCTGCCTCGACTACCCGTGAGTGTCCTTTTTCGGAGTCCACCTGTGTGAAGGCCAGGTGCTCCCCCTTCCCCA